>NC_040097.1:2814621-3127357 GCF_003369695.1 Bos indicus x Bos taurus
TGCTCAGGTTCACGTCCGTAGTTGGTGATGCCATCCAACCATCTCATCCTCACCTCGTTCCCCTGTTACAGATGCAGAGATGAAGGCAGATCAAGGCGCTCATGTGATGGTTCCTATTACTGGTGCTGCTGCGTCGCTTCAGTCGTGTCCAGCTCTGTGTGACCCCTTAGATGGCAGCCCACCAGGCTTCTCCGTCCATGGGATTTTCCAGGCAAGAGTACTGGAGTGGAGTGCCATTGCCTTCTCCGCCTATTACTGGTAATAAGCAGGAAACAAGGGCCAGTATCAACAGGAGTGACCCTGAGCAGGCTGTGGCGTACTGAGGGCTTGCCATGTACAAGCAGTCCACACACAGGACGGCACTCAGTCCCTGCACCTCTCCTGTGAGGGGCATTCGTACCGTCCCCATTTCACAGGTGGAGACTGAGTCCCAGAGGTGTGACGTCACCTGCCCATGAAGACACAGCCAGTCAAGTGGCAGAGCCGGGACCCGAACCCATGACTGTCTGAACAAACTCGCCGACGTGATCGCTACTGGCCACTCCTGAAGGATCACTCACCTGTGATGGGGCGTCTCCTCGCCCACCCCTGTCCCTGAATCCGGCGGGGCAATTACGGTCTGCAACCACAGGGTGATCATTCTGGCTCCAAGCCTCTGCCCAGGAAGCGGCTGCTTCGCCCAAGGGCGCACAGCTGGGCAGGGGACGAGGGGACAGAGAGTCGGGCTTGGGACACCCTCCTCCCACTTGCACAGTGTCGTGAACCTGCTTCCTGCTTCCGGCTCGGGCGAAGGAGCCCAGGGAAGCCACTTCTTATAAACATCTTTCTCTTGGAGATTTCAGGCTGGTCAGGCTGCTGAAGATACTGTGTCTTTCCTTACCGGGTGCCTGGTAGTCTTGTCACCTCCCCTGGATCTGCTGGCCTCCTCGTGGACTAGGCAGGGCTGATTAAGAGGCTCCCCGGGAGGCCTGCTATGCTCGTGAGAGGTGGGCACCTTGCCCACTTGTCAGGAAGTCTCCCAGCCCTGGCCCCAGTCCACCTGGAAAACCCCTGTGCTTCCCTGCCATGGCACACAGACTCACAACCCCAGCCTGGAGAGCCCCCAGGGCTTGTCAGAAAACTGGATCATCCAGATCTGATGGGGTGGATGGGAGGGGAGGGTCATGCAAAGTCACACTGCGGCTGAGAGGCTGAGGCCACTGTCTGCCACCTGGATGGAGGTGAAGGCAGGGCTCTGCCCCCTCACCCTGCAGCTGGCTGGGAGGCCCTTCCTCTGTGTGCCCCACTCAGCTGTGTGGCTCTCTCTCACCGCAGGGCCAGGCTGCTGGAACGTGAGGCTCAACCTGGGTGTCAGCCGGGCCCTTAGGGACTGGCCCGGGCCTGGGTGGCTGGGGTCCTCTGCACTCAAATATATTCCCCGACCCGCTGCCGTGGCCTTGACCTGAGACTCAAGAGGTCTCAAGGTCAGTGAGACCCCGCGGCTCACATTGGGGCTTGAACCCACAGTCTCGTAGCTGAGACCACGCCCCTGGTCTCAGGACTTCAAGACATTCAGGTTCTTGATGTCTGCAGAAAGAGTTCAGTGTGAGAGAAAGCGATAGGTAAGAAGTGGATCTGTTTAGAGAGAAACACTCCACAGACAGTGTGGGCCATCTGGTTGAGAGGCCCCGAAATAAGGGGTGGTTAGTTATTATGGGCTGGGCAATTTCATAGGCAAGTGAGAAGGAAGATTATTCCAATTATTTTGGGGAACGGGTAGAGATTTCCACATGAGGAGATACCCCACGTCCAAGGTCAGGAGCAGTGGCTGCACTTTGCTGGAGCGGCCGTGAAGAGATACCCCACGTCCAAGGTCAGAGAAACCCCAGCAAGAAGGTAGGCACGGGAGCAGCTGTGAGGAGATACCCCACGCCCAAGGGCAGAGGAGAAGCCCCAGCAAGATGGTAGGAGGGGCGAATTCGTGTTTAGAATCATACCCCATACCCACCAGAAATGCTCAGGGGGCTCAAACAAACCTTATGTGCACCAGGACACGGGACCCCACAGAGACTCAGACAGAACTGTGTTTGGGCTTCTCCTGTGGAGGTGTGGGTCGGCAGTGGACGGCTGCAGGGCCCAGGGCCCTGAGTGTAGCAGTGCACGCGTGGGATGCATGAAGGAGGTCGCCATTATCTTCATACCTGCACCTTAGTTTGGCCCCAGGTAAAGAGCAGGGAGGGAACACAGCTCCACCCATCAACAGAAAATCTGATTAAAGATTTACTGAGCCTGCCGCCCATCAGAACAAGACCCAGTTTCCCCCTCAGTCAGTCTCTCCCATCAGGAAGCCTCCATAAGCCTCTTACTCTTCTCCATCAGAGGGCAGACAGACTGAAAACCACAATCACAGGAAACTAGCCAATCTGATCACATGAACCACAGCCTGTTTAACTCAATCAAACTGTGAGCCATGCTGTGTGGGGCCACCCAAGACGGGAGGGTCATGGTGGAGAGGTCTGACAAAACGTGGTCTGTTGGAGAAGGGAATGGCAAACCACTTCAGTATTCTTGCCTTGAGAACCCCATGAACAGTATGAAAAGGCAAAATGATAGGACACTGAAAGAGAAACTCCCCAGGTCAGTAGGGGCCCAATATGCTACTGGAGATAAGTGGAGAAATAACGCCAGAAAGAATGAAGGGATGGAGCCAAAGCAAAAACAATACCCAGCTGTGGATGTGACTGGTGATAGAAGCAAGGTCCGATGCTGTAAAGAGCAATATTGCATAGGAACCTGTAATGTCAGTTCCATGAATCAAGGCAAATTGGAAGTGGTCAAACAGGAGATGGGAAGAGTGAATGTCGACATTCTAGGAATCAGCGAACCAAAATGGACTGGAATGGGTGAATTTAACTCAGATGACCATTATATCTACTACTGCGGGCAGGAATCCCTTAGAAGAAATGGAGTAGCCATCATGTCAACAAAAGAGTCCAAAATGCAGTACCTGGGTGCAATCTCAAAAAACGACAGAATGATCTCTGTTCGTTTCCAAAACAAACCATTCAAATCACGGTAATCCAAGTCTATGCCCTGACCAGCAATGCTGAAGAAGCTGAAGTTGAATGGTTCTATGAAGACCTACAAGACCTTTTAGAACTAACACCCAAAAAAGATGTCCTTTTCATTATAGGGGACTGGAATGCAAATGTAGGAAGTCAAGAAACACCTGGAGTAACAGGCAAATTTGGCCTTGGAATATGGAATGAAGCAGGGCAAAGACTAATAGAGTTTTGCCAAGAGAACGCACTGGTCATAACAAACACCTTCTTCCAACAACACAAAAGAAGACTCTACACATGGACATCACCAGATGGTCAACACCGAAATCAGATTGATTGTATTATTTGCAGCCAAAGATGGAGAAGCTCTATACAGTCAGCAAAAGCGAGACTAGGAGCTGACTATGGTTCAGGTCATGAACTCCTTATTGCCAAATTCAGACTTAAGTTGAAGAAAGTAGGGAAAACCACTAAAGCATTCAGGTATGACCTAAATCAAATCCCTTACGATTATACAGTGGAAGTGAGAAATAGATTTAAGGGCCTAGAGCTGATAGACAGAGTGCCTGATGAACTACGGACTGAGGTTCGTGACATTGTACAGGAGACAGGGATCAAGACCATTCCCGTGGAAAAGAAATGCAAAAAAGCAAAATGGTTGTCTGAGGAGGCCTTACAAATAGTTGTGAAAAGAAGAGAAGCGAAAAGCAAAGGAGAAAAGGAAAGACACACCCATTTGAATGCAGAATTCCAAATAGCGAGGAGAGATAAGAAAGCCTTCCTCAGTGATCGGTGCAAAGAAATACACACACTGTTGAAGCCCAGCTTGCAGGACTTTGAGCATCACTTTGCTGGTGTGTGAGATGCGTGCAATTGTGCAATAGTTTGAACATTCTTTGGCATTGCCTTTCTTTAGGTTCGGAATGAAAACTGACCTTTTCCAGTCCTGTAACCGCTGCTGAGTTTTCCAGATTTGCTGGCATACTGAGTGCAGCACTTTAAGGTCTCAAGGTCTACTGGAAGTCAAATCTCCTGCCATCTTGGCCCTAGTTGGTTCTAACCGGTTTTGTCATGTCCAGTGGCCACGTCATCCTTTTAAAGGCGGTGCCCTGCCCCCTCCCCTCCTGCTGTAATTACGTCACGGCTGGAATTCAAGCCCAGGGCTCTCTGACTGGGCTACCATCTCTGCAATTTGAAAAAGCATGTTGGTGTGTGAGGGATTCCTCTCAGCATCCCAACCCTGGGGATGGAGACTCGGCGCCAGCTGGGGATGGGCCTGAGGACACAGCTCGCCTGGGCCCCCAGAGGTGGCGTGTGAGTTGTCCGCAGCCTGCGTGTGGCCCCTGCTCACCTCGGGCTTGGTTCCTAGAAGACCCGGGAGCCTGGGGAGGGACAGAGTGATGGTGCGTGCTCACGTAGAGGAATGCACTGTCCCATTCGGCACACTCACTCATGCGCACGCTTCCCTCTCCCCTCCCTTGTCTCACTGTCCCTCGCATCAGGGCTGCCTCCTCCAGCTGCCCACGCTGTGCACTGCACAATTGTGAGGGGCGCCGGTCACGTGGCCTGCGAGGTGAATGGCACCCCCGGAGCTGGCCAACAATGGCCCTGCTCTCAGCAAGCTGGGAGTGAGCCAGGGCCATTCTGTAGCTGGTGGTGGAAACTGATGCTCAGAGATAGCCAGTGACCTACCCTCGGGTCAAAGAGTGAGTCAGCGGTTGGAACAAAATCCATGTCATCTTTTGTCTCCCTTCCTCCAGGCACTTTAAAAAGAATTCTTTCTTTCTAAAACTTAGACTTACTTTTTTGTTGTTATTGTTTTGGCAACTTCTTTAAAAAAAATACATATATATATATATATATATAGTTTTTTTATTGAAATATGGCTAATTTACTGTATTGTGCCAATCTCTGCTGTACAGCAAAGTCACTCAGTTTTACACATATAGACATTTTAAAAATATTGTTTTCCATTATGGTTTGTCTGAAGAGTGTGTGTAGTTCCCCACACTACTAGAGTAGGGCCTTGTTGCTTATCCATTCAAAACATAATATTTTGCTAGATTTACTTTAAAAACAAATCGTTTGAAAACTTCTATCTATTTCAACTTCTATCTATTTCTGAAGAGGAGCCATATTCATGGGACAGAAGCCACAGGGGTGCAAAAGGGCATACAGGAGGGAGCTGCTCCCCGTCCACCCCTGA
The DNA here is from genome assembly GCF_003369695.1 of Bos indicus x Bos taurus. Lineage (NCBI taxonomy): Eukaryota > Metazoa > Chordata > Mammalia > Artiodactyla > Bovidae > Bos > Bos indicus x Bos taurus. Next base: position 2,819,869 of record NC_040097.1, read on the forward strand.
GCCTTGGGCAGCCTCTGCCGCTGTTCTGTGTCCCCGCCAGAGTGAGTCTGTACACCTTTCACACAAATAGACACATACGGTGCCACACGCACCTCACACGTTCTGCAACAGAGCCGAACACGTCAGGCTGTCTGAGTGTTTTACCATCAATGGGATTCCATTGTATGGAGGCCTGGATGGCTATTCAAGCAGGACCCACTGATGTCTACCCAGGGGTCTTCAGACAGATATGACACCCCCCAGCACCCCCTTCTCCACACATGTATCATTTCTTGAGTCTGAAAAAGAACACCTGAAGGATAAATTCCTTATTTCTCTTAAATCAGATTGTTTCATCTTGGAGGGCAGTCCATGCTGCCAATGCAGGGGGCACTGGTTTGACCCCTGGTCAGGGAACTAAGATTCCCACACGCTATGCAGTGTGGCCAAGAGATATTTTTTTCACCTGTTTCACTTTTGAAACAAAAATAAAACAGCAAGAAAGGACATGTGATAAATAGAAGAGAAGGCAGGAGTTGCCCACCCCTATTGCTTCTACTGCCTGGAGGTGACCGACATTTCACATGATTTTCACAGCTCACTTATGTGGCCTCATAGATGTGGCTGGTTGTAAAAGTGGCCACAATCCCTCACAGCTCCTGTCTCATGCCTGTTCTTGTGTGACTTTGCAGCTCCTTCCATCAAGAGGCAGAGTCTAGTTCTACGGCCTTGAACCTGGATGTGGCCAGATGCCTCGCCTTGACCGGAAGAATGCGGTGGAAAGGATGGTGCCAGTTCCAAGTTAGGCCTCAAGAAGCTTTGTGTGCCTCTGTTAACACTTCTGGAGCTTTGTTGGCCCAGGGGATTAAGCCTGCAATAGCCTACGGGAGGATGAGAGATCCGTAGGCAGGAAAGTCAGCCCAGTGGCCCCAGTCAAGGCCCCAGAGAGTGGGCAGCCCAGACAGGACCAGCAAATCCACCTACCCAACCGATGCCTGGTCACAGGTGTGTGTAGGAGCCCAGCCTGACTGCTGACCCTTGGGTTCTCAGAGCTACGAGCTAAATGTGTAGTTGTTTTTAGCCAATGCGTTTAGGAGGATCTGTTTTGCAGCTTGGTCATAGTATCAGAGAAGGCAACGGCACCCCACTCCAGTACTCTTGCCTGGAAAAATCCCATGGATGGAGGAGCCTGGTGGGCTGCAGTCCATGGGGTCGCTAGGAGTCGGACACGACTGAGCGACTTCACTTTCACTTTTCACTTTCATGCATTGGAGAAGGCAATGGCAACCCACTCCAGTGTTCTTGCCTGGAGAATCCCAGGGACGGGGGAGCCTGGTGGGCTGCTGTCTGTGGGGTCGCACAGAGTTGGACACGACTGAAGCGACGTAGCAGCAGCAGCAGCAGCATAATATCAGATTACTGATACAATGCTTAGACATACTTTCCCCACAGCCATCTGGTCAACCTCATCCTCTATCATAGCTGCAGAGTATTCCGTTTGTGTGAAGATGCCATGGTTTACTTTTCCAGTGCCTGCCTGGTGGACTTTCGGGTTGTTTCTTTGTTACTATGCCTCTGTCTCTTCATCTATAAAATGGAACTGATAACCCTGCCTTGAGATAAAATTTTCAAAAACTGGCATTAGCTGATGTATCACGGCTGACCCTTAGAGAGTGATGCTTAGAAAGTACACGTTTTCTTTCCCTCCTTCCTATGGGACAATTTCCTCTCAGATAGGAATAGCAAATAGGTTTGTTTCAGTGCCCGCCGTCTGGGTCAGTGCCCCCAAGAGCTCGTACGGAGCAGAGCCCGTAAGGCCGTGCTGGGTCAGAGGGGAACAGTGCAGTGATTGATTAGTGATGCCTGCAGTGGGCGAGGGAGGCGGTGAGAGGGCGGTGTGCTCGTCTTCACTGGTCTGAGGCTAAGAGGCGCTCGCTCCCACTCAGAGACCTGAGAGGAGGGCGCGGGGAGGAAGTGGCCCTTTCCTCCTGCGCCTCAGTCTCCCTGTCTGTCAATGAGCAAGTCGGTGGCAGAACTGGAACTCAGCCCTGGGTCCCCTGACTCACATCCTCTCCTCGGGGACTGGAGGCTGGAGCCTCACAGGGCAGTCTGGCCTGGGGTTGGTTACGGCCGTGTGCCCGCGCTGTGGGTCCCCAGAACCTCCTGCATGTCTGGAAGGTTGAGGCTGCGGTCTCCACAGGACATCTCAGCCTGGGGGGCCCTCTGCTGGGGGCGGCAGCCGGGCAGCAGACTCCCGGGGGGCTGGTCCCTTTCCTCAGACTCACCCTGAGGTGCGGCCCTCTGCGGGCGGCGGGAGGGCCCAGCTGTTTGTGGCAAGAGGCTCCTATTAGACGGTTCACCCTGAGCAGCCCTGAGCTTATGTCTGTTTGTTGTGGTGCTTTAGTTGCTAAATCGTGTCTGACTCTTTGAGACCCTGTGGACTGCAGCCCACCAGACCCCTCTGTCCCTGGTATTTCCCAGGCAAGAATCCTGGCGTGGGTTGCCATGCCTTTCTCTAGGGGATCTTCCCCACCCAGGGATTGGGAAGGTGGATTCTTTGCCATCTGAGTCACCAGGGAAGCCCCATTATTAACATTTATGTATTCTTTTTTTCAAAAATACCTACAAGAAATTTTATTTTAAATTCCCCTAAAAAAAATAAAAGAAAGAATAGGATAGGATAGCTGCTGCTGCTGCTAAGTCACTTCAGTCGTGTCCGACTCTGTGTGACCCCATAGACGGCAGCTCACCAGGCTCCCCCGTCCCTGGGATTCTCCAGGCAAGAACACTGGAGTGGGTTGCCATTTCCTTCTCCAATGCATGAAAGTGAAAAGTGAAAATGAATGAAAAGTGAAAGTGAAGTCTCTCAATCATGTCTGACTGCTTGAGACCCCATGGACTGCAGCCTACCAGGCTCCTCCGTCTATGGGATTTTCCAGGCAAGAGTACTGGAGTGGGTTGCCATTGCCTTCTCTGGATAGAATAGCAGGATAAACTAATTTATATATCGTGAGAGAAGGTGGAGGAAAAGGCGTCCCTTTCTCAGACTGACCTCCCTGCCGGATCTCCTTGACCTGGCTCTGAGCTGGAGGCTGGGTGAGTGCGTTTGCATCCCTGCTCCTGCTTCCCTTGCCCTCAGCAGATATTGCTAATCAATTGCACAACTTCTCTCATTGAGTCTGAGCACAACCTCAGGCTCCTTTCTGACACAGCTGTCTAGATAACCGTCAGAAAGTTGAAAGTTGAAAGTTGAAAACTATATTCATGCATGGTTTAGAGTGACACGGGGCAGCCTAGTGGGCTGCCGTCTTTGGGGTCGCACAGAGTCGGACTCGACTGAAGCGACTTAGCAACAGCAGCAGTGTCTTCCTAGGGATTTAAGAACCTGAGGGAGAAAAAGAATCAGAAAGAAGGATCCAAGGGAGAGGGCTGAGGCCTTAGAGGAAGAATTTGTAGCATCAGCTGACAGCTGGGTGAGGCCTTAGGATTAGGAAGGACAGGCAGGATTTCACTGTGGAGAGTCAGTGCTCCTGGGGCCTCCCCGGTGGCTCAGCGGTAAAGAACCCACCTGCAATGCAGGAGACACGGGTTCGATCCCTGGGTCAGGATGATCCCCCGGAGGAGGGCATGGCCACCCACTCCAGTATCCCTGCCTGGAGAATCCCATGGACAGAGGAGCCTGGAGGGCTACAGTCCATGGGGTCACAAACAGCCAGACGTGACTGAAGTGACTTAGTGTGTGTGCACACATACATGTCAGAGCTTCCAGAGATACAGTGTTTCTCGTCCTCTTTTCCTTTTCCCTCACATACATGTTCTTCTGCCCCAGGCTTTCTACCAGCTTCCTTGTCCTCATTTGGAGCGGAAAGGGTCTGGAGAAATCAACCTGACCAACCGGAACCTACGACTCTAGTTGTGGATGGGGATTCTGAAGGGCGGAGGCTCCATACGCACACAGCTCTTCCCGCACTGGTTTCATGCTATCTAGAGGTAATCAACACCGAGCCTCATCTGATAAGGGAGGAAGGTAGCACTGCCCACCTCTCAGATCGCTAGGCACATTCAGTGAGGGTCACTGGGGACAATAAGGCTGGGGGTGTCCGCTGGACAGGGGAGAGGGTGCCAGGAGGCAGCCGGACACACAGGTCTTCTGGAGCCTGGGGGGCGGGGTGAGGAGGTCTGGCAGGACAAGCGCTTGTGGAGTGACCAGCGTGTGGACTCAGGAGGCCGCTAGGAGATGCATGTAGACAAAGGGGAGGAAAGGGCCACGGACGGAGCCCCAGGGCTCCCGACAGGCAGGGGAGCAGAGCGCAGACCTGCAAAGTGGGGGAAGAGCGATCTGGAGCCCAAGGGGGGCCGCTGGGGCAGGGCTGTGCGTGGTGCAGGGGCCGGGAGAGGGGACTGTGATGGGCTGGGGGGTCCCATCCCGGGGGGCCTGGAGCGCTCGGAGAGTACACAGCCCCCGGCGGCTTGCAGAGGCTTCATCACCAGACTCTGAGGTCCTCGGACCTCAGCGCTTAGCTGTAAATGTTTCTCCCCTTCCCCGCTCCCCACCGCAAATATGCACCTTTCTTTAAAAACGTTTAAATAAGAAAAATGATGATTGATATCTTTCCAAGGGATTAAGTAACTAAAAACCAGCTTTTACTAGATTCAGACGTTGATCTTCAACACCATCTCTTTCCAAAAATAACAACAAGGGAAAAAAAAAGCCTAAGGTTTTAACAACCAAACTGACACCCGCCTTGCTTCCAGAGTCTAGGCAGAGCTGAACCATGCAGTGAAGAAAGGCCTGCTTTTCCAGGGGTGAAGGCCCTGTCAGCAGATGGTTGGTGGGGTGTCTGTCCTCCTGAGCTGGCCTGGCTTCTTGCTCTGGGCTGATGGGCAAACTCTCCGCCAGCAGGTTTCCTGGTTTGGGTTTGGAGGGTCCATGCTTCCCTGCATGGCCGGCAGCCCCTTCCTCCAGGAGACCCCTGGTTTGACCACAAGGGTCCAGCCTCCATGGACTTTGGCTGAAGACTCCTCACTCCTCAGGTTGGCAATTGAGGCTCTTCCCAGCTTCCCAAGACTCTCTGTCTTCAGACTCAGTCCTTCCCTGCGAGCATCTGGAACGTTCTCCCCCTAAGCCTTCCCCAGCTGCTATTCTATCCATGTGGTGTGCTCTTCCTGCCAGTCCTCCCCACCTTTGATATGCAAATTCTCTCCAGCTCTTATGACCAAGGTGACTACAGAATCTGACTGACCTACCACCATCCTGGTTTACACCCGTCGTCCTGGTGTGATTATTAGTAACATCCCCTACAGACTCAAAAGGCTCCTGATATGGACGACATCCTGACAGTAGCCACCTGACAAGATGCGCAGCTCTAATGCCTCCTCCAGGAAGTCACCCCTGCTTCCCAGAGCAAGGTCTCCTTTATCCTGAGCTTGCCCAGCCTCAGCTCATTCTCCTGAACACACCGCACTCTCAGAGGCACCCTCCTCGCCATTGCTCCTTGGCTGGGCCAGACTTAGTGTTAGGGGTTAGATTGTTGTTGTTTGCTCTCTAAGTTCTGTCTGACTATTTTCGACCCCATGGACTGCAGCACGCCAGGCTTCCCTGTCCTTCACCATCTCCTGGAGTTTGCTCAGATTCATATCCATTGAGCTGGTGGTGCCATCCAACCTTCTCATCCTCTGTCTCCCCCTTCTCCTCCTGCCTTCAATCTTTCCCAGCATCAGGGTTTTCCTAATGAGTCGGCTCTTCACATCAGGTGGCCAAAGTATTGGAGCTTTAGCTTCAGCATCAGTCCTTCCACTGAATATGCAGGATTGATTCCCTTTAGGATTGACTGGTTTGATCTTGCTGAAGACTCTCAAGAGTCTTCTCCAGCACCACAGTTTGAAAGCATCAATTCTTTGATGGGGTTAGATTGGATTCCCCACAAAAAATACACTGAGGTCCTAACCCCAAGTACCTGTGAATGTGACCTAGTTTGGCAATAGAGTCTCTGCAGATTGAACTGGTTAAGGTGAGGTCATTCGTCTGGGCCCTGATCCAATATGACTGTGGCCTTATAAAAAGGGGACATGTTGTTTTTTAATTTCAAAGAATACAATTCAGTGGGGTTTTTTTTAGCATATTTACAGGGTTAAGCAAACATTGAGTGAGTGAGTGAAAGTGGCTCATTCGTGTCCGACTCTTTGTGACCCCGTGGACTACACAGTCCATGGAATTCTCCAGGCCAGAATACTGGGAGTGGGTAGCCTTGCCCTTCTACAGGGGATCTTCCCAACCCAGGGATCGAACCCAGGTCTCCTGCATTGCAGGTGGATTCTTTACCAGCTGAGCCACAAGGGAAGCCCAACAATTACCACTATATATAATAAAACCTTTACCACTATATAATTTTAGAACATTTCATCACCGCAAAGAGATGTCCATTAGCAGTCACTCTCCATTTCCCCCTCCCCCAGGCAGATATTAATCTGCTTTCTGTCTCTCTGGATTTGTCTCATGCCTGACTTCTTCCACTCAGCATAATGTTTCCAAGGCTCACCCATGTTGAGCTTATATCAGTGCTTCATCCCTTTTTAGGGCTGAGTAATAGTCCATTTCAGGGAAAGATCACATTATCTTTATCAGCTGATGGGCTTTGGGGGTTTTGCCATACTTTGTCTAATGCTTGACAAAATAATGACTGTTATGAACATCTGTACACAGGTTTTTGCTTGGACACGTATTTCCAGTTCTCTTGGATAAGTAACAACTTTCAGTTGAAAGGTGATGCCGGCACATGGTGAACGAAACTACTGTGGCAGAAAGAAGTGTGTTAATACACAACTGAAAGCCAGACTCGCTCTCCCTGGTGGAGTCTCCCTCCCCAGAGAACACCGGTCTGTGTCCTTCCCATCCTCCCAGAGATGCTTTCTGCGCGCACTCAGGTAAGCGAATGTTTCCTTTCTTGAGCAAGAACGCACCCAGTGGTGTCAGGCCTTGTTCTTCCCGCCCGTCAGCACCTCCGGATCCTTCTCATCGTTGTGTAGGGCGGCACTTTGTTCTTTTAGCACCTGCCTCAGTCAACTGTCTGGATGTAGCTTTGAACGTACCCTTTGTCATTAACCACCTGAAGGTCATTTAGGCGCTCTTAATCTTGGTCTTGTGCGCCCATGCAAAAGTTTCTGGGAGGTAGACTAGAAGGCCCAGTGGTGAACTTGCCAGAATCTAGAATGTGAGCTTATTATTATTTTTATTTGAATAAGGAGATGGCCCTGAGTTTCTTAATATTGGGGCTGAGTCTTGGTCACTCTCCTGCCCCACAAAGACCCATGAACAGCTCAGACATGCACCTAGTGGGGAGATGGGCGGAGCTTGCCGTGGACCCATTTCTGCCCCTGAACCTATGTGTTCTGAGCCCTGTGGGGTGAGCAGGAAGTTATGCTGGACAATAACTGCTAAGTCATTAGCCGATTGGTGACTTCCTGTAGACGTTTCAGCCCACCTGCAGAAATGTCAGATCCTTCGCAAGCCCACAAATGCTAAAAACCAAGCTCAATTAATTCTCTTAAAAATAGTCACTTCTGAGAAAGTGGAAGATTGCAACCTTGAAACCAGCCAGACGAACAAAAATAATCTTTCTGAATTATGAACTTGGTGTGATGGTTGTTGTTCAGTCGCTCAGTCACTCTGCGACCCCATGGACTACAGCATGCCAGGCTTTCCTGTCCTACACTATCTCCCAGAATTTGCTTAAACTCATGTCCATTGAGTCAGTGATGCCATTCAACCCTCTCATCCTCTGCCGTCCCCTTCTCCTCCTGCCCCAAATCCTTCCCAGCATCAGGGTCTTTTCCAGTGAGTCAGTTCTTTGCATCAGGTGGCCAAAATATTGGAGTTTCAGCTTCAGCATCAGGCCTCCTCTGAATATTCAGGACTGATTTCCTTTAGGATTTACTGGCTGGATCTCCTTGCAGTCCCAGGGACTCTCAAGCGTTTCCTCCAGCACCACAGTTCAAAACCCTCAGTTCTTCGACGCTTAGCCTTCTGTATGGTCCGTGATATCATGGTATAGAGAGGTTTTTTTTTTTTTTTTTAAACTCTTGCTAACTCAAAGATAGGCTTTGAAAGCAAGCCTCGCTGACTCTGCACCCAGAGTTGGTCAGTTCGACGTTTTTTTTTTTTTGCAAATCTGGATTCCTGTACAGTATACCTGAAAGGTGACAGTCCAGTGAGCCAGCCCCATCCCACGCCTGACCCTGAATCAGCCCGGTTGGCCTTGAAAGTGTCCCCTGTCTTCTCAAGGTGGCAGTGTACTTCACAAAAAAGTGAGGGGGTAGATAAGACGGAGGCTCTGGGATCTTAAACTTGGGGATCCAGCTCCTTTCTGCATTTTGAAAGCTCTCCTGTGCCCACAGGTGGATGTGAAACCTTACCCGCAGGTGAGGGGTTAATGTCAGATGGAGTCTCTTGGTAGAGCTTAAAGTGCGAACAAAGGGTTAACGGCACATTGGACCATCAGAACGGGCCCTTTAGGGGCCTTGTTCACCCAGATAAGCACAGCACCAATCCTATTAGCCCGTGCAGGGACCTTTGGCAGAGGTTTCTGGGTGGAGATGGAACTGGGGAGTGGCCCGGGGCTCGTAGATGAATTAGCATTTCTTCCCTGGCTCATTACCGGAGGATAAAGGCTGCCTCCCGCAGCTCCCAGCAGGTTGGGAGCAGGAAGTTGGGTGGTTTGGACAGCAGGAATCTGGCTCCACAAAGCCTGTGCAGAGCCATTGTTCTAGGGCTTAATGGGCCTCTTTCGGGAGCAGCTCCCTCACGTCTTCACCCAAATGCTGATAAGCAGCAGATGGATGCCAGAATAAGCTTTGAGACACTCCTGTGCCAGCCAGTCACTCCCCTGCTCAAGAACTGTCCATGACTCCCCTCTTCCCACCCACTCCCCGCTTGGCACTCCAAGTTGACAACAGTCCAGCCTGATCACCTGGCTGACCTTCGTGCCCACGCCTTCTCGGAGTTTCATGCGTCCAGCATCCAGCCCGAGCCCGGCACTGTGCAGAGTGCTGTGCAGGCACCTCGTTTCATCTTGATGCACGTTCTTAAAGAAGGTCTTAGCGGGACTTTCCCGGGAGTCCGGTGGGTAGGACTCTGCGCTTCCACCACAGGTTTGATCCCTGGTCAGGGAACACGTGCCATGGACCAACCACACTCAAGCGCTGTGACTACAGAAGCTGCAGCTAGAGAGTCCACGCATCGCAGCGAAAGATCCAGTGGGACACAGGAAGCAACTGAGACCGATGCAGCCAATTAATCAAATTAATTAAAGCATTTCCTGAGCACCTACTATAACCGTATGTTATAACTGTACTTACTGAGCACTCAGCATGCCCCAGATCCTATGCCAAACCCTTGATCATAGGACTGCATTTAATCTTCAGTCAACAGAGATGAGAACTGCTAGCGGCCCCATTTGACAGGTGAGGAAACTGAGGCTCCTGCAGCTGAGCCTGGCCCCCTGCTGGCCTCCTCGTGATGCCCCTCCAGTCCCTCACCGTTCTTGCTCCTCTCAAACTGCAAAGCGGCAGCCGTGTGCCACCCAGCACAGGCACACCCTGCGCCCCCTTCCTTTGTCTTCAGGAAGCCAGGCCCAGGACACCATATTTCACTTCCTTCCCCCAGAAGGGACTGTTGCTGTGCCAGGTCCCAGGGCCCAGATTCCTGGCCCATCCACTGTTGGCACGGTGACAATGTCACACGATCCAGGTCGTGGCCCCTGACGGGCACTAGTGCCCAGGCAGACACCGTCCTCAGAAGGGGGCCATGCACCCGGCGTCTACAGCAGTTCCTGGATTACTGTGAAAACCCATTGGAACTGGCTTGTGAAGTGAAAGTCGCTCAGTTGTGTCCAACTCTTTGCGACCCCATGGACTGTTGGAATTCTCCAGGCCAGAATACTGGAGTGGGTAGCCGTTCCCTTCTCCAGGGGATCTTCTCAACCCAGGGATGCAACCCAGGTCTCCCGCATTGCAGGCAGATTCTTTGCCAGCTGAACCACTGAGAATCCCAAGAATAATGGAGTGGTTAGCCTATCCCTTCCCCAGCAGATCTTCCCAACCCAGGAACCCAACTGGGGTCACCTGCAGGGCAGGTGGATTCTTTACCAACTGATCTATCAGGGGCTTAGCCCCAAAGTAGAGTTTAAGGCAATCACAGAATCCACGGGGGTGTTGAACCAAAACCTGGGATCAGGCACCCAGACCACCACAGCCCTCCGTGTATCAGTCCGTCTGCTTCTTGAGGACCATCGCAGGGCAGAGGTGGGCAGCTGTCTACCCAGTGTCCCCTCTCCTTTAAAACAGCCCTGGTTACGTTCAGCTCTGCGCTCAGCTAAACGCTCTTTCCCGGCTTCCTTTGCTGCAGCCACGTGAGACACAGTTTTGGTTAATGAGACATAGCAGACATCTGCTGTGGGTTCTGGAGAAGTTTCCGGGGGTTTTTTCTTGTTGTTATAAAAGGCTTCCACTATAGCTGGCCTAGCTTTCCTCCCCTTCATCCTCCCTTGAATGCAGATATGATGCCTAGAGCTGCAGCAACCATCTCATAGCCAGGAGGGAAAGCCAAGGAAATCACAAAACTCCAGCTCTCATCTCACTGAGTGAATCAACGCCTATGCTCACCTCCCTCTAGATTTCTCATCATATGAGAAAAATATAATTTGATCCACCAAGCCACTGGTGGCCAGATTGATTTTGACTTGCAGGTGGAAACTGTCCTAGTGGAGACAATTATGGCCTTCACTACAGCTGCCTAAGTGGAAACATAATCGCCCCAGCCCCTGAGTTTCACATTTTACAGCATCTGGACTTGACCTTCTGGGTCCCACATTCAAAAAAACATTCCTGGGTTGAGACTCATTGTCCCAAATAGATGGCTCATGCCTGGGCCAGTCAACCCTGACCAGGGAGGGCAGGCTGTGACTGGCCCAGTGGATGTGAACCCCTGGACCCCTCCACCATGGCCAGCTCAGCAGTGGGAACAGGACAGTAAGAAAGCCTCTGGGCAGCTTGACCCGTCACTGTCCGCTCCCTCAGCCGAGGGCCCTGACTGGGATCTCCCCTCACCCCATCCAGCTTCCATTCATTTCGCATTTAGGAGGCGTTTGCTGTCTGCCGCAGGTGCTGGCCGCGGGGCAGGACAGGGAGCCGGTCCACAGCCTGGCCCGTTTCCACCGCTAGACCCCAGGGCCGCCTGGCTGTGTGCAGGCCCTGGGCTCAGTCTGCAGGCGTGGGTTTGGGCCTGGTCTCTGCCTCTCCCTGGCTGGTGCTGCCCGTTTCCTGGCTCAGCTCCGTATCAGGACACCCAGCTAAACCCCATCCTCTCCTGGCTTGAGGGAGCTCTGGAGTCAGCAGCTGGCTTTTATTGCTCCTCTGCCCCTTCCTGGCTGTGTGACCTCCGGGCACCTGCCTCGCTTCTCTGCCCGTGAGCCCCCATCTGTAAACCAAGGGACTAATCCTGACCTCCCGGGCCGTTGGAGTAAGAAGATTTATGAGAGAACTCTGGGTCACCCAGGAGGTGCTCAATAAATCCTAAAAATAAAATTTAACAGCCCCGAGGGAATGTATGACAAGTCAGAGTTCCCTGGGGCCAGCTGCCCAGGAAGAGGTTGGACTCTGGGCAGGGTCCAGCGCCTCACTGCACCCCCCTCACCCCTCGTCCAGAGACCCCACTGGGGCGGGCAGATAGCACAAGCGAGGGGCCGCCCAGACCCCCGCCCTGGGCCTGCGCGTGTGTTTAGGATGGGTTGGCATTCACGGGTCAGCCGTGCATGCCAGTCCCCAGGGTGAGGGCGGCAGAAAGCTGCCCTGGTCCAAAGGAGGGCTGGCAGCCGCCAGGGCCACCTCCTCGTCCGAGGGAGATGAAGGGCAGCTCTCGGGGCCTGTCGGTGGCAGCTGCTGGCCACGCAAGGGAGGCTGACCTTCTCTGTCCTCCGGGAGCCGAGCAGGCTGGGCAGGCGGACAGAGGCTCCCATCCAGGCGTTTGGACAGCCTTCTCTGCGCTCTGGCCAGGCACTGAGCAGTGTGCAGAAAACAAAGCTTCCGGCCTCCTCCCGGACCAGGCCATGCACAGGCTTCAGAGGAGGGCTGCCCTGCCCTCGGGAGGCTCGCTGACCGATAGGCGAGGAAGCCACAGGCCAGGTGGAGACAGCTCCCGTTTTATCAGGGGTCTGCTAAGCGTCAGGCCCCATGACCCGCATGGTCAGGGAGTCGTCACTAGAGAACCCGCCTTTTTCTCTTTAAACGAACGTTTCTCGTGAACACTTCCAATCGGAAGCTTTAATGTGATGTATTTATCTGGGGCTGTGCCAGGTCTTCATTGCTGGCGGGCTTTTCTCTAGCTGGGATGCAGGGGCTCCTCGCTGTGGCAGCTTCTCCTGTGCGGAGCACGGGCTCAGTAGTTGTCGGGCTTAGTTGCTCTGATCTTCCGGGACCAGGGATCTTCAAATCTGTGTCTCCTGCACTGGCAGGCAGATTCTTTCCCACTGCGCCACCAGGGAAGCCCTGACATGCTACGTCATGCTAAGTCGCTTCAGTCGTGTCCGACTCTGTGCGACCCCATAGACGGCAGCCCACCAGGCTCTGCTGTCCCTGGGATTCTCCAGGCAAGAACACTGGAGTGGGTTGCCATTTCCTTCTCCAATGCATGGAAGTGAAAAGTGAAAGTGAAGTCGCTCAGTCCTGAGGACCTGCTCTTATCCCCATTTTACAGAAAAGGAAACCGAGGCCCAAAGGAGTGAGCTGGCTTGCCCCGGGTGGTATAGTTGGGAAGCAGGAGCCAGAACTCCTGACCAAGAGCGGAACCCCAAAGAGTGATCTCTTTTCTCCAGCACGGTGGTCCAGGGAGCAAGCAGAAAGTCAGAGTGGCATCAGGGTGTCATGGGAGGCAGCTGGGCTGGGCATCAGGGGACAGCCCCTCATCCCGCTCATCCGCACAGCCAGGCCTGGCCATCTGCCTGAGCCGCCTTTCCCCTCCTCTCTGCAGCCAAGCTCTTCCCTCCACCTCCAGGTCTCCATTTAGATGCCACCTCCTGTGGGAAGCCCTCCTTGATTCCGCAGGTTGGAGGTGCCCCCTCCAACCTGAACCTTTGGCTGAACCCATCTGTCTGCTGCAGGGGGCCAGACAGGGTCTGTCAAATCCCCGTAGTGTCTTCAGGGTGTAGCAAGGCGCCTGGCACACAGTAGGCCCTCAGTAACCGTATGTGGAATGCGTGTGGTAACGGACGCCCACCAGACCCTCTCCCCAGAGAGCATGGACTCGTTTCTGGGGGTGAGGACGGCATCTCTGGGCCCAGGGGAACAGGGCAGGAGGGGTCCAGGACTGCCTGTCAGGGCCCTCTCCTGCCCGCAGGCCGAGATGTCTCCCCAGGCCTGGCCCGTTGTGTTCTGTCCTGCCCACTCTGCCTGCGATTCATTCTCAGCCTCTGGCACACCGGGCCGACCCAGAGGCCACAGGCCCCCGTGCTAAGTTTAGTGACTGCAAAATGCGCCCGTGAAATTCCAGGCAGAGCCGGGGGCTGGCGGCACATTCCACCAGCTGCCTTAGGCCTCCCGCTTAGCGCCAGGGCCTGAAGGGAAACCAAGTGCCCTTCCAGTGAGTGGCTTGGAAGGACTGGGTCACCCCCCCGTCTTGGGCCTTGACTCACCACAGTGCTCAAGGACAAAGGTGTCCTGATCTCGGGTGGCCTCGGCCAGCAGCGGCTTGAAGCAGGATTTCAGTCCCTGGCCAGAGACCGAGGTCGGGCTCCGGCAGTGGGGGTGCTGAATCCTGGCCACTGGACCAGTGGCCGGTGACAAGGCCCTGGCCCTTCGGCTTTGCAGAAAGGAATTCCCACAGAGACGGAAAGTAATAAAACATGTCCAGTGTTTATTAGGAGGAAAAAGTGTACTTGTGGATAGACAGCCAGGCGGCCTGAGAGGGAGAGCCGCGCCCTCGTGGCGGCCTGAATCACTTACGGGGCATCTCTTCCGGGCTTCCTTTGGCCAGTCACCTTGCTTGGCGGGGTTCTGAGCCTGGATTCGGTCCACCCAGCGTCCTCCCGTTTGCGCCTGGGCGTCTCTGAGCCAAGAGGGATTCCAGGAAAGAGGCCGGTGGATGGGTTGACATCACTCTCCTTTTGACCTCCAAGGAGCTCTCCTATGCATGTACAGTTGGCAAGGTCTCCTTGACTTTGAGAATGAGAGCTGTGGGGTCCCTCTCTCTCACCTGGGCAGGGCTCAGGTCCTCCTCCTCCTCACCTGGAAGTATCTGTCCCCTGGGGACACACTGCTGCCGTTCAGCCTGGGGCGCCGCTGTCTCCTGCCTCCCGTTCACGGTCAGGGGAGATTGGTGTGGAAGGATGGGAGCCCGGGAGCCTTCAGATGATTGTATCCCGGGGAGAGGGCCCCGTCCAGGTTTGGGGCCAACCCCATGCCCTGGGAATCCCGACAGGTTAGACAATCCTAGAGTCAAACTTTTCATCCTGGGGCTAGGGTCTTCCTCCCCCGTGCCTACCTGGGGGATAAAAGTGTCCTGCCCTACCCTCTGCGCCTCAGACCCACCTTCCTCCTGCTCTTCTGAGGACAGGCCCCCCAGCCCCTTCCCTGTTCTGTAGCCCCCTCCAAGTGTTCCCGCTCCCGGAGACGAGTCAAAGAGCCCCACACAGGGTTGGACAGAGGAGAGGAATGGAAACAGGGGAGGGACTCCTGCATCTCTACCGGACACAGCAGAAACCGTGTGTATACCGTGCAGGCAGTGGATGAGGCCTTGCACGACCTTAAACCCTTGACTTGGGTTGAGCCTGTGGCCCACTGAGACCTTCAGATCGTGTTCACGTTAACATGCTCCCGGGAAGGCCTCCCCAGACGGTGTTTCGGCAACTGGTTCCAATCAATTCCTCCTCCACCTTGGATCTTTCCCAACAGGAGAAACCACATGCACCTCGTCACAAGTCAGAAACCTAGGTGGCCTGGCGGGGCTGTCCGCTCGGGGCGTGGGAAGGGCTATTAGGTCACCGCTTTCTCCATGGCCCTGAGCACAGGGCCTCCACAGAAGAGGGACTGAGAGGGGGGTTCTTTTTTTTTTTTTAATACACATACAAAAGAGGAGTACACAATTTAAAGAATAATAATTTTTAAACGACAAAGCAAGGCATTAAGTCAAACCCATGGGGAAAGGAAAACACCTTTAACAAATGCGGAAATGGGATTTCAGAGTGGGGAGAAAAGAATCTCAACTGCTGCCTCACTTCCCAGACAAAAGTCAGTTTGGAAATGATAGTAATAGTAGAGGCAGGAGAAAGCTGGGCGGGGAGGGGTATGTCTATGGCCTTGATGATGGTGATGGTTTCATGCGTGTGCACTTACCCTTGAATTCACC
The DNA here is from genome assembly GCF_003369695.1 of Bos indicus x Bos taurus. Classification (NCBI taxonomy): domain Eukaryota; kingdom Metazoa; phylum Chordata; class Mammalia; order Artiodactyla; family Bovidae; genus Bos; species Bos indicus x Bos taurus. Next base: position 2,835,242 of record NC_040097.1, read on the forward strand.
GAGTTATATACATTATTACATGTTAAAAAAGAAATCAGTTTCAAGTGGATCATAGACCTAAGTGTAAAAAGCAGAACCAAGATTTCAGAGGACACAGAGCTGAGTGTCTTCCTGTATCAGGAAGGCGAAGGTTTTCTGGTCAGGATACAAAAAGCACTGACCTTAAAGAGAAAAAAACTGAAACTCCCTGATGTTTTAGGGGGAGAAGTTTTTAAAGTTGGGGTGAGGGCTGCGGGGTCTGTGACTTTCTTCTGATTGGTTGGTGATGTGGTCACAGGGCGGTGCTCCAAGGATCCTGGGCTCTAAAGTTACCATCCTTCACCTGGGTGAGGGCTTCACTCCTGGAGAAGCGCTCCAGGACATTGTTAAGTCACCAACTCGATGGACGTGAGTCTGAGCAAGCTCCGGGAGGTGGTGAAGGACAGGGAGGCCTGGCGTGCAGCAGTCCATGGGGTCGCAAAGAGTCGGACGCGACTGAGCGACTGAACGACAAGGTTGTTTCCTGACGGCTGCTCCCCTGCTTCTGTATTCCCTTACTTCCCTGGCGAGCAACTGTTTGAATCTGCCCTCTGGTACTCTGGGAAGGTCTAAGAGGGGAAGCCTTTATCCTGCAAATAAGAAATGGGAGGGACTTGAAAAGGTGTTTGCATCCAGGAGGGCCCCATGGGAGCCTGTTCGGTTTCAATTCCTTACATTTTAGCGGGCTGGGTGTGTCTGTTTGGGCGCACTAGATAAGTGGAATGGAACCGTTCTGTCTGTTTTCTGAAGCTTGCTGTTTTCCCTCGCATCGTGTCTCTGACACTCGGATTGTCGTAGCTGTACCGCGTTCACTGTCATGTTCTAGGTGGGGCTCTGGGTGCTCTGTAGTACAGCATGTTTCTGGCTCTTGCTGATGGACACTGGGGCTTGGGTGTGTCCTCTCTGGCACATGTGTACAAGCTCCTCTACCGTATTGATTTTGGACACAGCAGCAGCAGCTGGAAGTGAGGCCTTCGTTCCCTGACCAGGAATCGAACCCTGGTTACCTGGGTGTAAACCAGAAGCCCTACTGCTGCCCACAAAGGCCAGTGGCTGGAGCCTAAATCCCCAGTCCGTGCCTGCCTTGACAAGAAAGTGCTGATAAGGAGGCGGAAGGTAAAGAGAATACAGCAACGTTTGTTGGAAAAACAATACGTGCAGAAAGACGCACAAGCAAACTCAGCCAGAGAATCTCGAGAGCCGTGTTTGGGAAGTTGAAACCATTGACCAGGGGACAGTCTGGGTCTGGTCTGCCCTCTGGCCAGTCGTCTTGCTTTGCCCGCTCCCCCGGCTAGTTTGTCTTAAGACCCTCCCTGGGTGTGCTGGCGCCCCCCAGCCAAGACGGATTTCAGTGCAAGGGTTTCTGGGGAGGGAAATGGCAAGACTTATTATGGCCTGGCGTCCCCTGCCTTGTGACCCCGGAGGAGCCTTTCTGCACGTGAGTAGTGTCTCCCTTGCCCCACGGAGGGCAAGCATGTCATCTCTTGATCTTTTTCTCAGAATTTAGCCTTTTTGTCCCGGCCATCAGAAGGTTAGTTGTGAGTGTCCGGGCTGAAACCTACCTTTCCTCTCCCAAGAACTGAGGAGGCCAGCTGCCTAACATGCCTAACCTCGAGCCTGCTTGTCTCCTGCCTCCGTATAAACCCAGGATAGGAATTGCAGGGTTATGGCAAATGCATGTCTTCAATCCACAAGATAACTCCAACTGCGCTAGAAATGACAGAATTCTTTGCAGAGTGACCCTGGACAGCTCTTTGCAGCTTGCACAGCCACAGCTATGGATGAAAGCTCCGGTCACTGCACACCCTTACCAAGCCTGGGAATCAGCAGACCTTTAAGAACAAGCTCAGATGCCTTGTGGGCCATGAGAGTAGCCAGTGACTGGGCTGGGGGGCAGTAGGGAAAGGTGGGGCCTCTGGCAGACTGAGTCACATCTGAAAGAAATGGCCTTGACTCTGTGCGCTGACCGAGTGTGTATCCAGGACTGTCAGCATTCTGGAATGTTCCAAAGAAGCCAGAAACCCAGGTGTTTTTTTTTTTTTTTTTTTAACCTGGACTCCAATTTTAAAACGTGGACGACTATTTCAGTTGAATTTGTGGCTCTTAGAACTCATTGCGACTTTGGTAAGTGACCTCAGCTCTGCACGGCTTGTGCGCTTATGGGCTCTGTAGATTGCCATTGCTTGTCGGCAGGAGCCCACTCTATTTCCCTCTTGTTTGCTATTCAGAAAGCTCAGTTTTCCAGAATCCCGTCGTCTCCGAGGAACAGGGTCATGCGCTGCTCTCGTTGGTGGTGAAGTTGATCATTTCAAGCTACCGGGGGGAGTCTTTCCCTCCCCTGTCCCCGGGATCCCTTCCGTAACTGTTCTCCATTCAGCGGCCAGATGGGTTCTTTCAGAACAGAAATCAGATGCTGTCACCTCCCTGCTTGAACCCGCTAGTCCATCCCTGTCCTCCTCACAGACAGTTTAAGCTCCTGGCCCAGGGCCTTTCACGGCATCTTTGCCACACGCAGTCCTTCCCTCCAGCCCGCCAACCCCGCGCGCTCAGCCTCCGCACAGCGGGTTTGCACAGCCTCTTCCGTCTGCCTGCGTACGCCTTGCCTCTGATCCTCCCCTGGCCGGCTCCTTTTGAGCCTCCAGGACCAGCATGAACGTCTCCCTCCCTCAAGGCCTCCCCTGACCACTGGTCTACGTACCAAAGCCCTCCCCCAACCCTGCACTGTCCCTCTCGGGCCCTGTGGACGTCATCCTTTGGGCTCCACCATCACACAGCTGTGTTCGCGTTGCTGACCACCTCGCCCAGCACAGGGTCTGCCCCCAAAGGCCAGGGGCCTGGAGCCGCCGTGTCCCCAGCCCCTGCTGTGCCAGGGCCATGGGGGGCGAGGCAGCCCAGGCCTCAGGGAGACAAGGCATGGGAGAGGAGGCCCAGCCATACACAGAGAGCCATGGGGCAGGACATGTGTCTCCCAGACAGGGTGCTGTCAACTGTCCCAACACGGCCAGCAGGCGTCCGTCCTGACTGCTGGGCTCTTCAGAGAGCTCGAGCTGAGATCAAAGTCCAGCAGAGCAGAAGGGACTTGGGGGGTGGATGACACGGGTCGGGATCCCAGCTGTGTGGCCGTGGGGAGCCCCAGTGAGGACGGGGGTGGGAAAGCACCATGGACCAGCGCCTGGTACAAAGTCAGGAGGTCAGAGTGCAGACTGGGGTCAGGGGACGCCTTCCGGTGGACAGAAGGAGGTGAGCAGGAGCCAGGCGACCAGGTGAGGGGGTGCTGAGACTCAGGCAGGCAGGACCTGGGGCGCCCAGGCCTCACACAGGCCTCGTGGGGTCCCGTCTGCCCTCTGACCCTCCTCTAGACCCTCGAGGTGTTTCCTCTCTGAGCCTGAGAGGCTGCTGGCTGTGGGCTTCCTGAGCAAGACCGGGGTACCCCTCACCTCGCAGTCTCCAGGGGCTCAGGTGGCCCCTTGGCAGGCTCAGTGACCTCCAGAGGCCGCCCTGCAGGCAGGGACCCCCACTTGCGGGAACACCCCCGAGGAGGCAGTAAAGGGACCGCATTTATGGAGCGCCTGCTGGATCCCAAGCCACGAGAAACCAGATTTCGAGGTCAGGTTAGTTGCCCGGGGTCACACAGCGACGGCTCTGAAGAACTGCACTCTTCTGACCCTCAGCCCAGGGGTGGGTCTTGATAAAGAACACTGATTGCACGCCCGGTACTGTGTGGTCACTTATGAGAGCGGGAGTTAGCATGGCTAATCCTCATAGCAACCCCGCGAGGCAGGTAATTAGCCCGGTTTTCCAAAAGAGAGGTCTGAGGGTCAGACAGAGACAGGTGGGAAGTGGATGAAGCAGGATAGTGATAATACGTGTGGAATGGTGGCGGTGGTGGTGGCCAGCGCTTTCAGAGTGATGACTCTGTGCCTGGCCCTGTCCTGGGTGCTGCACACAGATTCACCTTTCCAGTTCTCATACCCTTCAGAAGTGCAAGTCAGAGTGTTAGTCGCCCAGACGTGTCTGATCCTTTGCGGCCCTGTGGACTGCAGCCCGCCAGGCTCCTCTGTCTGTGGATTCTCCAGGCCAGAATACTGCAATGGGTTGCCATTCTCTTCTCCAAGGGATCTTCCGGACCCAGGGATGGAACCCAGTCTCCTGCATTGCAGGCAGATTCTTTATCGTCCAAGCCACCAGGGAAGCCCCCTCACCCTTCAGGATAGATGCTACTTTTCTTCTCACTTTAAAATCAGGAAAGTAAGAAAGAGCCGTTAAGTCCTTGAGCCCAGGTCTGTCTGATGCTGGAGCCTGGGCTGAAGGAGCCAGCTCCCGGCTCAGCCCTGTGTGCTCTGAGCCAGCCACCTCTGGCCTGTTACGCCCCTTGCGCACCGTGTATCCTCAGGCTAGTTTCTCCCACTCTGTGAAATGGGTCAACAGCTCGGCCTGTGCAGGGCATAGCTGTGAAGGTTCTGGGGACTGAGACCCTCTGCGGGGGCTTGCCCGAGATCGCCCAAGTGAGCCAACGGCAGAGTCAGTGCTCAAAGAAGCCCTCTGGACTCTGTCTCCAGTGCTGTCCTCAAAACAGGGTCTCCAGGGGCAGCTTGGAGACAGCTGGTGAAGATCTCCACTTGGAAGTTTGAGGGACTTGAGACTGAATCCCAGCCGCCTCCCAGCTGGGCTGAGGTCAGCTCATTCCACACTTGCGAAGCTCAGTCTCTGCATCTGTAAATGGGGGTGGCAATCATGTTATCATTAGGGGGTCCGAGGCCCCAGGCCCTCGGGGCGGGAGCCGGAGAGGGGGCCGGCCATGGTGAGCATAGACGGGAGCCCAGGCTCTGGAGCCCGGCTGCCTTGGTTCAGAGCCGCGCTTCTTCCTTGCCAGCTGTGTGATTGTGGACAGGTTACTTAACCCTTCTGTGCCTCAGCTCCCCATCTGCTAAAACAAAGCACAGAACCTCTGCTTGTCAAGGAGTTAATACTTGGGAAGTGCTTGGAACGGGGCCTGGTACAAGGCTTACCAGCAAAAGAAAGTGAAGTGAGGTCATCCAGTCACGTTCCAACTCTTTGCAACCCCATGGACTGTAGCCTACCAGGTTCCTCCGTCCATGGGATTCTCCTGGCAAGGACACTGGAGTGGGTTGCCTTTTCCTTCTCCATGAGATTTTTCCGACCCAGCGATTGAACACGGGTCGCGTGGTAGGCAGATGCTTTACCGTCTGAGCCACCAGAAAATGCAAACATCGGCCCAGGCTTCTCCTGCAGGAGGTTGGAGGTTGGATGCCTTCCTGCCTCCAGGATTCACGGCCTGGTCCCAGAGCCCAAGGGAGGGGTCTGGGCCACCCGCCCCTGGCCCAGCCCCCTCAGCCGTCCCCCTGGGTGGAGGCTGAGCTCTGGACGGGGCAGGGAGAGCAAAGAAAAGATGGGAATGTTTGCGTACACTCATGATCCTTTGAAAACTTCCATTCTGAGGATGTGTTTTATGATGGATGGAATGTGCTAGTTCAGTAACATGTGTCTGTACTTTATAAATACACACACATCGACGGGGGCCATGCGCTCATTCAGGGCCGGAGACCGTCTGACCTAAAATAATCACCATCGGGACAGCACGCCCTCGGGCTCCTTGCCCAAGCACCTTACGTGCGCCTCCGCTCGTCTGATCCCCCTGGGAGGTGACACTCTTGTGATCCCTACCTTCCAGATGAAGCGATGGAGGAAAGCAAGTGGCTCCCACGATCCCATAGCCGGGCGGCTCGGGGTTCACGCCCCCACAGGCCCACACCCCGCGGGGGACCGCTGGGCTGAGCTAGCTGCGGGCTCCGGCCTGAGAGTGGAGAGTGAAGGACAGGAGCGCCGGCCGCCGTGTGGAATGATTTGTCTGCGTCCCCAGCACACACGCACACCAGCTGCCTGCACCGTCTGGCTTGTCTTGGGGAAACTGGAGGTCCTCCTGCTAGCGTGCCTTGGACCCTGTTTCCTGGAAACCAGGACCGGCTCTGTGAGCTGGGGGAGCCTCCTCCCCTGCGATGTCTGGGCCTCCCCTTACAGGGTTCTCCCGAGACCACCCTGAGGGAAGAGACTTTTGTTCACTGCACCAGGACAGGCAAAGAGGGTGTGGGTGACAAGCTGGGCACACAGTCGGTTTGTCTGTCTGTCTGTCTGTCTGTGAGAGGTGGTCTTACTCACCTCCCCAGCTCCCCTAAGTCAGAGGCAGGGCCCACTTGACTCAGCTTTACGGCCCCGATCAGGGCATCAGCAGCTCCTTCGAGGATGCCCCTCTCTGAAAATAAAAACTCCAGTCTAGTCTCCAGAAGCTGGTCAGGAGGCGGTTTGAGGTCCTGCTGCTGGCTGAATTCCGAATGAAGCTCTGGAGGAGATTCTTAGCATGTAAGAGGGACTTTGAGAGGCCAGCACCACAACCTCGATTGATGAAGGAGAAACTGAGGCTCCAAGAGGCACCGGGAGGTGCCTGGAGTCTTCAAGCTCCGTATGATGTTCTTCCTGATAGCCAAGGATGCTGAGGTCCAGAGAGGCAGGCACACTTGGACAAAGTCATGCAGTGACTGGCAAAGCCAGGGTCTGAACTGACATGACTCACTGAGGTGCCTGGTCCCCTCAAGGACCCTCTTTTTGGGTTCTTGGCTCAACTTGGCAGAAGCTTTAGTACTACTTAGGCATTGGAATGCATTTTTAAATTGTTCAAGAAAGATTATTGTTCTTTCCCCCGCAAATTGAGAGGAAGCAAAATGTTAACCATAGAGTTACCATGCTGCTGCTGCTGCTGCTAAGTCGCTTCAGTCGTGTCCGACTCTGTGCGACCCCATAGACGGCAGCCCACCAGGCTCCTCCGTCCGTGGGATTTTCCAGGTGAGAGTACTGGAGTGGGGTGCCACTGCCTTCTCTGTAGAGTTACCATATGAACCAGCAATTCTCCTCCTCCATGGATACTCAAGAGACAGAAGAACATATGTCCACACAGATCTGTACATGAGCGTTCATAGCAGCATTACTCAGAGTAGTAAAAAGTGGTTAAAAAGCCACATGTCCGTCAACTGATGCCTGGATAGACAGAATGCAGTCTGCCCGCGCCATGGAATACTCTTGAGCCGTGAAATGTGCATGTGCCGCACAGGCCGCAGCGGATACACTGTGATCATCGTGCTCAGTGAAAGGAGCCAGTCACGAGCACCCTGACCCTGTCTGTACGAAATGCACGGAACAGGTGAAGCTGTAGAGACAGGAAGTGGATGAGTGATTGCCCCGGGCTGGGGGAGGGCGGGAGAGACGGGCAACTGCGCTGGAGCCGGCAGGGCTTCTGCTGGGGGATGAAATGCTCTATAGTTAGGTTGAATGGTGGCTGCGCGGCTCTAATCATGCTGGAAAATGCTGAACTGTGCATTTTAAATGGACCAATTTTATGGCGTATGATTATATCTCAGTAAAGCTGATTTTTAAAAAACTAAAAGCAAGCAACTGAATGTGGCGTGTGCTGGACAGGACACCCTTTCTGCGAGTCGGCACGGCCCCTCCAGGTGGGCCCAGGCCCCTTCCTGCCTGCGATCCTAGCTGTTTGGACACATAACGAAGGTCATGGAAATGAACCTGGGGCCCAGGCGTCACCAACTGTGGCCTCATCAGGAGAGAGCTTTCTCGGCCACCTGCCTCCTTGTCCGTCTTTGTAGGCTGCAAAAATGAATGAAGTCTCTTCGGCTTCATTCATTCTTTCGTTTATTCATCAAGCATTTGCTGTTGTTCTCTTGTTAAGTCGTGTCTGACTGTCTGCAGCCCCGTGGACTATAGCACGCCAGGCTCCTCTGTCCACCGTGTCCCAGAGTTTGCTCAAATTCGTGGCCATTGAGTTGATGAAGCATTTCATCCTCCACCACCCCTTTCTGCTTTCACCTACAGTCTTACCCAGCTTCAGGGTCTTTTGCAATGAGTCAGTCCTTCACATCAAGTGGTCCAAGTACCGGAGCTTCAGCTTCAGCATCGGTCCTTCCAATGAATATTCAGAGTTGATGTCGTTTAGGATTGATCTCCTTGCAGTTCAAGGGTCTCTCAAAACTATTCTCCAGCACCACAGTGCAAAAGCATCAATTCTTCGGTGCTCAGCTTTCTTTGTGGTCCAACTCTCACATCCATACATGACTACTGGAAAACCCATAGCTTTGACTAGACGGACCTTGGTCAGCAAAGTACTGTTTCCGCTTTTTAATGCCCTGTCTGGGTTTATCATAGCTCTTCCTCCAAGGAGCAAGCGTCTTTTAATTTCATGGCTGTACCTACCGGGTACCAAGTTCTGTGCTGGTCGTGACACAAACCTGGCCGAGTCCCTGACCTCAAGGAATGAACATCTTGTCAGGGAAAGAGACCAGGAGAGGTAAAGCACCATCTTATATGACACATCCGCCCATGCATGTGATCAGTGTTTCTTGGGCACTGACTGCGTCCGGGCCCATGTTGGGGGCGGGGCCATGACCATGGCTGTGCTGCCCAGGTTCGGGCCGCTGCTCAGCCGCTGACCAGCTGTGTGATCCGCTCTGTAACGTGGGGACGGAAGTAGAATCTATGCTCTAGGGCTTCTGTGAAAATTCCACGTGAGCTGCTCGGAGCTGGAGCCGCCCGGTCTGTGTAGGGCAGCGATCATCATTGCAGGTGCAGTTCCACTAGATGGGACAGTCTGGGGGAAGCAGCTCAGCTGGGCAGCGGGCGTAACAAGGAGAGGGGGCAGCTTCCGCAGAGCACCGGGGAGGCGGGCCGCTGAGAAGAGGCGAGGTGGTCCTGGGTCTCCGGTTCTCCCTGTGCTGGGCCTGTGTCTGCCTCTCCCTGCAGGTCCCCAGGCAACCTCACAGCCCGGGGAGGCCTCCGGAGCCACCGCTCAGAGGCCAGGTTTCCCTCGCTCTGTCGTCACTACCTCCGGGAGGTGGGCTTGTCATTATCTCCATCATGCAGATGAGAGAACCGAGGCTCAGGGGTGGGGAGCGCCTGGCCGGGGTCACTCAGCCAGTGAGCAGAGGCGCCGAGGTTCACACCCACGTCGGTTCCACTGAACCCCACATCGTTAGCCACCAAAGTGGAGGCTTGAGCCTTGGGGGAGGGTCAGGGTTAATGAGTCAGGCCTTTCGTTAGATGGGGGTTAGACTTCTGGTGAGGGCCTCCCACGGGCCTCAGTTTCCTCCTCTGCAGATGGAAGCAGGAACTTTGACACTGGGTAGTGGCCCAAGGCAGACGGGGAAGTGCCAAGTGCCCCCCAAATGACCAGGATGGACACCTTCTGCTTATGGGACCTCGGGCAAAGCTCCTACTGTCTAAGGCTCAGATTGCTGATGTGGAAAAGTAATCTCTAAAGTCACTCTCATCTGGAACTTTTCCTGACAGTTGCTTGCCTGGGCTTGTACTGGGGGAGCTGATAAGAATGATTTCAGGGTTACTGACAGCAGGCAAAGCATGCAGGCTGAGTGGGCGAACGGTTTCCAGATTTAGGAAGTAAAAGTAAAAGATACTCACCCAAGCGGGAATTTCAGATAAACAAATACTTTCTTAGTTTAAGTATGTCCCATGAAATATTTGGGACCCACTAATACTAAAAACATTTGCTTGTTTATCCGAAATTCCTCTGTAAGTGGGCATCCCATGTTTGACCTGCAGCCTTAAGCAGGAGTAAGGTTGGCCGTTGGCTGGCGAGACAGTCTTGACCTCTTCCGCCGGAGAGGCATGGCCCCAGGACACCAGAGCGGTTGGAAGGTCAGAGAGCAGACAGGCTCCTCCCACCCCTCCCAGAGTCCTCCCCGCTCTGTTCTTGTTCTGAAACTCACCCCTGCGGTTGGCTGAGCCCTGGCTCAGCACGTCACCTAGAGAGACGGACATGCTGTAAGACAAGCCTTTACCTGATGGGCAGGCTCGCAATGGCTGTTCGGGGTTCAGGACCGGTTCCTGACCCCAAAATACCTGTGTCACCCCCCACCCCACTTGCTACTCTTCCACTATGACAGGCACCCCAAAAGCACTGGGTTTGAGGCCAGCCTGCCTCCCCCCAGGAAACGCCGCTTGTGCCCTGAGCTCTGGTCCACAGCTCAGCGGGACTCCCAGACCTCTTCGTGGGGAAGAAGCCCTTCTCTCCCCCGGCTCCGCTCTCCCCACCCCTGTGAGATAGGATTGACTCCCTCTGACCACTCCTGCCTGGGGAGAGGGTTTCTAAGCCCCCCGGCCCAGGCCTGGCGCGCAGCGGCCTGCCCCCTGGCCATCTCCTGTCCAGCCATAGCACCCGCCCTGAACTCCTCTGCGTTTTTCTGTCCCAGGACTGGCTGCTTGATCTGGTTGGGTCTCATACAAAGACAGGAATAAGGTATCACTCAAGGGACTGGGATATAAACTTTTCCATTCTTTCGCAGTCTCTGTCTCTATTTTCTTCACCCATCTCCCTCTCAACCCAACATGGTAATTTTTATTTGCTACTCAGTGGTGCTCTCTTGGGAACAAGGAGACTGATGGGGGAACCACGCCCTTCCCTGGGGCCTCACCTACAGCTCAGCCCCCACGTGTCCACCAAGTCCCAGGTTCCCCCACCTGCAGGGTGCCTGCCCGGCATGCCAGGCCCCGGACGAGGACGGCTGACCAGGTATCTCACCTTCCCGGGCTCCCCTACCGTCCGCTGGGTCCTGAACACTCCCTGCTGGGCAGTGTCCTCCCCGTGGGGTACCTGGCCCCCTGTGGAGTAGCCCCAGGTGCCTTCTGGGGCTGCCAGCTTGGGGCAAGAACACTGCTGCTCTGCCCTTCTCTGAGACACTTGCAGGCTTGTGACCCTGAGCCTCTCTGCCTGGGCCTGGCCCTGGGGAAAAGGCACCCGCGGTCACTGCACAGGGCCCGGGACGCAGGGGTAGGTCATGGGCAGGAACTTGGATGTCCCGGGAAGTGGCAGGAGGCTGCAAGTCTCAGTGCAAGCTCCACATCGGACTTCAGCAGCACAAGTGCAGATACAACCGCCGGGAATTTCAAGTCAGCACCTGGGAGCTTTCAACCCCAAGCACGGAGCTCTTCTGAGCGACTGCCCTGGTCACACAGTCATCAGAGCAGCCTGGATCTGCTCCCTCCTGCTTCACAGCGTTTGCAAAGGCTGTTCCCTCGGTCTGCAGTGCTGTGCCCGCCCCTCCTTTCCCAGTGAAACTCACCCACACCTCACTTCCTGGGAGGCCAGTGTCAGCACCCCCTGGGCTGGAAGATCCTGAGAGCAGGAACCAGGGGTCTGCTCTTCAGTTCCAGGGTCCCCGGGGCCTGTCCACAGAAAGCGCTGGCTCGGTCTGGGGTGCTGAGCTACTGACCCAGTGAGGGGCCCAGGGGAGTGGGAGGAGGGTGTGGCCCAGGCAGTAGAGACAGCCAGGCAGGTGGAAGGCGACGAGCCTGCGTGTCTGATGAGACGATGCACCGGGCCACTGGGCACGTGGAGGGCTGGTGGGTGAAGAGCTGCCTGCGATGTCCAGCTGAGCACTAATGCCGGGCTGTGCTGGAGAGAGTTGCTCCCCAGGGGGACCCTAGCCGTGGCGTCTTGTGGTGGAGCTGTGCTGAGGGCAGACTGGAGGTGGGGGGCGGGTGGCCCTGGGGGGCTAGAACAGTCATCCAGACTGGGGCAGTGATGGGGGGGTGGGATGGGGAACGGGGGGCAGAGCCGGTGAGCAGCTGCCCTGGCGCTGGGCCCGCGCGGCCTAATCCCTCCCCCTGGCATGGGGTTAGATGAGGTTCTTAGGAGTCACGTGGCAGCCCAGCCTGTGCTCCGGGATTACCGTGGCTCGGGTGCTTCCCAGGACCCTGAGGTGGACGGGCACGCACACGCAGGACCACAGCCACGTCTGAATCCCTCACTGAACCAGGGCCAGGGGTCAGCTCTGAGTTTGAAAGAGGCCCCCTCTGTGAGGTGGGGGGCATAGGAGACCTCAAGGCCCCAGACCAGGAAGGCTGGGCAGAGGATGGCGGGTGTCCACCCCAGATAGCAGGCATTGGTTTCCGGGGTTTCAAGGTTCAGGAGTCCTGTCAGGGGTGGAGGGACACCCTCGGAACCTAGGTACATCCTCGACAGGCAGATGCGCTGAGCAAGGAGATGCTGCGGGGGTGGGTGTGACTCTCATGGGAGGGCAGGGCTGATGAGTCAGAGAGCTCCTCGGCTCCTCCAGGAGACCCTGACGCAGGCAGAGGCACCAGGCAGGACCCCACACCGCGGGCTGGACCGTCCTGGCATCCCCCGCGGGGTACCGCTGGCCGCCTGTCCTTCCCGTCCACTGGAGTGCCCAGCGGTACTTGGGGGCACTTTGCCAGACGTTGGGGAGGAGCGAAGGGGTCAGAACGGCAAGTGAGGGGAAGAGCTCATTTAGTAAGAGTTAGTTTAGTAACCACATGCCTGAGATGGGAGAGAGACCCCCAGGTATGGCTTCTGCCCTCGAGGGGCTTCTGCTCTTAAAGTCACTGGGTTCCTTTCCAGGCCAAAGAGCTCACTGTCTCGAGAGAGAAGTCCAGCCATGGAGAGTCAGAGGAGGGAGGGCTGGAGCTCGGTACTCCCGCAGCCCACCCTGGGCTCTGTGTGAGCCAGGGGGAGGCTCCAGGCGTGCGTGTCCCCTGCATCCCTGGAGCAGCAGGTGGGCCCGGAGGGAGCATGGAGGCTCTGGGGGCTTGTTCACACCCCGGCTGCGACCCCACCCCTGGAGCACCGACCACGAGGGGCAGGTGGACCCAGGAAGGAGGGTTTCCAACAAGGTTTGGCTGCTGCAGGGGGTGGTCCCAGAAATGCCCCTTGAGAGTGATGGACCGGCGTGTCTTCAAGCCTTGCTTCAGCCCCATAACCTGTCTTCCTGCGCCGAGAGCAGCACCCCTTCGCTGCCGTGCTAACTGCCCATCTGTCCTTCTTCCTCCCTCGCACAGACGCGGGCTGAAGCAGCCCTGGGTCAGGCACCCCACGGGGTGGGGACCAACAGAAGGCCCTCTCTGGGCCCCCACTTCCCTAGGAAATGGGCTGTTCCCAGGAGTGAGCGAGAAGGAAGCCGCTGCGGTGGGGGTGCAGGCAGCACTCCCTCCGTCTCTGGGCACCCGGCTTCTGGTGCTCGGAGCCAGGGATCCAGCCAGACCTAGCTCTCAATGCCCCAAGCCACAGGCGTCCGCCGCCCTCAGTGGGGAGGAGCAGGCCAGGGTTAATGCGGCCCTGGGCATCCCTGGCCTCTGGCTTCAGGACAGGCCAGCCCCAGGGCCTCCCAGAGCAGCAGCTGCCTGGGGTCCACCTCTGTCTGCCCACAGCTTACAAAGCCCTGTGGCCAGGGGCTGCATGGAGTGGTAATGGGCGTTTTGTTACCTGAATTCTTCCCGAATAAAGAACCCCTGAGTTGGCCATGCCTGGAGGCTGCCAGGGCAGGAGGCTCAGCACCCGCCTCCCTCCTGCACCAGGTTGCTGAGAGGAGAGAGCTCTGGGGGCTTGGTTTTCTTCTCCGAGGTCACCTTCCTCCAGGGAGCAGCTACCAAGAAGTTGCTGTCACTCCCGCTGCCACTTCCTGGGCTTGGCATTTGAGGCCCTGGGCAGCCCATTCCTCTTCCCTCTCTCTCCTCCCTGCTCCCCCAGCTCGGCAGGGCGTCCACCACTGAGGACCTCATTCCCACCTCTTGCCTTTGCTGGGGCTGTCGGTGCCCGGGCTAGGGCAAACAGGGCAAGAGGGTCCTCCTGCTGCCCCACCCCTGTCCACACCCTATCCAGGCCCCGCACCCCCAGACGGAAGGGGACACACACATGGGATGGAGTAGAAATTCAGAGTCCAGCCAGTCTGAGGGGACCTTAGATTCCAGCCCTTGATTCACGGTCAGATGACCTCCTCTGGGCACAGGCTCGGTCCTCTGCTGCCCGTTGCCTCACCTTGTGGGGCCTATTTTATGGTGAAAAGCACAAGTCTTTGGGAAGTCAGAGGGACAGAGACTTGGCGAGGAGCGTGGGCGGCTGCGACCGGTGCACTAGAGCGCGGTCGAGAGGAGCTACCCCACATCCGAGGTCAGGGGCAGCAGCCGAGACAGCCAGGCTGCGACGGCGCAGGAACAGCCGAGAGGAGCTACCCAAGTCCGAGGTCACGGGCGGCGGCCGGGAGGAGCTACCCAAGTCCGAGGTCAGGGGCAACGGCCGGGAGGAGCTACCCAAGTCCGAGGTCAGGGGCGGCGGCCGGGAGGAGCTACCCAAGTCCGAGGTCAGGGGCGACGGCCGGGAGGAGCTACCCAAGTCCGAGGTCAGGGGCGGTGGCCGGGAGGACCAACTCCCACGCCGTGGCTGCGCGGGCACAGGAGGGCCTAGAGGAACTATCCCACGGTGAAGGTCAGGAAGGGCGGCAGTGAGGAGATACCCCTTGTCCAAGGTAAGGAGCAATGGCTGCGCTTTGCTGGAGCATCTGTGAGGAGATACCCCACGCCCAAGGTAAGAGAAACCCAAGTAAGATGGTAGGTATTGCAAGAGGGCATCAGAGGGCAGACACACTGAAACCATACTCACAGAAAACTAGTCAACCTAATCACATTAGGACCACAGCCTTGTCTAACTCAATGAAACTAAGCCATGCCCGTGGGGCAACCCAAGACGGAAGGGTCATGGTGGAGAGGTCTGACAGAATGTGGTCCACTGGAGAAGGGAATGGCAAACCACTTCAGTATTCTTGCCTTGAGAATCCCATGAACAGTATGAAAAGGCAAAATGATAGGATACTGAAAGGGGAACTCCCCAGGTCAGTAGGTGCCCAATATGCTACTGGAGATCAGTGGAGAAATAACTCCAGAAAGAATGAAGGGATGGAGCCAAAGCAAAAACAATACCCAGCTGTGGATGTGACTGGTGATAGAAGCAAGGTCTGATGCTGTAAAGAGCAATATTGCATAGGAACCTGGAATGTCAGGTCCATGAATCAAGGCAAATTGGAAGTGGTCAAACAAGAGATGGCAAGAGTGAATGTCGACATTCTAGGAATCAGCGAACTGAAATGGACTGGAATGGGTGAATTTAACTCAGATGACCACTATATATCTACTACTGTGGGCAGGAATCCCTCAGAAGAAATGGAGTAGCCATCATGTCAACAAAAGAGTCCGAAATGCAGTACTTGGATGCAATCTCAAAAACGAGAGAATGATCTCTGTTCGTTTCCAAGGCAAACCATTCAATATCACAGTAATCCAAGTCTATGCCCCAACCAGTAGCGCTGAAGAAGCTGAAGCTGAACGGTTCTATGAAGACCTACAAGACCTTTTAGAACTAACACCCAAAAAAGATGTCCTTTTCCTTATAGGGGACTGGAATGCAAAAGTAGGAAGTCAAGAAACACCTGGAGTAACGGGCAAATTTGGCCTTGGAATACGGAATGAAGCAGGGCAAAGGCTAATAGAGTTTTGCCAAGAAAATGCACTGGTCATAACAAACACCCTCTTCCAACAACACAAGAGAAGACTCTATACATGGACATCACCAGATGGTCAACACCGAAATCAGATTGATTATATTCTTTGCAGCCAAAGATGGAGAAGCTCTATACAGTCAACAAAAACAAGACCAGGAGCTGACTGTGACTCAGATCATGAACTCCTTATTACCAAATTCAGACTTAAATTGAAGAAAGTAGGGAAAACCACTAGACCATTCAGGTATGACCTAAATCAAATCCCTTATGATTATACAGTGGAAGTGAGAAATAGATTTAAGGGCCTAGATTTGATAGAGTGCCTGATGAACTATGGAATGAGGTTCTTGACATTGTACAGGAGACAGGGATCAAGACCATCCCCATGAAAAAGAAATGCAAAAAAGCAAAATGGCTGTCTGGGGAGGCCTTACAAATAGCTGTGAAAAGAAGACAAGCGAAAAGCAAAGGAGAAAAGGAAAGATATAAGCATCTGAATGCAGAGTTCCAAAGAATAGCAAGAAGAGATGAGAAAGCCTTCTTCAGCGATCAATGCAAAGAAATAGAGGAAAACAACAGAATGGGAAAGACTAGAGATCTCTTCAAGGGAACATTTCATGCAAAGATGGGCTCGATAAAGGACAGAAATCGTATGGACCTAACAGAAGCAGAAGATATCAAGAAAAGGTGGCAAGAATACACAGAAGAACTGTACAAAAAAGATCTTCATGTCCCAGATAATCACAATGGTGTGATCACTGACCTAGAGCCAGACATCCTGGAATGTGAAGTCAAGTGGGCCTTAGAAAACCTCACTACGAACAAAGCTAGTGGAGGTGATGGAATTCCAGTTGAGCTATTCCAAATCCTGAAAGATGATGCTGTTAAAGTGCTGCACTCAATATGCCAGCAAATTTGGAAAAGTCGGCAGTGGCCACAGGACTGGAACGGGTCCATTTTCATTCCAATCCCAAAGAAAGGCAATGCCAAAGAATGCTCAAACTACCTCACAATTGCACTCATCTCACATGCTAGTAAAGTAATGCTCAAAATTCTCCAAGCCAGGCTTCAGCAATACGTGAACCGTGAACTTCCTAATGTTCAAGCTGGTTTTAGAAAAGGCAGAGGAACCAGAGATCAAATTGCCAACATCTGCTGGATCATGGAAAAAGCAAGAGAGTTCTAGAAAAACATCTATTTCTGCTTTATTGACTATGCCAAAGCCTTTGACTGTGTGGATCACAATAAACTGTGGAAAATTCTGAAAGAGATGGGAATCCCAGACCACCTGACCTGCCTCTTGAGAAATCCGTATGCAGGTCAGGAAGCAACAGTTAGAACTGGACATTAAACAACAGACTGGTTCCAAATAGGGAAAGGAGTACATCAAGGCTGTATATTGTCACCCTGCTTATTTAACTTATATGCAGAGTACATCATGAGAAACGCTGGACTGGAAGAAGCACAAGCTGGAATCAAGATTGCCAGGAGAAATATCAATAACCTCAGATAGGCAGATGACACCACCCTTATGGCAGAAAGTGAAGAGGAACTCAAAAGCCTCTTGATGAAAGTGAAAGTGGAGAGTGAAAAAGTTGGCTTAAAGCTCAACATTCAGAAAATGAAGATCATGGCATCCGGTCCCATCACTTCATGAGAAATAGATGGGGAAACAGTGGAAACAGTGGCTGACTTTATTTTCTTGGGCTTCAAAATCACTGCAGATGGTGACTGCAGCCATGAAATTAAAAGACGCTTACTCCTTGGAAGGAAAGTTATGTCCAACCTAGATAGCATATTGAAAAGCAGAGACATTACTTTGCCAACAAAGGTCCGTCTAGTCAAGGTATGGTTTTTCCTGTGGTCATGTATGGATGTGAGAGTTGGACTGTGAAGAAGGCTGAGCGCCAAAGAATTGATGCCTTTGAACTGTGGTGTTGGAGAAGACTCTTGAGAGTCCCTTGGACTGCAAGGAGATCCAACCAGTCCATTCTGAAAGAGATCAGCCCTGGGATTTCTTTGGAAGGAATGATGCTAAAGCTGAAACTCCAGTAACTTTGGCCACCTTATGTGAAGAGTTGACTCATTGGAAAAGATTCTGATGCTGGGAGGGATTGGGGGCAGGAGGAGAAGGGGACGACAGAGGATGAGGTGGCTGGATGGCATCACTGACTCCATGGACGTGAGTCTGAGTGAACTCCGGGAGTTGGTGATGGACAGGGAGGCCTGGCATGCTGCGATTCATGGGGTTGCAAAGAGTCGGACATGACTGAGCGACTGAACTGAACTGAACTGAACTGAGTGGCAGGGGTACAGAAGGAGCCTTCCTCTGCCCCACCGCGGGTGGCCTCGGACAGGCCGCAGCCTGCCCTGAGTCCAGTGTCCTGTGACGTCAGGCTTATGATACTGTTCTTTTAGGGGCATCAGTGAACAGCAGATCGTTTTATTACGAGGTTCAGCCGGCAGCCTACGGCACACAGAGGGGCCAGAGTTCTGCAGCCCAATGCCCTGTGCTCCCCAGGATGTGAGACGCGGGGCCCACCACCCAGGAGAGGTCTCCTCCCAGGGCCCGAGACCACCCGGCAGGAGGAGCAGCAGGGCTGGGCTGACCCCTCACCTTCCAGAGCGGCCAGGGACGCTGAGGAGGCGACCTTTGGACTGAGACACAAAGATGGGGAGGGACCAAGATCTCGGAGGAGCGTTTCAGACCCCAGTGTGGGAACCAGCGGGATGCGTCCCAGGCCAACGGGGCGGCGTTAGGAGACAAGGTCAGGGAGCCCCGTGCAGATGTGTGAGTGACGCAGATGTGGGTCACGCGAGGTCGGGTGAGCCACCCAGGGCCACACAGCAAACTCAGGAATGCAAGGCTGTAGCGAGAGCCACGCAAGTCTGGGTCGGGCCCTCAAAGCTGCCTGTGGGGCCCTGCAGCCTGGGCCCAGTGGAGGAGGCTGGTACCTGTGGCCAGGGGATGTCAGGGCCCAAGGCCTGACCACCCGTTGCCCTGCTCAGCTGGGGCAGGGCGCCTGGATCTGACCCAGGATGGTGCAGCCTGGGGAAGGGGGCCGAGCAAGGAGGACCAGAGCCCAGACCCTGGAACAGGCAGGGCAGACGCCTCAGAAGGGCCGGCTGCACCGTAGGGCCTGGGCACCGGGTTCCACGTGTTTCTGAGTAACATGTGGCTTGTCAGCCAGGTGTGCCTCTGAGACTGAGGTCTGCTATGCCTGGGAGAAGGCACGGGGCCCAGTACCCACCACCCACTCTCTCGCTCACTCCTGCATCCACTCATTCATGGGCTTATTAATTCATTCACTCACTCATTCATTCATTTAAAAAGTTTCATGGAGAGCCAGGTCCTGAGTCAGGAACCAGAGCCTATTTGTAGCCACAGAGCCTCAGATCCCATCAAGGCCCTTAAAAAAATTTCCCAAGAGAGACTTGGCCCCAGGAAGGGGTCCCCTGAGGTGGTGATCCCATTTGAACTAAGTCTGCAGAAGGTCTCTTGGAGAAGAGGGAAAAGCATTCCGGGTATCGGATGCAGACCGCAAAGGCACAGAGCTGTGTGCTAGAGTGGCTTTCAGGGTGGGAGTCAGGGCGTGACAGCACTACAGGGTGCAGGGGTGCGGAGGAGAGGGACGGGGAGATGGGGGCGTGACAGGGCAGCTTTGTCTCCTGGGCCTGGGGAGCCGCCGAGTGTTATGGCTCCTTGACTGATGTCCGAGCTGGCCGGAGCCCCTGGGATCTCACCTTCTTCTGCAGCTCCGCCACTTCTGTCTTCCCCTCCCACCCTCCCTTGAGCTCCAAGGCTGGGCGCACAGCGTCCCCACACCCCCCGCCCCACACCCACACTCACCCCAAGTTAGGGTTTTTCCAGGCCTCAGCCCGCCCATTTGCTGGAAGGAGATATCGAGGCCCAAAGCTCAGAGCTCTCCTATCAGACCTGCCCCAGCAGAGCTGTGGATGGCCCTATAGTTCGGTCTTTAAATATGTACAGAATAGGGGCTGGGCCCCTTGTGGGGCTCAGCGCCCATGGACAGCATCTAGAGGAAGGGAGAGGGCTCACCCTGTCCCCGGTTTATGGTTCACATGAGCGAAGCACGCGCCGAGGGCCTCCCTCATCCGTTCAGGGGTTTGCCTTTAACACCCTCACGCTTCCTTATGACCCCCTCGTGCTCCCCTCCCAGTTCGGCTGGGTCTCAGCCTGGTGTGAGCCTACCTGTAAGATCTTGGCTGAAAGTTAGGATTGGCTAATGACCAAATATTAGCTGATCACTGAGGTGTTGGCTGAAACACTGCTCAGTTAACAGTTAACTAAGGTGATAGTTGCTAAGAAGTTTGCTGTCTCTCCACTGTGCGTGCGCTCAGTCGTGTCTGACTCTTTGCGACCCTGTGGGCTGTAGCCCACCAGGCTCCTCCATCCATGGCATTTCCCAGGCAGGAATACTGGAGTGAGTTGTCGTTTCCTCCTCCAAGGGATCTTTCTGACCCAGCGATCGAACCCGAGTCTCTTGAGCCTCCTGCATTGGCAGGCGGATTCTTTACCACTAGCACCGCCTGGGAAGCCTGTCTCTCAACTATAGTTGGTAATTAACTGTTAATTCAAAAATAGGATTTCTATAACTCAATAATGAAATGGCTAACCATCTAACATAAATTCAGAGATATTTATATATTCATGTACTTCACAGCGTTATTCATTATTATAGGTGAACATGTCCATTGACAGGTGGCTGGATAAACAAAATGTGGTCATATGTCCAGTGTAATATTTAGTTCAGTTCAGTCCAGTTCAGTTGCTGAGTTGTGTCCGACTCTTTGCGACCCATGAACCGCAGCACGCCAGGCCTCCCTGTCCATCACCAACTCCCGGAGTTCACCCAAACTCATGTCCATCAAGTTGGTGATGCCATCCAGCCATCTCATCCTCTGTCGTCCCTTTCTCCTCTTGCCCCCAATCCCTCCCAGCATCAGAGTCTTTTCCAGTGAGTCAACTCTTCGCATGAGGTGGCCAAAGTATTGGAGTTTCAGCTTTAGCATCATTCCTCCCAAAGAAATCCCAGGGCTGATCTCCGGAAGCAAGTTTTGACACCAGGTTAGATTGACATGGAGGATATCGTGCTAAATGAAATAAGCCAGTTATAAAAAGACAGATACTGTAGGAATCCACCTAGTTAAGGTCCCTAGAGGAGTCAAATTCACAGAGACAGAAAGCAGAATGAATAAAATTGTAAGCTTTATGTTATATATCTCTTACCACAATTTTAAAAAGTCAACACAGTTTTAAAATGGGCAAAACAAAAGATATATGATGGCCAATAAACACATGGATGCTTTTGAACTGTGGTGTTGGAGAAGACTCGTGAGAGTCCCTTGGACAGCAAGGAGATCCAACCAGTCCATCCTAAAGAAAATCAGTCCTGAATATTCACTGGAAGAGCTGATGCTGAAGCTGCAGCTCCAATCCTTTGGCCATTTGATGTGAAGAACTGATTCATTTGAAAACACCCTGATGCTGGGAAAGATTGAAGGCAGGAGGAGAAGGGGACGACAGAGGATGAGATGGTTGGGTGGCATCACCGACTCAATGGACATGAGTTTGAACAAACTCTGGGAGATAGTGATGGACAGGGAGGCCTGGCATGCTGCAGTCCATGGGGTCACAGAGTCAGACACGACTGAGCGACTGAACTGAACTGGAACACACGGAAAGATGTTCAACATCACTTGTCACAAATGCAAACTAAGCCCCAAGGAGGTACCAGTACTTTTGGAACTGAAGTGAGAAGACTAACCATGCCAAGCGCTGGCAAGGAGGCGAGCGACTGGAATTCCCAAACAAGCTGGTGGGATCGTGACCCGGCCCAGTCACCCTGAGACCAGGGCTCCGTTCATGACTGAGTCGAGGGGTAGGTCTACGAGCCGAACCAGGGCTTCGTCTGGGAACAAATCTAGGCCTTAGACTGAGACGAGGCTCAGGGCTCAGTCTGGAACCAGAACCAGAGCTCCATCTGGGAGTGGCTTCAAGGCCCAGGTCAGGAGCAGCATCACAGCTCGGCTTCTGTCTGAGGCGGTGTTGTGACCAGGCTGTGTCTGGGACCAGGAATCCTGCGAGAGTTGGAGCAGGATTCAGCCTGCGTCTATGCTCAGAAGCTTCCCCATGGGTGCCTGGTGAGGCGGAAGCCTGAACACAGCTTCCAGAACTGTTGAGCTCCCTCCCTCCCTGCAACCAACTGAAGCTGCCTCTACGCCTTCCATACCTAGCTTCTGTCTGCAGACACTGTCCTGAAAACTGCCCACATGGCCAGAGGACCTGCCTCTGTGTCTGCTCCCAGACCCCAGCCTCCCGCCTCCCTGCCAAGGAGCCTCCTGGCTCCAGGGCTATTAAGGGAGGGACCTGTGGGAAGCCCCAGGCAGACAAAGTCCATGCTGAGGAGCTGGGGCCGGCGCCGGTCCCTCCCCGGCTCGGTGGGCTGGCTCCGAGAGAAGCCCGGAGTGCGGAGCGGGTGAGGTTGACAAGAGACTTAATGAAATCCAGAGGGAGGCGCCCTGGCAGGGCCCACCTGGACGGAAGCCCGGGACGGTAATTAAATTAATTCTGGGGTTTGTTCCAACAAGTGCAGAAGCGAGAACTGAGGCCGGGGCCCACTCGCTCGGGGCTCCAGGAGTTTGTCATAATTACAGGGAAAAATGAGTTTCGGAATTTATGTAACCGCAACGCTTCAGGCCCTGAAGGTTGGGCCCAAATGGCTTTCTTTTTCCAGGAAATGCACAATTGCACAGCTGCACCTGCACCCCAGGGGCACCTCTGCAGCTCCCAGGACATGCCAGAGCACAGGGCAAGAGCTTGGTTCTTGTCCCCATTTCTCAGAAGAGGCCAAATGAGGCTCAGGGGCAGAAGGGTCTCGCGCAGGGTCATGCGATCTGAACAGAGGACAGTCTTCCGGCCCCAGATCCCAGTCATCCTGCCCCAAAACCTCTCTGGTGGGGAGACTGAGGCTCTGGAAGCAGTGCCCTCCCTGAAGGATGAATGGGGTGGGCAACCAAGAAGGCAGAGGAGTGGACATACCAGGCGGAGGCAACAGCTTGGGGGCTGGAAAGAGCAGAGCGCAAAGAGAGGAAGGGGCGGACCCTTCGGGCTGGGGAGGGCGTTGAGGCAGGCTGAGCCCCAGAGCGGGGTGGCGGGGAGGTGCAGAAAGGCCCGCCCAGCTTATCTTATTCAGCCCTGTGAGGGAGGCGCCTCATTGTTCCCATTTGACAGATGAGTAAGTGGAGGCTCAGGGAATTTAGGACACACAGCCAGGAAGTGGTCCTGCTGGAGTTAGACCCCATGGCTGTAGGGCTAACACTGCCCCCTTAACCATGCTTCAATACCACTAATTCTCCTGGCTTCCTGGGTCAGCTCAGCCCGGGTGTCGAGGCATGAAGGTGCTCCAGGCTGGGGTGGAAGAGGGGAAAGGGAGGGAACTGTTTGCCAGGGGCGGGGCAGCGGCAGGGAGCTGACTGCTGACCCCAAGCCTCTGCAGGGCGCTTCCCAGGGCGAGGAAGCCCAAGACCCTTCACGGCAAGGGAGGGTGAAGCCGGTTCCAGCTGAACTGTGTGTGGGCTTCCTGGCCAGGAAGTGAGCCTCCCATCCCGGGAGGTATGTAGGCAGACGATGGACAAAGAGGCACGAGGAGGCGGTCTTGGATTTGGTCGTGCCCATCGGAACTCTCGGGAGCCCCCAGTGTCCTGGAAAAAACCCTTCCCGGCCACGGGCCGTTGAGGGATGCATCAAAGGAAGCTCTAGAAAGAGGCAAGGCCCCCCGCCCCCCTGCCCCCACCCCAAGGGATCTGTCTGCTTCCAGAGCGTTTCCCTCTCCTCAGATGTCTCCAGCACCTCGAAACACAGTCCCTGAACAGCATCTGGAGGAAAACGTCTGTCTAGTGTGCGGAGACCTCTCTGTGGGGGCCTGCCTCCCTCGAGCAGCCCAGGCGGGCCTCCAGGACAAGGGATGTGGCCAGGCTCAGCCCTCCGGGTAAGGCCTCTCTTGGTTAGAGGGCTTGAGGGTCCTCACCATCGCCCTTAATCAGGGACGAGAGTGTTTGTTTTCCGGTAAACATTTCCTGACCGCGGACAAGACCAGACAGAACTGTATGCCCCAGATTTCTGGCAGCCTGAGACCCTGCACTGCGTGCCCTGCCTGCTCACCTCGCCTCTTCCCGGTGGCCTAGTACTCACCCCTGAAGCCTGAGGTCTGGCCGCCAGCTTCTAGGAGAGCCCTGCTTGTGGCATAAAGTGTTGGCAAAACTCCGTGCCTCTGCTTTTCCCGTCCTTCCAGTCTCCCTGGTCCCTCCCCTCAGATCTCATCTCCACAGCCCTTAACCTGGGTGGTTGGCATCTCGTTAGACCCAGCAAGGACAAGCATCTCGGGCAGGGGAACCACATGTGCGGTAGCCCAGAGGCATGACCACAGTGAGGGCTCCTCAGAACAGAACACGTGTGCTCTGTGGCTGAAGCCCAAGCTAGGACTTCACGCCTCCCGACTGCTGAATACTTGATCATGTGTCCCCAAAGAGCAAGGACCTTGCTCAACATAAGTACGTCATCATTATTACGAGAGAAAATTAAAACGATCTACTAATTCTCCATCCAGACTCAAGTTGCCCCCGGGTATTCCACGTGGCTGGGTCTTCCCTCTGTCCTCTTTTCCTTCCCAGAACCAGGATCCTCTTATTGATTTTATTTTATTTGGGCTGCACTGTGCAGCCTGTGGGATCTGTTTCCCGACGAGGGATTGAACCCGCGCCCCCTGCATTGGAAGCACAGAGGCTCAACCACTGGGCCGCCGGGGAAGTTCCTGGAACCCAGGTCTAGAGAGGGGGTATATGTCGCACGTGACGACCAGGTCAGTCTCTTTAAGCTAGAACAGTCTCCCAACTGTTTTCCCTGACACATGACTTTGTGAGAAGTTTATTTATCAGATTCCCTTATGAGACTGAGGTCTGTTGCACATTACTGCTGCTGTCAAGTCAAGTGGACCTTAGGAAGCATCACTATGAACAAAGCTAGTGGAGGTGATGGAATTCCAGTTGAGCTATTTCAAATCCTAAAGGATGATGCTGTTAAAGTGCTGCATTCAATATGCCTGCAAATATGGAAAACTCAGCAGTGGCCACAGGACTGGAAAAGGTCAGTTTTCATTCTAATCCCAAAGAAGGGCAATGCCAAAGAATGTTCAAACTACCTCACAATTGCACTCATCTCACACGCTAGCAAAGTAACACTCAAAATTCTCCATGCGAGGCTTCAACAGTATGTGAACTGTGAACTTCCAGAGGTTCGAGCTGGATTTAGAAAAGCCAGAGGAACCAGAGATCAAATTACCAACGTCCGCTGGTGGGGAGGAGACAGAAGGGCAGGGGTGACCAGCTCCCCAAGGCCCAGAGCACAAGGACCTGGGTTTCATCCTGGAGCAATGGGGAGCCCCAGAATTTGAGCAGGGGACGCGCCACGTCAGAAATGTGTCCCAGAAAGCTCCCGACGGATTGGACAGGTGACACCTTGGAAGCTGGGAGACTGGGGTGGTGGTGGGGGGACTGGACTGAGAGCCCAGCACAAGCAAGGACCAGAGAAAGGGGCCACACAAGCACTCCCCAACAAGGAAGGGAGGGCCGGGTGATGAACTGGTGGGGAGCCTGACACATGGACACTAGGGCCCCCATTTTCCAGGAAGGGAGACTGAGGCGTAGAAGGAAGTGACTCAGTCACGCTCACTTGTCTAGGGAGTGATGGAGCCAGGTTCAGCAGCGTCTCTCTCCCCTGCAGCCTCCTTCGCCAAGGTCACCAGCTCGGTCTTGTGACTTGTGAGATGATTCACTCGCCCTGGCCAGGCCCCGGTGACCTCGGTGGCCTCGGCCCGCAGCGACTTGAAGCAGGGTTTCAGTTCCCAGCCAGAGACTGAGCCCAGGCAGTGGCAGGGGGCGCGTCGAATCCTGGCCACCAGACCCCCGGGGACCAGCGGCCAGTGATGAGGCCCAGCTTGTCGCCTGTGTGGAAGTGAATCTCCACACAGAGGCGGACAGCGGGGAAGCGAGCCCAGTGTTTGTCAGGAGGAAGACGTGTGCATGTGCATAGTCACACGGGCAGGTCAGAGAGAGTCACGCCCTCGTGGTGGCTTGGCTCGCCTTTCTGGGGCATTTCTTCCGGGTTTCCTGTGGGCAGTCCCCTTACTTCACCTGGTTCAGAGTCCGTGTTCGGTCCGTCTCGGCGTCTTCCTGTGTGCTTCTCTCTGAGCCAAGATGGATTCTAGCGAGAAGGCTGGTGGGTACGTTGACATCACTTACTGTGAGGCAATACCCCCGCTCTTTTGACCTCCAAGGAGCCTTTCTGTGCATGCGTAGTTAGGAGGGTGTCCTTGACCTTGGGAATGAGGAATATGTGGTATTTCTCTCTCATCTGGGCAGGGCTCAGCTCCTTTCTCGCTCCTGCTAGTTTGGCTGCCCAGCCTGGGACCCATCTATCTTCCGCCTCACGAGTGAACTCCTGTTCATCCCTTGACGCCCAGCTGAAAGCTGGGTGATGCCTCTCAGTCTCCTCCTCCTCAGGGAGGCCCTCTCAGTCTCTGTTTTCTCCAAATTCCAGGGAGATTGCTTGTTAGTCTGCCCCACTGCCTGGGACGGCCTTGGGGGCAGAGGGCCTGTCTCATCTCTGTCTCCCCGGCACCCAGACCAAGGCCAGGTTTACAGTAGATGCTCTAAAGTGCTGATGAGACAGAGAGAGAGTGGATGAATAAATAAGTGAATGAAAGGATGAAGGAAGTCCTTGTTTTATTTTTATTGCAGTATAGTGGCTTCTCGGGGTTGCGTTAGTCTCTGCTGTACAGCAGAGTGAATATACATGGACTCTTTCTTTAAATTTTTTCCCATAAAGGTCATTACAGAATAATGAGAAGCGTTCCTTATGCTGTTTGGTAGATTAGACCTTTATGTAGAATCTAAAAATATGGAACAAATGAACTTATTTACAAAATAGAAATGGAGTTACAAGTATCGAAAGCAAACACGACTGCTGGCGGGGAGAAGCAAGGGGCTGCGGGGCAAGGGATAAATGGGAGACTGGGACTGATATAGACACACACTGCATGTGAAATGGATAGCTAATCAAAGCCAGGCTTTGACGTCAGACAGGCCCGGTCCAGAGTCTGGCTGGCCTGTGGCCCTAGGGCTGCAAAGCCCCAGAGCTCGGCCTCCTCCTCTGTGGAGCCGCCTCTGTGCGCAGCCACCCTGATGGCGGACGGCTCAGGGAGCTCTCCGTGCTTCACGGAGCGGGCCAGGCTGGGCTCAGCCCTTGCCTCTGCCACTTACCGTGCGTTGGTTTGCACAAGGTGCTTGCTTGACTGCTCCGCGCCTCGGTTTTCCCATCTGCAAAATGGAGCCTAAGGACGCTCACCTCATAAGGTAGTTTGGAGGAGCAAATGAGGCAAGGTATGCAAGGTGTTCACAACAGAATGTGGCGAGCGGAGAGCGCCAGACACGGCTTGTTTCGTCAAGGCACGTGGTGTGTGCATCACCCTGGCCAGGGCGGGGGCTGCTCTCCCAGCCCCTTCCTCCATCCTGCGGCCCAGGAGGGGTGCTGCAGGCGCGGCAGGGCAGAGGGGGCTCTGACAAGCTGCCAGAGCCGCAGCCCTGCTCTGGGAAACATCCCTGGTCCCACACGGCAGGACCCGCTGATTCCAGACAGAAAGCCCACGTAGCCCTCGAATTCACCGCCCACGTCAGCGACACTGGCCTTCACTCCCGAATCCTCGAGGAGGAAGGCATCAAGCATGTCTGGCTGTGATGGGACTTCAGCGTAACGGTTCCAGCCTCCGAGCTCGGTTCCAGAAGTCCCTTTTTGACGTGCTCCTTTGAAATCCCGAGTCAGAGTGTCCCCTTCCACTCAGCAAGGTCGATGTTGCTGTGAGCAGGATGAATTTAGGTGCCTTTTTTTTTTTCCTTTTGAGCTCTAAGTTCCAAGCTATGGACCCAAATCATATGCTTTAATCCCTTCAGGCCCATGACAAGAGTGTCCCTCAATAGAAGGAGGAGACAAGGCTCAGAGAGGTTGCCAAACGTGCCCAGGGTCACCCAGCACACAAGCAGAGTCCGGAGTTGAGCCCGCACACGTGTGATCCCAAAGGCAACGCTCTTCACGGCTGTTCTCAGCGCCAGCCACGCGTCGGGATCAAATGAGGAACTTTGATGGTGCTGGCTCTGGCCTGCGGCCTGCGTGTCAGTTGTTGCCGCCGGGTTTTCTGATTTTTGTTGGCTGTGCAGGGTCTTGGTGGTAACACGCGGGATCCTCAGTCTTAGTTGCTGCATGTGGGGTCTAGTTCTCTGACCAGGGGTGGAACCAGGGTACCCCTGCCTTGGGAACACGGAGTCTTAGCCACCGGGCCGGCAGGGATGTCCCCGGGCGTTAGTTTTTACAAGGCTCCCCGGTAGATCAGCCAGGCAGCCAGGTTGGCAGGACAGATCTGGAGGATGGACACATGTGCCCAGGAGAGACAGAGCCTATGAGATGGTAACCCGTAGCCCCTGAAGCCCCCCAGGGACAAGGTCATTGTTCCAGCCCAGACCCTAGGCTGAGGACTTCCAGAAAGCTGTACCTCCATCCGGAGGCAGCACGGAGGCAGCAGGGGCTGGGGCAGAGCCTCTTCCAGGAGCCGCTCCTGGGCCGGAGGCCTGGCTGCGACCCCCAGACCTGGCTTGGGCCCCTCACCCCGTCATAGCTCAGCACAGGCCTGACTCTCCAATCTTTTATTCCTGTGTGAGCAGTGGGAGGATTTCTTCAGACAAAATCTGGGGAATTTGGCTTGAGTGGACTTTGACTCAGCCCATTCCTTCTGACATTCCAATGAGATGTCTCTGACCCCGCAGCCTCCCGCCCAAAGCTCCTCAGAAATCTGCAAATGCCAGACCTGGTGGCTCATCCCCAAGGCGGGCGGATTCCACAGCCTCCAGGAAGGTGCCGACGTCCGGTCCTGCTTATGCGGTTTCCCAACTGAGAGGCCTTGGGATGGTGGCTTACCTTACCTGAGAGTCTCAGTTTCCTCACCTGTAAAATGGGCATCTACCTCATATTCGTAGACGATTACAAGAGAGGATGCCACACTCTTCGCCAGTGTCTGGTGTGCAGGAGGCCCTTGGTAAGGACCGCTGTTGTTCCTGTCAGCCTGATGGTGGTGGGGGAGCCTGGGCTGCAGGCCTCTGGGATTCACACCCCACGTGGCCTGCCACTCTGACCCCATCATGGCCCTGCTGCCGAAGACTGACCCCAGGCGGCCATCCTATAGGTCAGAGGCTGTCCCCTTCCCCCCAGCCGTCACACCAGCTGCAGTAATACAGTGAGCCTGGCCGAGAGACCCAGTGGTACCACCGCCCACAAAGCTCTCCCTCCATCCCCACTGCCACCACCCTAGTCCAGGCCCCCAGCAGGTCTCATTCTTCCCACCCGCCTGCAGGCTCAGCCCCTTGAGTGCACTGCCCACCCGGCTGAAGTTGCACAGCACTGCCATCATGTGTTACGCTTCTCCCCAGCTGCCCAGGCCCTCCCGCTCAGCCAGCCTCCAGCGTCCTCTTGGGCCCTGGCCACAGGCACTCCATCCCCTCCGGCCTCCGTGGCGTGCCCTGCCCCCCACCCTGCACCTCTTGGCACTGCCCAGGTGCACCAAGCTCTCTCCTGCCTCTGAGCCTCTGCACATGCTGCTCCCCTTGTCTGCTGGGTACCCTTTCCCCGTCCCGCCTACTGGTCAACTCCAGGTCATCCTTCGGCTCAACTGGCAGAGCCTTTGAGCTTCCCCACATGGGTCTCCACAGATTACCTGGGCTTCCTGACAGCTCTGCAGCTGGGTTCCTAGAGCAAGTGTCCCAGAAGAACCAGGGGGATGGTACCTTACTGCTATGACCTGCCCTGGAAGCTGCTCAGCATTGTTTTATCTTCGCCAAAGACTCAAGGGAAGAGAACACGGGGACTTTACCCCTCAAAGAGAGGAGTGTCAGGGTGATGTCATACGACGAGCCCGTGCAAGGGAAGGTGTTGTAGTTATTCTTGGAAAAACCAAGGGCAAAAAGAGGGCAAAGGAAAGTGACAGAGGTCAGCGGCTAACTGGGGCCACCCGTGTGGGGTCAGGAGTCCACAACCTCACTGACTTACAGCTGGTATTTCAGTTGGCAGTGCGGCTCTGACTCGGTCAGGAAAGCTTAGCGGTGTGAGTCTGCTCAGCAAAGCGCCTAAGGAGCCGGGGGAAGCTTTCTGTCCATACTGGAGATATCCCCAGTTCAAAGCTCTGGGTATTAGTGACCTCGAAAATCTCCCTGCAGGGCTGGAACAGGAGGAGGGGCCACAGGTGATTTCAAGAGGCTTGGGCAGGGAAGAGGGGGTAATGGTCCCAGTACTCCTGGCCCACTGGGGATCGCGTCCTCTGAGGGTCGTCGGGAGAAAAGGCTCCGCCTGGTACCCAAGGCCTGGAGTGTTCTGGGGGGGAGGTCTCATGGGTCCAGCCATGCACACCCTCCTTGCAGAGGCAACAGAAGGAAATTGTGGGGCGGGGCGGAGGGTGCTGGCGTGAGCAAAGCCAACATCAGATTTCCTCTTTTTCTTCACCCTGGGTTCTTGTTCCTCTTTCCTTTTGCCAGTTGGGCCCGGACAAATCAGGTGTCCAGAACATGAGGACTCTCAGGCCCCACGGTGTGGCCGCTGACACGCTGTTCCGGCCATCGCAGCCGTTGCTCCGTCACCCTTGAGCCGCGTCTCATGGATCTCCGGGCCTCCAGCGCTGACACCTGCTGCGTCTTGGCGGCCATCGCAGGCGAAGAATTGTGACCCGGAGCGCAGACAAAAGGGCTTCATGAAGACAGTCTGGCGGGCTGGACGGTTGGCCCTGCTGCCTGACAGTAATGGAGCTCCATCCCTAGAGGAGAGCAAGCGTGAGCAAACCTTTCGCTGAGCATTTACTGAGCACCTCCTGTGTACCAGGGCCCAGGAAGCACCGTGGACACGCTCATGCTCGGGACATATGTGGGCCCTACCCTTGAGGGCTCACTATCTGGACTGTTTCAGAAACAGCAGGTGAGGTCTAAGCAGAGGAAGATGAAGGAGAACTGGCCAGATGGGAGGGGGGAAGGGTTGCTTTCCTGACAGAGGGAACAGCGTACAGAGGGCTCAGGGGCCAGAGAGAGAAGGGACTTCAGGAGTATAGAGTCTGAGCACAGAGGGGAGGCTGGAGGGGGGTGGATAGTAAGCTGTTGTTCAGTCACTCAGTCGTGTCCGACTCTCTGCGACCCCACGGACTGCAGCATGCCAGGCCTCCCTGTCCATCACCAACTCCCGGAGCTTGCTCAGACTCGTGTCCGCTGAGCTGATGATGCCCTCCGACCATCTCATCTTCTGTCGTCCCCTTCTCCTCCCGCCTTCAATCTTTCCGGGCATCAGGGTCTTTTCCAATGAGTTGGCTCTTTGCATCAGGTGGACAAAGTACTGGGGCTTCTTCAGCTTCAGCATCAGTCCTTCCAGTGAATATTCAGGACTGATTTCCTCTAGGATTGACTGGTTGGATCTCCTTGCAGTCCAAGGGATTCTCAAGAGTCTTCTCCAACACCACAGTTCAAAACCTACCAGCCATGATCCCCACTCCTCAAGACTGAATCCTGAATGAGGTTGGAAAGCCATCTGGTTCACCTAGGGATGGAAGCCACTATGCAGGACGTCCACTACATGCCTGGCACTAGCCAGTTGCTTTTATCTTTATTCATTATAATTTTTAAATTAACCATGTAATTAAGTTCCACCTTTCTTGAGATCTAATTGACGTACACTGGCTGTTTTTCAAACTCTCTGGTTTCAGAATTCCCATTTCACAGATGAGGAAACTGAGGCTCTGAGAGGCACAGAGACCGGCCCAGAATTTCCCAATTAGGAAGCTGAGCCCCAGGGTTCAAACACAGCTGTCACTTATTCCATTACCACCACGCCCCCAGCCCCCCGACCTGACACCCCGCTTCCCACCCTGAGCAGGACTCACCCACCACACCTGGGCCTCCTGGCCGTGCCAGGCTCTACATTCCAGCAGGCTGGTGGAGACAGGTGTGGGCAGAGCACGCCTGCAGGCCTAGAGCCCCGCCTGCCAGCCCCCAGGCCCTCACTGGGCAGTGAGCGTGGAGAGGTGCCTGTGACAACCTCAAGAGCCAGGCGCGGGCTGGGGGCCGGCCCCCGCCCTGCCAAGACGGTGTTGTCAGTCTCTGCTCTCCTCTGACGCACCTACAAGTTCAGGGCCAAGACTTATTAAGGAAAAGGTAGGGCTGCGGATGGCGGACACGGCGCGGTCAGTGCCTGGAGGTGACGCCAGCCTCCGGGAGGGGGGCTGGCTGCTGCCAGCTGAGCACCGTCTCCTCCAACGGGGACTCTTCCACGCGATTAGAGTTGGGGTGTGTCTGTCTGTCCTGGTGTACTGTCGCCTGGGAGGACAGAGAGACTCGATTCCACGGGGGCGGGGCTGCAGAGCTGGACAACCTGGGCTTGGCCACTAACCTCTGCAGGGCCTGGAGGCAGTGACTTTACCTCTCCGGGCCTCTTTCCAGGGAAAGAGGGAGGAGAGTAGCGTTCAGCTCCCAAAGCTTGTGAGTATGCTGGGGAGTACTACAGGAGAAGCGTTCATCCCCGCAGGTACCCAGGACGGTGAGCCATTACTGCTAGTGGTACTGTTGAAAGTGAAAGCGTTAGGCACTCATCAGGTCCGACTCTTTGCGACCCCATGGACTGCAGCCCATGCTGCAGCGGACAGGCTCCTCTGTCCATAGAATTCTCCAGGCAAGAATACTGGAGTGGGTTGTCATGCCCTCCTCCAGGGGATCTTCCCGACCCAGGGTTTGAACCGCGTCTCCTGTGTTTCAGGCAGATTCTTTACCATCTGAATCACCAGGGAAGCCCAGCAATGCTATTAGTACTTCATCATCATCGTCATCATTCAGGCCTGAGTCTTTAAGATCCGCGCGGACCTGAGCAGGCGCCCTGTGATTCTGTGCAGGGACACAGTGACAGCCAACCTCCTTGAGGTGGAACCGGGGGCTGGGGCCTGAAGGGGTGAGGGAGCCGGCTGTGAGCCTGCGTCTGTCCCCACCTTGCTGTGTGACCCTGGCAAGTCCAGCACTCTCTCTGCACCTCCGTCTGCCCCTTGTTCACGGGCAGATGTGCACGAAGTCCCTCCCAGCTCTGCGGCTCTGTGACTAGACTTGTTAAGGGCACCTGCTGGGGGCCCAGCCCAAGGCCAGGTGCTTGGTGGGGATTTGATATCAGATGTGGAGGGGGCTTGGGACCCCTGGGCCTCCCAGTCCCTTGGAGGGGTGCCTGTTTTCTGAGAAGGAGGGATTGGGTCTTGCTGGTTATTTGGTTCCCCCGTGTGCACCCTTCCAGCCCCAACAGCCTGAGGTCCATGCTCTTTCCCTGCTCTGCGAAGCTCCAGCCTTTTGGGACCAAGCCAGCCCTTCCTCTTTCACGCTCAGGTCAGCGCCACCTCCTCCAGGAAGTCTTCCTTGATTCAGGACTGAGTTAGTTGCCTTCCTGGGCCAAGGTCCCGGCCTCCTCTCATAAGATGACAGCCCACCCCGACTGGGCAACCTAACCAACAAGCAACCAACTTGTTGGCAAGTAACCAACACCCCTGAGCCTCCGTTTGGTCAACTGTTACGTGGGGATGTTCAGTGCCATCTCAAAGATGAAAACAACCATGGACGCAGAACCAAGCAGGCCCTCGCAGAGGCTCGGCACAGGGCGGGGCGTCCTGGACGCCTTTGCACTGGCTGTCCTGTCCTTCCAGCAAACCGAAAGTGTCCGGCAGTAGAGGATTTGAGCTCAGGAGCCCTGGGCCCTCAGTCCCGGTTCAGATCCCATCTCTGCCCCTCCGTTGCCCTGCCTTCAGGACCCCCGTCTGCCTGGGGGCTGTTATGAAGGTTGATGTGTGTGCAGTGCCCGGAGCCTGGCCCAGGGCGCATTACCCCTTGCTGTGGAGACGGTTTAAAAAGGGAGTTGACGCAGAGCGTGCTTGGGGCTTGGCCTGGCGGCTGCAACCCTCACACCCAGCCTGCCTCCCTCCGCAGGGCTGCTGCTGCCTGCCAGCCTCCCTAGTGAGCCCCCGGCTGCATGGAGTTTAATCTCCCGGCCGGTAAACACGCAACCACGTTTCCCAGGCTTTGTCCTGTTACTTCCGGCCGTTCTCAGGCCCTGCGCACTCCTCCCACCCTGAGTCCCAAGCCCCCCCGGTCCCCTCTGTCCCTCACCCACGCCTCGGTTTCCTCATCTGTGAGGGGGGGCGGGCAAGAGACCAGCTGTCACCCCAAAAACGGGCCTCACACTGTGCTGGGCGATGGTGCAAACCCTTGGTGGCGGGCCCCCAGAAGACGCCACTGAGCCCCGCACCCTCCTCTGCTCACTCCCCATCCCCCCACCTGGGACCCTCCCCCAGAACCCCCTCCCGCTCTCTGCTGTCCCTGCACCCCCCGGGTCTGACATCCCACATTGTGGAACCCGGGGATTCACCCACCATGTGGCGGGTGGACTGGGGCCAGGAAGGCTGGCAGAGGCAGGCCAGACTGGGGGTTAGTCACTCACACGCCTCTGCCTGCCTCGGTTTCTGCATCTGTAAAATGGGAACAGTAGCGCTCGCCCCCTCTTGCCGCTGTCCTCGCGGGGCCCGGCGCCCCCTCGCGCTCCCGAGGCTGTGTTACTGGCATCGCCATCGGTGAGAGATGGGAGGTGGCCCTGCCTTCTGCAGGTGCTTTCTGGCACTGTGTTGCCTCTCGGCAGGGATGGAAATCTACTGCCTCCGTCGCTGCCTGCACGCAGCTACTTGGGCAGGGCGACGGGGTACCTCTCGTGTCTTGTCACCCCTCTCCACCGAGGCCAGAGCGTGGGAGCACGGCTTCCAGCCCCACCTCTGAGCGTCTCCTCACCGCCCCTGCCCTGCGCCTGGTGCCCTGGCCTATGGCTCCCCCCAGACCTGCTCCAGCTGGGGCTCCAGCCCCAGGCCTCCTGGGCCAGCCCGGCCTGTCACCTGCTGAGCTCTCCCTGCTCCTGCCCCAGCGCCTCGGGCTTTCTGGACAGGGCTGGAGGCCGGGAGTGGCCAGGCCTGGTGTGGACCCCATCTCCACCACCCACACACTGCCCAGCCTTGGCCAAGCCGCCCGTCTTCTCATAGCCTCGGGCTCTCCCCGCCAGGAAAAACGGGGTCATGATGGAGATCAAGGAAGCATGATTTACGGAGCGATCCCCAGGCACCCAGCCAGCATTTCGCCTGCATGATCTTGTTTTCCCTTCCTGACGGCGCCGTGACATGGGCAACGCCTAGTGTTCATGGGCGATGGCGTTGCCAAGCGCTGTTCCCAGCGCGTGAATCCATTTAATCCTCGGGACAATGCCGTGCGCGAGGGCCTGGCGTCATCCCAGTCACGCATCAGGGGACTGAGGCAGGGGGGCGGACTGACAGATCCGGGTGGGCGGGCGGGCTCCAAAGCGCACGCCCTGGGCCCACGTGGGTGACATGACCTCTCAGGAGACCCACAGAGGGGCAGTGACTTGTCCACACAGCTGGGACACAGCAGAACGGAGCTCAGGGTTGGGACAGTCCAAACCCTATGCCCATGAAGCCGGCACCTGGCTGAGCCTCTGCAGAGGGATTGACTGGGGGTCCCACTGACTGAGGGGAGGTCACTCCCCAGGAATCTGCAGGCTCCTCGTAAGGGCCCCGAGCCTTCCTGCTTGGGGTGGAAGTGAGCTGTGAGCAAAAGCCACCCCCCTACCCACTGGGGAGCTCCTTAACCATAGAGACTTGGGTTCATTCATCCATCCACTTACCTACCAGCTCATCCTTCCACCCATCCACACACACACCCCATCCACCCCTCCACGCATCCGTCCATCACCCACCCATCCACCTATCCACCTGTCCACGCATCTGTCCATCACCCACCCATCCACCTGTCCACCCGTCCACGCATCTGTCCATCACCCACCCATCCACCTATCCACCCGTCCACGCATCTGTCCATCACCCACCCATCCACCTATCCACCCGTCCACGCATCTGTCCATCACCCACCCATCCACCTATCCACCCGTCCACGCATCTGTCCATCACCCACCCATCCACCTATCCACCCGTCCACGCATCTGTCCATCACCCACCCATCCACCTATCCACCCGTCCATGCATCTGTCCATCACCCACCCATCCACCTATCCACCTGTCCACGCATCTGTCCATCACCCATCCACACACTTATCCATCTATTGCCCATCACCCACCCTTCCTTCCACCTGTCCACCTGTCCACACACCTAAGCTCCCACCTGCCACCCCTTGCCCACACTTCCTTCCATCTCTCCACCCATTCACACGTCCATCCACCTACTCATCACTCCACCTCTGTGCATCTACCCACCCGTGCTTCCACCTGTTCGTCCACTCTCCCTGCCTTCTTTCCTGCTTTCCTCCCATGGCGCATTCATCTATTCATCTTTCCAGCCAGCCAGTGCCTCGTCTGTGCAAGACCCTGTGCTGGGCAGTGCTGAGAACTTGGGTAAATTGTCTACAGTCCCTAATGTGCAGAACTTACTCCCTAGGAAGGGAGTTTGACTTAAAATTCAGTGGAACATGGTGTGACAAATGCCATAACTGAGGCAGCATGAAGGGCCGAGATAGACCAGAAAAGCAGAGGACTCTGCTTAGGGATCAGGGAAGACTTGCTGGAAGAGGTGTCCTTTGAAGGATATTTGTATAAGTCAGGGCTCTCCAGAGGAACAGAAGCAGTAGAAAGTAGGTATAGAGAGAAAGATTTATTTTAAGACATTGGCTCATGTGAGTATGGAAGCTGGCGAGCTCTCAATCTACAGTGTGGGCCAGCGGGCTGGAGTCCCAGGAAGAGCTAGTGTTACCGTTCAAGTGTGGAAACCATCCGCTGGAGAATTCCCGCCTGCTCAGCAGAGGTCATTCTCTTTGTTCTCATCCGGTCTGCAACTGATGGGATGAGGCCCACCCACATAATGGAGGGCAATCTGCTTTACTCAGGGTCTGTTGATTTAAATATGAATCCCATCCGGAAACATCTAGAATAACAGTTGACCATATACTTGGGTACCGTGGCCCAGTCAAACTGACATAAAGTGAACCATCACAGCACTTGACTTGCAAAGGCACTGGGGTTTGAAGCACTCTAGGCAGGGAAAACGATTCTTCCATTGGCCTAGGGGTGGGCTGTGGCTTTGGGACAGTGGGTTCCGCTCAGGGTCGAGAATGTGGGCAATGAGACCAGCGAGTAGGTGGTCCCATCCTGACACCTAGGAGGGGCAGTGGCTGAGTTCTGAAGCTGGAAAAGATTGAGGGCAGGAAGAGAAGGGGGTGACAGAGGATGAGATGGTTGGATGGCTTCACCGACTCAACGGACACGAGTCTGAGCAAACTC
The DNA here is from genome assembly GCF_003369695.1 of Bos indicus x Bos taurus. Classification (NCBI taxonomy): domain Eukaryota; kingdom Metazoa; phylum Chordata; class Mammalia; order Artiodactyla; family Bovidae; genus Bos; species Bos indicus x Bos taurus. The sequence goes on from NC_040097.1 coordinate 2,872,116, forward strand.
CGGGAGCCGGTGAAGGACAGAGAAGCCTGGCGGGCTGCAGTCCTTGGGGTCGCAGAGCTGGACATGACTGAGCGCCTGAACAACAAGAGGCAGATCTGGGGGATATAAGGCTGCTCAGATATAGGGGATATGCGGCAGGTTGCCCTGCACCTCCATTCCCCTCCCCAACCCCATGCCCTGCCAGGCCCAAGCCAGATGTGGTGGGCAGGGCAGAGGGCCTGGCAGGCTGGGCTGCTCAGCGGCCACTTCCAGCTGCTCCGGCTTGGGGCCCCTGTGCCTGCTGTCGGTGAGAGGCAGCCCCGGCCGGGCTCCCCTGTGCCCATCTCACTCTGATTGCTCTCTCACCCCCACCTCCGCGCCTCAACCCGTGGGCCTCCTCTGTTCTCTCTGCCTCCATGCCTGGCTGTGTCTGCCTCTCCTTCTCTCCTTCTCCCCATCCCTGAGATAAGCGGGGCAGACATCAGTGGCTCTCTGCCTCCCAGACATCCAAGCATCCCCAGGACAGAAACTAGCCAGCTGGAAGCATCTCAGAGACCACCTTGTCCAACAACTGGGACGACTGAGGCCTCTGAGTCCTGCCCAGGGTCGCTCACCAGTCTCGAGGGGGTAGGGAATGCCTCCCCAACCCCAACTAACCCCCTTCGCTCCAGCTCCCGCAGCAGCTAAACCTAGAAACGGCAGTTAAATCCCAGGCATGCAGGAGGGGCTGGTTGCCAAGGGCCAAGGACTCTGCTAAGGTGAAAACTGGGCTCCTTGCAAGTCTTAGAGCAAGAGAACCCGAGGCAACCCGGGAGAGGCGGTCGGGCCGCTGCAGCCTGTGGGCCTCTGTCTCTTGGCCTTTGTGACCCTGACCACCCTTGGAGGCCAGGGCTGGGGCCTCGCTGGGACATCGCGACCCAGCCCCTCTCTGACCTGCACCCTCAGAGGCCCCCCCAAGCCCTGCACTTCTCTCCGCCTCGGACCCCCAGTCTGCGGTCCAGGACATGAAGCTCTAGCTGGGTGGCCCTGGGCGAGGCAGGCCCCCTCTTTGTAAGGATGGAGCCAAACCCCATCCTGGGCAAGACTCTGGGGGCCACCAGGTGCACGTTCCTGGCCTTAGCCTCCGTGTGCCTCGCTTTTCCTCATCTGTAAAATGGGGAGATGGCACGTGCTTCCTGCTTTCCTAGAGCGGCCGTGAAATCGAGGGAGTCATGGTAGGAGAACCTCAAACAGAGATGCTGAGCGCAGGGGCCACGGCTCTGGTGCTGCTGTATTCCTACTCCTTCCCGGCCCCGGTAGGGCGAGACACTGAAGACGTGGATCCCACGTGTGTCCGCTCTGGAGAAAGGTCTGCTGCTCTGATCGCACTACCAGGGCCTCCCCAGAGGGAAGGAGGCCTGGACGCTCTGCTCAGCTGTGGCTTGCTCCATGCCTCAGTTTCCCCCATCCGGGTCAGGATTGCACCCCAAAGCTTCTTCCAGCTATGACATGATTCATATCTGGAGATTTGGGCAGGAGTCTCAGCCCACCTATTAAACGAGCATTGTTGGCCCCAAGAATGGCAGCAGCGAGATCAGACCCAGGCTGTGTGACCCGATCGTCCCGGAGGTGGCAGTGGCGGGGGGTGGGCCTTGAATCGCCTCTCAATGGGTCATTCTGAAGGCACTGGGGACCTGGGGGCGGAAGAAGACGGAGGCTTAAATAGACGAACCAACAGGATCGGGGTGGAGGGACCTTGGCACTTGGTGATGCTCCAGATGAATTCCCCGCAGGCCTGCTGTGGGCGGAGCCCTGAGCCGCCTCTGAGGGTGACCTGAATCGGCTCCTGGGCCCGGGTTTGTGTCTGTGTCCAGCCAGCGCCTCCTGCCTGAGTGATGACGTGAGGGTGGGCAGGCTCCCCTGGCAGAGGCCACCGCTGGCAGGATGCCGAGGGCTGAGGGTCTGTCGTGCGCAGGTGGGTGGAGGGCCGTGGAAACTCCGAGAAGCTGCTGCCTGCCCCTGGGCTTTGGAGGGCAGAGGCGGAAGGGGAGGGGTTTCTCTGCCCTCAGCCTTGGGGCAACGTGCCTGAGCATCTGGGGCCTGAGCTCACTGACCACTGATGGAGTCCACGGCCGCGTCCCAGGGCCCGCCCAGTGTGGGGACTGTGCCAGCGGCCAGCAGCCCTGGGCACCAGCGTGCTCACTGAGGCCTGGGCAGGGCCGTGCCCTCTGCCCAGATCGGGGCGGGGAGAGGTGGTCCACCTTCCTGTGGGCACGCAAGGGTCAGGGGAGGAAACAGGTGCAGAGACAGCGGGGCGGCCCAGCGTGGCACCGCCAGCACGCACCGTCTGTGATGGAAGCCCTGTCTGCCGTGCCCTCTGCCCCTGTTCTCATCACCGCTGGGCCGTCACGGCTCCACCGAGCATCTGGCCCAGAGCAGGGGCCCCGCGCGTGTTTGTGGAACGAATGAATGATGAACCAATTAATCAGTCTGGGCAAAACCGGAATAGAAGCACCTCGAGGTCCTTCAAGATCAGACGCTCTGAACAAGGCTCAGGCCTCCCTCTGAGCACATGTCACGACGTCTGCGCAGTCTCAGTGGAGACGGGTTCTGGGATGTTGGACTTGTGCTCTGAACCTGAAAGTCTTAGTTGCTCAGTCGTGTCCGACTCTTTGTGGCCCCACGGGCTGTAGCCCGCCAGACTCCTAGGTCCATGGAATTTTCCAGGTAAAAATACTGGAGTGGGTAGCTGTTTCCTTCTCCAGGGGATCTTCCCAACCGAGGGATCGAACTTGGATCTCCTGCATTGCAGGCAGATTCTTTACTGTCTGAACCACTAGGGAGCAGGTACCATGATTATCCCCAAATTACAGGCGAGAAAACCAAGGCTTCAGGTGGAGTCTGCCTCAGGGCTGGCTTCTTTGGCAGTGGGGGAAGGAGGGGTCTTATGCAGCCAAGCAGCACCCCTGACTTGTGTGACTTGTGTGTTGTGGCCCTGGGCTCCACCTGGGGTGGAGGCGGGCCCATCAATGGGGTGGGGTTGGGGTGGTTCCCGACTCTCTTGCCATGGTCCCACTGGGCGTCACATCAAGGTTCCCTCTTGGCCACCTCCTGAGGGCTGAGATTGCCCCAGGGCTTAGTCCGGCTGTGTGGTCTCTTCTTCTGCTCAGGGAATTTTATATAAAGAAATTGGTTGAGCGCCATCATTTGGGACTCAGCAGGGGAGTTTCTGCCCCTTAGAAACGGACTATTGCCAGACAAACCCCTTAATTAATCACCTGTGACATGAGAACCAAAAATCACATCCGTCTGAAGCAGTGGGAGTGAAACAGGAACAGCCGTTTGAGTAAGAGCCTTTCCGCGGAGTGCTATAGAGCAGAGAAGAAGGGTTGTCCTGAAGGTGCAGGCAGCAACTCGCTGAACCTCAGACACACACTGCAGAGGGAGAAGAGGCAAGCTCCAGAAGACAGAGCCCCTGCGGTCCTCTTTATATAAAAACAGAAGACACGAGCGACCTTTGGTGTGACACAGACGTAAGTATTAACAGGAAAAGAGTAACAATACATTTGAACAAGAAACACCCAGTTCAAGACGCGGTTACCTCTGCGAAGACCGAGAGGCGCCCAGAGGTGTGTGTTCAGCTTGTCTAGGGTGCCCGGATGTCTCCGTGTCCGTTGTCCCGCCTGGGCCTCATGCAGGCGAGTGACCCAGGAGGACGGGCCAGCATGGTGGCCAAGGAGAGGGAGAGCGGGCTGCTTCCCCGCTGGACTTGGCAGGCGTTGCTTCACGGTCGCCTGAGCCTTTGGGCGCCTGGCCTGACCTCACTGAGCTCAGTCCTCTGGTCTGTGAAATGGGGACAGCCCCGCACGGAGGGTGGCGCGGACTCCGTGCAGTCATGCCCCTAAGACCCTCGGGGCATTGCCTGCCTCGCCCAGGTGCCCGTTCAGCCCCAACGGCCTTGACCACTGCTTTCTCTGCGAGTAGGGGGCGCAGAAGAGGGGAAAGCCTGCAGAAGGTTGTGGGACTCAGGGCTCTGAAGCGGGGGCGGCCCCCAGGACCCCCAGGAGCCCAGAGTCTCCACGGCTCTCCCGGTGGAAGGAGGTCAGGCCTGGGGACATTTTGCTTCACTTCAATCTGCAAAAATCCCTTCCCATGTGACTCATGGGCCCCCGCTAATCGGTCATAAGGTTGACTGTGAGCACGGAGGCTGAGCCACACGACTCCACGCCACCCTCCTTCCACGGTGTGAAGCCCTGGGCATGGCGGGGGGTCTCCTGCCTGGTGGAGGACATGCAGACCAGCACACCCCAGAGAGCCAGGCCACGGGCACTGGGCCAGCACCTGCCTGGCCCTGGGCACCCACTTTCAAGGCTTGGGAGTAAGCCTGGTTCCCTGACCTTAGCCAGTCCTTCCAGCCCTGAGCCTCAGTTTCCTCATCTGTCAAATGGGGATATGGTTGTGTGCCCATGGCCATCAGATGATGGGTGGACATGGCTTGGCCAGAACCGAGTGACTTTACTGATCATTAGTAACAATCTCAAGGGCATCTCCAGGCCCTGTCCCTGACTCAGGACCATACTGTGAGGCACCAGGAGGTCCGTTTTGTCCACAGCTGGATCCCAGTGGCCAGCTCAGGCCGTGGCACAGAGCGCAGCATGTGAACCATTGTGCTGGGGGCTGGGTGTCTCCGGGGGTGTGGGTCTGAGCCCCACCCCTGCCCCGGCCCCTGTGTGACACTATGTATCCCCCACCTGCCCAGTTCTCCTAGACGTCAAAGCCAGCTCGCAAATGCCACCTGCTCCTGGAGCCCTCCCTGATTGCTGGGCCGGGAGCTTGCTCTCTCCTAGATCCTGCTGCCCTTCGTCCCAGGACTCCAGGCACGTCGGCCATGTACGTGAGGCCCTTTCCAAGGAGGTTCTGTGTAGGGTTGGTAGGTCATTCATCCTGCGTGGCCCACAGGGCTTTCCCACCTAACGGACACTCTGAATGGATGGAGGCCTTTCTCTGCCCACCTCGTCCCTGCAAGCCCAGGCCTAGCAGAGGGCCTGGTGTGCACGGGTGTGACTGGACGGTGGACGTCTAGTTAGAGGTTCTGCCCCGTTCACGGCAATCGATCACGCACGTGCCTCCCAGGCGGGTCCCACGTTCTCCCCTCCTGACGGGAGCCTCTCCCACCACGCAGGACTGTGTAAGCTTGCAGCATATTGCAGAAGTGCCGGCGCGAGACTTCCGAGCTTGAGTCATCTGGCTTCTCCGGGGCCACTTCCTCCAGGGTCTGCGGCCTGTGCAGAGGACCTGAGGCCTCCCGCCAGCGGCCGACACCGCCGGCCAGCCCTGTGAGTCGGCCACCAGGAGAGCAGGGCCTCCAGCCCCCGTCACGCCTCCTGGTGACAGTGAGCTCATGAGTGACAGCCTCCAAGGCCACCAGAAGCACGCGGCAGAGCCACTCCCGAATTCCTGGCGCACAGCAAACACGAGCTGTGACCCATATTTGTTGATGACGGGGGTAATGTGTAACAGTGATGGGTAACTAACCCAGGCAACCTCGGGCCAGAAGGATTCAGGAAGGCACCGCCCACAGGTCACGCAGGGGCCTGACCCTCACCCCCTGGGCCCCGGGCCAGGGAGGGGGCTGTGGTGTGGGCCTAGGGACGGGGATAACTGTCCGTCTCAGGCCCCAGCGGAAACTTTCCATCCCCAGGAGGCAGATCTGACCCTTGTCAACATGGTTTGTCCCTCTGGGGCGATGTGAGTGGAGCTCCCTGAAAGCAGGGAGGCCTCTCTGGTGATTCCTGGTGTCTGCAGGGAGGGACGGGAGTATTAACAGTCAGAACCGCTGGAAGGCCTTGCAGGGTAACCAGTTCAGACTCTTGTTCTGTTTTGTTTTTTTTGTTTGTTTGTTCTTTTATTTTGCAGCATCAAACCCCACAAGTCACTGTTGCCCCCAGTTCAGGCACACCCAGGTATGACTGGGACATCCTCTCTGCCAGGCCCCAGGCTGGGCACTGGGAGCTGGGCACGCAGAAATATGTGAGCCACAGCCCCTGCCCTCCGGGAGCTCAGCCCAGACTGGCCCATGTGGGAGGCAGGGCTGCCGGCACCCCCAGGCCCTCCACTCCCACCCTGCAGTGCTGCTCAGCGCTGGACTGTTGCCGTAGCCCCCTCCTCGCCCTTCCGATCCATCCTTGCCCCCTAGAGCCTCTTCTCCCGATAGAGCTCAGAGCTGTCCTTACAAACGGCAGATCAGACCACGTGACTCTCCTGCTCAAAACGCTCCACTGACCCTGGTCGGAAACTTGCCTTAGCAGTGGGAAGTCCCTGGGCCACTGCCCAACCACCTGAGATCACACACAGGGCACCGCCTGCCCTCCAGGGATTCTGGGTGCGACGTGATGCCAGGGGCAGCTGCGAAGCCCTGGCTGGGGGGTGCTCAGCGTCTCGGCCACGTGAGATCAGGACACATTAGCAGACACCGTGAGGAGCCCAGCACCACTGCTGCCCTGTACCCCTTACCCAGGGTCATCAGACACACCCCAAAAGCCCCCAGCGGGACGACAGGAACGTGTGTTCTGCCCGGGGCTGAGGCCCCAGCCACACAATACCTCCCGCAGGCACTAGGCTGAGCAGAAGCAGGCCTGCCTGGGAACCACGTGGTCTGGCCCCAGCTCCAGGGAGCTCCAGGACCCCCAAACCGCGTGGTTAGGAATGGACCCGTGGCCTCCTCGGGCGTCATGGGATCGCTTGAAAAGCGCGGGGGAGCCTTCTGGGAGGGTGGTAATGTTCTCCCTCTAGACGCGAACACAGCCCCCACGCCTCATCCTGGAGATTTGTTTATGAAGTGTGAGACAATGAACTTGGGCGAATTCCGGGACTTGGTGATGGACAGGGAGGCCTGGCGTGCTGCAGTCCATAAGGTCGCAAAGAGTCAGACACGACTGAGCAACTGAACAACAACGATAAGTTCATTCAGTCGCTTGGTTGTGTCTGACTCTGTGACCCCACGCACTGCAGCACGCCGGGCCACCCTGTCCATCACCAACTCCTGGAGTTTACTCAAACTCATGTCCATCAAGTCAGTGATGCCATCCATCTCATCCTCTGTCATTCCCTTCTCCTCCTGCCTTCAATCTTTCCCAGCATCAGGGTCTTTTCCAAAGAGTCAGTTCTTTGCATCTGGCCAAAGTATTGGAGTTTCAGCTTCAACATCAGTCCTTCCAAAGAACACCCAGGGCTGATCTCCTTTAGGATGGACTGGTTGGATCTCCTTGCAGTCCAAGGGACTCTCAAGAGTCTTCTCCAACACCACAGTTCAAAAACATCAATTCTTCGACGCTCAGCTTTCTTCACAGTCCAATTCTCACATCCATACATGACTACTGGAAAAATCATAGCTTTGACTAGATGGACTTTTGTTGGCAAAGTCAGTCTCTACTTTTGAATATGCTGTCTAGGTTGGTCATAACTTTTCTTCCAAGGAGCAAGTGTCTTTTAATTTCATGGCTGCAGTCACCATCTGCAGTGATTTTGTAGCCCAAGAAGATAAAGTCTGTCACTGTTTCCATTGTTTCCCCATCTATTTGCCATGAAGTGATGGGACCGGATGCCATGATCTCGGGTTTTTGAATGTTGAGTTGTAAACCAGCTTTTTCACTCTCCTCTTTCACTTTCAAGAGACTCCTCAGTTCCTTTTCACTTTCTGCCATAAGGTTGGTGTCATCTGCGTATCTGAGATTTTTGATATTTCTCTCGGCAATCTTGATTCCAGCTTGTGCTTCATGCAGCCTGACATTTTTGCATGATGTACTCTGCATATAAGTTAAATAAGCAGGGTGACAATATACAGCCTTGACGTACTCCTTTCCCAATTTGGAACCAGTCTGTTGTTCCATGTCCGGTTCTAACTGTTGCTTCTGGACCTGGATACGGATTTCTCAGGAAACAGGTCAGGTGGTCTGGTATTCCCATTTCTTGAAAAAATTTCCACAGTTTGTTGTGATCTACACAGTCAAAGGATTTGGTGTAGTCAATAAAGCAGGAGTATATGTTTTTCTGGAATTCTCTTGCCTTTTCTATGATCCAGTGGTTGTCAGCAATTTGATCTCTGGTTCCTCTGTCTTTTCTAAATCCAGCTTGAACATCTGGAAGTTCTCAGTTCATGTACTGTTGAAGCCTGTGCTGGAGAATGTTGAGCATTTACTTTGCTAGCATGTGAAGTGAAGTGAAGTGAAGTGAAGTGAAGTCGCTCAGTCGTGTCCGACTCTTTGCAACCCCATGGACTGTAGGTTATCAGCTTCCTCTGTCCATGGGATTTTCCAGGCAAGAATACTGGAGTGGGTTGCCATTGCCTTCTCCAGGGATCTTCCCCACCCAGGGATCGAACCCGGGTCTCCTGCATTGTAGGCAGATACTTTTACCATCTGAGCCACCAGATGAATACAATTGTGAAGTAGTTTGAGCATTCTTTGGCATTGCCCTTCTTTGGGATTAGAATGAAAACTGACCTTTTCCGGTCCTGTGGCCACTGCTGAGTTTTCCATATTTGCAGGCATATTGAGTGCAGCACTTTAACAGCATCATCTTTTAGGATTTGAAATAGCTCAACTGGAATTCCATCACCTCCATTAGCTTTGTTCGTAGTGATGCTTCCTAAGGTCCACTTGACTTGAACAGCAGCAGTAATGTGCAACAGACCTCAGTCTCATAAGGGAATTTGATGAATAAACTTTTCACAAAGTCATGTGTCGGGGAAAACAGTTGGGAGACTGTTCTAGCTTAAAGAGACTGACCTGGTCGTCACGTGCGACATATACCCCTTCTCTAGACCTGGGTTCCAGGAACTTCCCCGGCGGCCCAGTGGTTGAGCCTCTGTGCTTCCAGTGCAGGGGGCGTGGGTTCAATCCCTCGTCAGGAAACAGATCCCACAGGCTGCACAGTGCAGCCCAAATAAAATAAAATCAATAAGAGGATCCTGGTTCTGGGAAGGAAAAGAGGACAGAGGGAAGACCCAGCCACGTGGAATACCTGGGGGCAACTTGAGTCTGGATGGAGAATTAGTGGATCGTTTTAATTTTCTCTCGTAATAGTGGTGACGTACTTATGTTGAGCAAGGTCCTTGCTCTTAGGGGACACATGATCAAGTATTCAGGGGCATGAAGTCCTCAACTTTCCTTCAAATTCTAAGCAGGAAAAAAAAAGACATATGTATGTGAAGATAAGGAAAATATGCCAAAATATCAACAGTAGTTGAACTTAGGTGAAATATAGACGAGCATCTATTCCGTATTCTTTCAAGATGTCAAATTTTAGGACATTTTTATGATAAAAGTTAGGGGTGTGTGTATGTGTATGTGTTAATCACTCGGTCATGTCTGACTCTTTGCGACCCCATGAACTGTAGCCTCCAGGCTCCTCTGTCCTTGGGGTCCTCCAGGCAAGAATACTGGAGTGGGTCACCATGCCCTCCTCCAGGGGATCTTCCCAACCCCAGGATCGAACCTGGGTCTCTCGCATTGCAGGCAGGTTCTTTCCTGTCTGAGCCACCAGGGAAGCCCCAAAAGTTAAGGTTAGGATGAATAAAATCTAAAGCTCTGGATGTGGTCCTGGGTCACCCAGCCCCTGCCATTCCTGACCTCACCCCGTCACTCTCCCCCTCACTGTCCCTACTCAAGCCGCACACACGTGTGCACACACACATATGCACACGTGCACACACACAGGCACACATACGCTCGCACGCACATGCACACTGGCCCAGGATACACCAGGCTCCTTCCTGCCTGGGCCTTTGCACCGGCCGTCCCTGTGCCTGGAACACCCCTCCCCTTGATTGCCACACGTCTGGCTCTTATCACTCAGGTCTCAGCTCCGATGGACCCCAGGGGGCTTCGTAGCTCAGTCCCTGTCGCAGGGACGCCAGCACCTTCTGACTGCCCCCGCGGTGATGACACCGTCCTCGGCATGTCAGAGGTACCTTCCCTCGTGGACACAGAGGCGGCTGCGGCTCCAGATAGCAAAGTGCCCTGAGCAGCGAGAGGTGGGGCAGGGCCACGGCTGCCCCCTTGAACCATAAGGTGTCTCCCTCTCCACGAGGAAAACCTTTCCCCAGAGCCCCTCTGCAGCCTCTGTCTTACGTCTCATCGGCTGGAACCCGGTGGCTCACCCAGCCCAGACCCGACACTGGCCATGGGCAGAGGGAAGGCTGGGGCTTCCTCTCCCGAGAGCAGAGTCCTCCCGGCCAGAGCGGGTGGCTACCGTGAAGACCCCGCCGGGGTGACCTTCCCACACGTCTAGAACTTGGAGATGACAACACTCACCTCGCATTGGTGCCTTCTGTTCATTCTTCCAGCCGAGGGAGCAGCTGGTGGTCTCACATCCCACTCTACAGATGGGCAGATGGAGCTCAGAGAGGCACAAAGACCTACGGGGTCCTGGACCAAATTTGGGGTCCAACCCCAAATGCTCTGTAAGTGGAGAGGCTGCGAGGACAGGGTGGGCAAAACGTCCGGGACGTCCCAGGGGCGAGGGGTGAAATTCTATGGGACTGGGAAACGCAGCAGACTGTCCAGAGCGGGTGGCCCTCCCTGGCACCCAGAGAACGGAGGGGATTCAGCAGGGGCTGCATGAAGCGTCAGGTGGGGGACCAGCCAGGGCAAGGAGGATCTGAGCGCAGGCACACCTGGGCCCTGAGGATGCAGGGGACGGGCTGGGAGGGGCGGCTGGGTGTCAGGCTCCTGGAGGAGGACCTGTTCCTTGTTCTGCAGGCGGCAGAGGGCCACTGACGGTTCTGGGGGCCACGAGCGTAGCAGAGACAGCCTAGAGAGGACTGGAGGGGCGAGGGGGGTGCCAGGAGACCACGAGGACGATCGGGACCACTGCAGGGAAGGTCTCGGCTTCCTGGGTGCTGGGGCCGCGTCTGCCAAGTGGCATCTGCAGTCCCCACACTCTGCGGGGCTCCTGTGAGGACTGAGGGCCTGGCAGCTCTCCGGGGCGCCCCCGCCCTGGGCCCTGTGCTGAGAAGGGCGCTTGCTTCACCTCGAACCGAGTTCTGCAACCTCCTGTGAAAGTGAAAGTGTTAGTCACGCAGTCGTGGGTGACTCTCTGCGACCCCCTGGACTGCAGTCTGCCAGGCTCCTCTGTCCAAGGGATTCTCCAGGCAAGGACACTGCAGTGGGTTGCCAGGCCCGCCTCCAGGGGATCTTCCCGACCAGGGCTGAACTCGGGTCTCCTGAATTGCAGGCAGATTCTTTACCGTCTGAGCCACCAGGGAAGCCCCCTGAGGATCTCGTTATTTGGAAGGCCTCCTCCACAGCACACAGCTAGGGAGGGAGCCTGGCTGCCGCGTCCTAGAAATCAGAGCGTCTGTCCCAGCTGCCGTGTGACCTCCTGCCTGAAAGCCCCACTGAGTCCGGTAGCCCAGCTCAAGGGCTCCCGGGACCCGCAGGGGCGTCCGATGACCTCGCCTCCCCTCCAGCCCAGCTCCGGGCCGCCCCTCGGGTCCCCCAGCCTCATCTCCCGGCCCGGGCTCCCTCTTCACAATGCCACTGCCCCGGGGCCAGGCAGAGGGATCCGAGCCTCCTGGAGGCCAGGAAGCTGGGCTCAGTGCCAGGCACCACCTGCCAAGCCCCGGGCACCACAGTCCTGCCCTCAGGGCGACCTGCCCCTTGGAAGAAACACCTGGAGTCGGTGAGCAGCGGGGTTCTTTCCACTGTGACTGCCACGGTGCTGCAAGTCACCGCCATGGTTCTGCAAGTCGTGGGAACGGGCGCCGGGCGCCGCTTCTCAGGGCAGAGCCCGCGCGGGCAGCAGCGGCCTCAGGTAAGCCTCTGGTGGGCGTCTCCCGGGATGTGGCAGGTGCAGGATGCGGGGCTCCAGCTTCTGGGGTTCGCTCAGGGTCGGAGGGCCCCTGAGGCCTTAGGCGCTCAGTCTTGGCTGCCTGACAGTCCCCAATGAACAGCGAATCCCCCGGGGGCTCGCTTCCTGTGGCTCCTTGGGCTGAAATCCCACTACCATCCCGCCTTCCCTGTGAGGGGGTGCGGGGGTGCAGGGGCTATAGAGAGGGCCAGCCTCTACACCCGCCCCCCCGGCCTCAAGGAGCTCGGGACTAAATGGTGCAAAATGCACGGTGGTGAGACAGGGTGCCGACCTCTGTCCCCTAATTCAGGAGGAGCCCTCTGCTTGGCCTGGGGAGCTGGCGGGCTGGCTGGACCCATGGAGGAGCTGCCCAAGCAGACACAACAGTGGGAAAAGCCAAAGGAAAGAGAATCCTTCCATGTGACCGGTCGGAAGAGTCTAGTGCGGCTGGCGGGCTGTCCGGGGCGAGCGGTTAGGCTCTCTAGGTGAGTGAGACCTTGAGGGCTGGACTGAGGGATTGGAGGACAGCAGGGAGCTGCTGAAGATTGTTAGCAAGAAAGGGACTAGTGAGTTGGCTTTTTCCCTGGGGGCTCCGGGGAGCCAGTGAGGAGGCTTCCACGGAGGCCAGGCCTGAGTCAGGGACAGGCCTTGAGCACTGCACCTCCCGCGGACAGCATCTCTCAGGGCGTGCGGGCCTGCAGGCAGGGGCTGACTCGGGGCTCACTGCGCGGGTGTTGAAAGCCCCAGCAAAGATGAGGAAGAGGCCAAGGGAGGTGGGTGTTCCAGGACAGCCGGGCTCCGCCCCTCTCTGGTCCAGAGGCGGCCAGGGTCCGTGAGAGGTCTGGGCTCCGACCAGAGGCTGGTCTGCTCAGACCGCCACCCCCTTTCCCGACTGCTCTGGGATCGGGCTGCCAGGATTCCCGTCCCGCCCTGCTCCCCGGGGCCTGTCACGCGGGGCGGATTGCTGGGCGGATTGCTTCATTTCCCTCTTGGCGCAGTGCCGATGACCACAGCACCTGCCTCGCCGGGCTGCCGTGGGGATTAAATGCACTGATGCCATCAGAGAGCCGCGAATGGGGGCTGCGCTGGGGGGAGGCGTCACTCTGGAGCCGCCCCCCTCCCTGTCCCTCCCACCCCACCTCCCTGTCTCCACCCCACACCCCACCCGGCCCCATTTTCTTCTTCCCTCCTTCAAAACCAAAAACAAAACCTATGAGCCACTGACCCGGTCAGGTGTGTTTCATGAGAACAAGAGAGATCAAACACAGCTCCCAGGAGCTCTGCCAGCCGGGAAGAGCCTCTCACAGCCACGTGCTGACCCCTGGGCCGCCCGTCCACCAGGCCCCCGGCTCCTCCTCCAGAGAGCCTGATGCCCGCCCCCCACTCCACAGCCAAGGGAGGTGCAACCACCTGCCCCAGGTCACACAGCTTGTCAGTACGGGAACTGGGGCCGTCCGACCCCAGAGGCTGTGTGCTGGACTCAGGGCTATGCTGTGGGGGCGGGGGGGGCAGGGCTAGCCCTGGAGAGCGTTTTCCCGAGAAAGTTTCACCCATTCATCGGTTCGTTCATTCACTCATCCACGGTCTCCGTGTCTCCTCATGGACCTCGCGTTCCTTGAAGATGTAGACTGTGCTGTTTACTTCTGTGACCCCCAGGTCCCCGGGGGTTGGAGGTGCTCCTCATGGAAGGGGCGAAATACATACATAAAGGAATATTTGGGAACATGACGTGTCCATGCTACAGGCCTTCACTTGCCCACCAGCTCAGCCCCCGGGCCACTGCGTCCAGACTTCCGTTGCTTGCTCTCCATGAAATCCCGTCTCCAGGGCCGCCGGTGGCTGGTCTCCAGGTGGACACGTCCACTTGTCACTGTCAATCCTGGTCACTGGCTCCGTTAACCCCTCGTCCTTCATGGCTCACACGCTTCTCTCTGGGCTCCCAGGACGTGCCCTCTTCCCTTGATCCACCCGCTCATCTCGAGCCCCGTTTACGCGGTCCTCTTCCGAGAGCTGCCCCGTCAAGGCTGGGGTTCCCGTCTCTCTCAACACGCTCTCCGGGGTGTCCTGCTAGATTCCCTGGCATCTAAAACACGAGTCAGCAAGGGTATGAAGGGTACCTGTTGCCAAACCACCCACAGGAGCCCCTGTAACCGAGATATGGAGAAGGTGACCAGTCGCAGGTGAGATGAAATAGGTGATAAAAATCACCAAGTCCACAAGAGGCCGCCTCTTCTTTCTTTTATTGAATATTTTTGGCTCAGGAGCAGAAGACCAGAGCTTAGTGGGCATCATCTCCATGGTGGGCATGGTCCAAATTGTTCCTTGTTCCTCCCCAGGATTGGAACAGGGGGGTAGTAGTTAGCTCTGGTTGCGTAACAAATATCCCCAAACTAAAGGGCTTAAAACACTAACAGCTTATTTGGCTCACAGTTTGGTGGGTTGGCAGTTTGGGCTCGGCTCAGCTGGGTGGTTTAGACTTAAACTGAAGAAAGTGGGGAAACCACCAGACTGTTCAGGTGTGACCTAAATCAAATCCCTTACAATTATACAGCGGAAGTGAGAAATAGAATTAAGGGACTAGATCTGATAGAGTGCCTGATGAACTATGGATGGATTTTTCACATGGTAGGGGAAAGGTTCTGAGACAGCAAGAGCAGAAGGTGCAAGGCCCCTCACGTGGTCACTCCACCTCATTCTATTAGCACGAGCAAGTCCCAGGGCAGCCCCAGATCAGGCAGTAGCAGCAGACGCCACCTATTGATGGGGAGGACTACAGAGAATCAAGGGCATCGCCCAGTCTGCTGTGGAGACAGCCTTCGTTTTACAAAGGAGGCTGGTGGGGACGGAGCCGCAGAGTGGACTCCAGCCCGCTGACCCTTCTGCATACCCAGGCCCCCGCGCCTTTGAGCTCGGGAAAGGCAGGCCTTGCCGAAGAGAGTGCTCCGAGGGGTCCCAGGCAGGCCGGTGACAAGCAGGCGCTTGACTCAAGAGGAGGATTAAGGACACTAAATCCGTCCCCGCGGCTTGAAGGGTGGCCAAAGCAGCAGGGCACCGCTCCAGGGGCAGGCCTCCCCACCCGCTGCCTGGCTCCAGCCTTGGGGGCCCCTCCCTCTGGGAATCTGGGCAGCTGGCATGTGCCAAGCCTCCGATGACAGGGGCCATGGGGCCTGCCCAGACCAGCAGGGCACACAGGTGCCAGCAAGAGCTCCCGGTGCTCCCCGAGCGTGTGTGTCCTGAGGGCCAAGGCACCAAGAGCTCCCGGTGCTCCCCGAGCGTGTGTGTCCTGAGGGCCAAGGCACCAAGAGCTCCCGGTGCTCCCCGAGTGTGTGTGTCCTGAGGGCCAAGGCAGAGAAAAGCAGGGCTTCCGAGCCTGCCTGTGGGGAGTCCAGGGGGGTCAGGCCTCGGGCAGCTCCTGCGCTCTGGGCCCAGGTCCCTCCTCCCTAATGTGGGGTAAAAGGTACGCTTTCCTCACAGGGAGGGGACGAGGGTCAAAGAAGGCAAGCACGTCAGTACTTCTCCCCGGGCTGGGCAGCTGCAGTGGCGTCCAGAAATGTTAGCCATCCACAGATATAGCCCAGGGGCTTCCCTGGTGGCTTAGCGGTCAAGAATCTGCCTGCTGTGTAGGAGATGCAGGTGACGAAGGCTCGGTCCCTGGGTGGGGAAGGTCCCCTGGAGGAGGGAAGGGCTACCCACTCTGGTATCCTTGCCTGGAGAACTCCATGGGCGGAGGAGCCTGGTGGGCAGCAGTTCACGGGCTTGAAAAGAGTGCACGATTGTGAGACTGAGCTCACACACACACAGCTCTAGCCCAGGGCGCTCAGTCCTGTCTCTAAGCCCAAGTCCAAGAGCGACTGGGGATATAAAAACCCACGTGGTACCTACAGTACATAGCATCTCCCCTGGGAGCTGGAGCAGCCACCCCCCCCCCCCCCGCCAACCCATCAGACTGACTTTTATCTACTAATGCCTGTTTATTCATAGCACCTGGTTCAAGTATCCAGATAGTTTCATAGAATTTCAAGTTTTCCCATGAAAAAACAGCCTTCCTCCCCCCACCCCATTTCACATTTCAAAACATTGTTGGCTATGAGAAGTACAGATGAGAGGTCCTCTGGATCAGGGTAACAATTACTCAGCCGTTCTGCCCTGACTGCGTGTTAGAATGAGGCGGGGAGCAGGTTTTCAAATGTTATTCTTGCGCCTCTCACCCGACCAAAGGAATCACATTTCAGGACTCTGATGCGTAGCCAGGCATGAAACATCCTCTAGAGATTATAAAACAGGGAAGGGCTTCGCCGGTTTAGGAGGGTCAGGGGAGACTTCTCTAAAGGCAGGACCAAGCTGATGGGGTAAGAAGCGGGGAGGAGATGGTTCCCAGCAGAGGGGACCGTGGGCGGCAGCGTCCCTCGGCAGGGAGACACTAGACAGCGAGTCTTAAGGGAATTCAGGGAGTGGAAAAGTCCCCAGGGGACTGGGGCAAGGCTAGCTGCCTCCCTGGGTTCTTTGGTGGGGTTCAGGGGGGCGTTTTGAGACCAAGACCTTCCTGCAGGCGAAATCTGTGCAAAGAGGCTGTTTCTTCCCAGAGAAAAGGGAGCGGCAAGGCTAGGAAAGGAGAATAAATTAATATCAGCATGGGTCAGGGGTCACACAGATCCAGTAACCACATGGTTTTTCAGCATTTTTACCTTTTAGGTTATTTTGGTGCCTTTTTGTTGAACCAAATATTTTGCCACTGTCCCTATAATGGTTGGAGCAAGCGGTGGTCCTGTAGGGAGTCTGGAGTCCTACCTCCTTTGACCCTTGGGACTCTGAGAAACCCAGTTGGAAAACCCCAGGGCTGGGGCAGGCCGCTGGGTCCCTGGCTTCGCTTCCTGTGCAGCTTTGACCTGGGCAGAGTTCCCCAAACTTTGTCAGTTAGGTCTCCCTGTACAAGCTTTTCTTTGGCCACACAACTCATGGATTGAACTGTGTCCACAAAAAAGATATGTCGAAATCCTGACCCCAGTACCTTATTCAGAAATAGAGTCTGTGCAGATGTCATCAAATTAAGATGAAGTCATTAGGGTGGCACGCTTTAGGGTGGCCCTAATCCAAGTGACTGGGCTTCCCTGGTGGCTCAGCAGTAAAGAATCCGCCTGCCAGTGCGGGAGATGCAAGAGACACGCGTTCCATCCCCGGGTCGGGAAGATCCCCTGGAGCAGGAAACGGCAACCCACTCCAGTATCCTTGCCTGGGAAATCCTATAGACAGAGGCGCCTGGCAGGCTACAGTCCATGGGGTCGCAAAGAGTCGGGCACGACTTAGCAGATAAGCAACAGTCTGAGTGACCGGGGTCCTGATGAGAAGAGGGAAGCTTGGCCGCAGAGGAGGGTGGCCATGTGAACTCAGAGACGCACAGAGAGAAGGCCAGGTGACCTCAGAGGCAGAGGTCAGAGCGATTCAACTGCAAACCAAGATATGGCAAAGGTGGATGGAAACCGCCAAAAGCTAGGAAGTGGCAAGGAAGAATTCTGCCCAGAGCCTCAGAGGGCGCACAGCCCTGCGGACACCTCGATCCCAGACTTCCGGCCTCCAGAAACAGGAGGGGAAACACGTTAGTGGTTTGAAGCCATCCAGTGACTGGTGCTTCATGACGGGAGCCCGAGGTGCTAACATACTCCCTAACTCGTCGCTCAGTTAATTTTCCCCCTTCAAACAGACTCGCGTTTAAACAACTGGCACACAGTTTGTTAAAAAGCAAATCTCCCACTGCTGCTATAAACGCAAGGCCACGCTCCTCTCCAGAAATAGAAGGCGCCTTAAAAGTAAAGACAATGAAAACCAGCTGGTGGAGCACTGTGCAGTTGCCTGAAGGCTCTGATCTGGGGGCATCCTGGTTGGAGAGGAAGATGACCAGGTGAGGAAGGGCGCTGAAGATATACAAGCATCCAGTGGAGGCCACTCGACGTGTGGGAGAGAGAGAAGGAGGACGGAAGAGGGCAAGCTCCCTCACTGCCCGAAAACGTCTCACCCTGAGTCGCCTCCCAACGCTCAGGATTCAGGGGTGGCCACCCATCGGCCCCCACCAAACCCACCCCCTCTTATGTCCTGAGCAGCTCGAGGCCCAGAAAGCTTCAGGGATTGGCCCAAGGTCGCACGGCAGTGGTGGCCAAGGCTGGACGTGAGCCGAACTCCTGGGTGCTTTCGTGAAAGCACACGGAAAATCACACACGGGAGACTCCGTGGTCCCATCCAGCGGCCTCAGGTCAGGCCTGGGCTGCCACAGACCGAGCACAGCGACGAAGAGCAGGGACAGTAAACTCCGAGGGCCAAGCAGACAGACTCAGCCCACCCTAATCCCGCAGCAGTTGAAGCCGAGCGAAGGCCTTGCAGAATCATCACCGCGCTTCAAGGCCGTCAGACGCTGGCACAACTCGGTTCACCCCAGGGCTATAATTCAAGTGACGATCACAACATCTTTTACTTCTTGCTTCATGGGACTGTCCGTATGGAAAACCAGGGTCGGTGCAGACAGCTTTCCCGCTCCACATGTGTGCGTGCTCAGTCGCTCAGTCGTGTCCAACTCTCTGTGACCCCACGGACTGTAGCCCGCCAGACTTCTCTGACCGTGGGATTCTCCAGGCAAGCATACTGGAGTGGGTTGCCATGCCTCTCTCTAGGGGAGCTTCCCGACCCAGGGATTGGACTGGCATCTCTTGGGGCTCCTGCATTGGCAGGCGGGTTCTTTACCGCTAGTGCCCCCTGGGAAGCCCTCTGTTCCACGCAGCCACATGCTGAACAACAGCAAGTGTGGGGCACATCCGCACGGGGCATCTCCTTCCCTCTCATCTGGCCAGGTGGCCACCCTCTTCCGTGTTCCCCGGCTACCGTTTGTCTCTTAGCTTCCACGGCCTGCTCTGGCCTGGGTAAGGGTTGGCAAGGCTTAGAACGTAGAGTCTGATGCCCTCGAGTTCACACCCCAGCTCCATGGTGCGGCCTGGCGTAGGTGGCTCAGCGTCTCCGGGCCTCGGTTTCCTCATCCGGGAAATGGGTCCCTTCCTCCGAGGTCGTGTCTGTGGGTGTTTGGCTTGACACCTGCCACGTGGCAGAAGCTCTGTAAACACTGACTGTCTCCACCTGCCAGGATGAGCCAGAGTCCTGCATGAGCCAAGGAGAGGCACACACAGGGCCGGCACGCTCCAGTACCCCAGGGTCCCCTCTCGGCCTCTCTCCTGTCCATCCACCTGAAGGTGGAGAGGCCCATGGTGTGCAGCAGGCCCAAGGCGGACAAGAGGGCTCTTTGAGGGGGTGCGGGTGTGGTTGAGCTGGAATGGGAGGTCGGGATGTCCACACAGGTCGTGTGCAAAGCTGCTCAAGGGCAAGGGTGGAGCCAGGGGTAGCAGGAGCGGGGGCAGTAGCCACGGCCGCAGGCGGAGGGTGGGTCCTCCCCTGCCCCCACTTGTGGGGTAGAACTCTGAGGAGACTGAGGAATTTTCACTCCAACCTGGCCCCTGGCTTACAGCTGGCGAGGCAAGAGAGCGGGCTGGCCTTTACTCAGCGGCACGGCAGGCTGGCGGGTAGCTTGTTGGGATCAGGACAGATGCTTGCGGGCCTCTGCAGGTGCGAGGGATGGCCTGGTGTCATCTGGGTTTGCGCGGCTCCTGACCCTAGACGACAGCACATTCATCAAGTTAAGGGATATCCTGGGCCCAAGGCTTTCCATGGGCTTCCCAGGTATAAAGGACCCACCTGCCACTGCAGGCAGATGTAAGAGACGTGGGTTCGATCCCTGGGTCAGGAAGATTCCCTGGAGGAGGGCATGCCAACCCACGCCAGTATTCTGGCCTGGAGAATCCCATGGACAGAGGAGCCTGGCGGGGCTACAGTCCATGGGGTCACAAAGAGTCAGGCACGACTGAAGCGACTTGGCACACAAGGCTTTCTGTAAACAAGTGGAGAAGACGAGGCTTAAAAGCAGCAAATAGTGTACAAGCCCAGGCAGTGATAACACTGCTGGAGACCAGGTTCAGGGCCCACGCGGCAGCCACCGCCGCCCTTGCTGCCTCGGGTTCCGCACTTGCATGAGGAGGACACCAGCTTCTGTCCTCCTGCACGGCCTGGCTAGGATCCTCCTGGGTAACCCAGGCCTGTGTCCCCCTCCCACCCACCAAAACGAGCCTCTCACGCCCATTCAGGGACCAGAGATCTGACCGATAACCTCCTTTCTCACCATCCTCCACACGGTCTGCTCACTCGCTTACACCAGCTGGTTTTGTCATCTTGGCAAAAAAACGATCAGAATGAAGGAATCATCATAAGGACTCACCTTGACTTTGACCTTCACAGTAACCTTGGGAGGGGCCCCAGCGCCGCCCTCATTTTACAGATGGAGAAAAGTACAGATGTCAGTCGCTCAGTCGTGTCCGACTCTGTGCGGCCCCACGGACTGTAGCCCGCCAGGCTCCTCTGCCCATGGCATTCTCCGGGCAAGGATACTGGAGCGGGGTGCCATACCCTCCTCCCGAGGATCTTCCCGACCCAGAGATCAAACCCGGGTCTCCTGCATTGCAGGCAGATTCTTCACCATCTGGACCACCAGGGAGAAACCAAGGCTAGTTTGGGACTGGTCCTTTGCCTAAGGTCACGGCTGGTAAGGGGCAGAGCCTAGAACCGAACACACATCTCTCTGGACCCCAGAGCCCACACGCCTGCCCTCCGGCTGGAAACCACAGAGGAGAGAGGCCTTCTCAGCACTGCTGTTTGTCCTGGGACAAGCCGCTTGCCCTCTCTGAGCCTCCATCTCCCCAGAAGTGGCCACAGAGGGCGCCTGGGGTCACCTCAAGCTGGCAGGTTCTGAGATTCCAGGAGTGGAGCTGGGGCAGCCGGCACGCCGGGGGCCCATACCGGCTGGCTCAGACAACCAGTCCTGAGACCCAATCAGGACAGCCTTGGATCAGGCCATAAGTGGGAACAAAACAGTCAGGGAGCTTGCCTCCTCAGCTTTGTTTATTGTCTGGGAGCTGGGAATATTTTGAATTGTTGTGTTTGGGGAGGGAGGGAAAAATAACCAAATATAAGAAGGCAGTCAGTGAGCGGCCCGGGCAGGAATGCAGAGGAATTAGGCCTGCCTGGGTATGTCTGGGAGACGGGGATGCTCCCAGAGGCCCAGCACCCTCTGTGGCAAGAATTTTCGACTCTGACGAGACGTCCAGATTGCCTGGACAATGTCAGTTTAAAAAAAAATCTCGTTTCCAATTAAATTAGGATTTTGGAGGGTAGGAGCCAGACAAGAAGGTTTTTAAGCTTCCTGGGTGAATTGGGAGGATGGGCATGGAGGCTGAGAGCCAGGGCCGCCCACAGCACCACCTGTCCGAGGGCCGGGGGTCACAATGGCCGGCCTGGCCTGGAATTCCAGGTTCGGGAGGGCTGGGCGTGGCCTGGGACTGGGCATTCCTCACAAGCTCCCGGGCACCGCTCCTGGTCTAGGTGGGGAGGGTCACCCTTTGGAAGCCTCCCCGCTGTACTCATGACTCAAAGTGTGGTCTGGGGAGCTGGAGCATGTGGGCTCATCAGAAATTCAGAACCTCGCCCTGCTAGCGAAACTGCCTGTGAACCCGTCCCCAGGAGAGACCGTGTGGACGCCGCAGTTGAGGGGCTGGCTGAGGTCACCGTGGCTAGCCCATGGTGCCGTAGACGGGGAAACCGAGGCACAGAGAAGCAGGCCATTAAGGATCCCTCAGGGGCTTGGATCTAGGTGTCTCTAGGGAGGATCTCCCGCGCAGGGTTGACTGCAGAGTCTTCAAGACGGGCGCAGCGAGGGGCTTTAGCCCCAGTTCCACAAACGGTCAGTTTTACATTTGTGGGCCCGAGTGTGTGGAAGGGTGGCCGCACAAGCGTGGCGGGGCGTCTGGGGGTGGCTCCGCCCCCACTCACCTGCTCAGCAGAGGCCTAGGGGCACACCCCGAGGGCCGGGTCCCGCTCTAGGCCTGAGACTTGGCAGACTCAGCTCTGCCATGAGAGGCTGGCAGCCTAGACATGGAAGTGGATATGAGCAGATGGACATAAAAACCGTCGAGGGGCACCGACATGGTTCGCCAAGTTAGGGTGGACCTATGACCCGGTCTTGAGGGAGGAGACGCTGGACGAAAGGACAGGAAGGAGCCAGCTTGCGGAGGGCTGGGGCCAAAGCTCTCTGCGGGGAGGAACAGCCAGCAAAGACCCTGAGCCTTCGCTTAGGGTTTGCAGGAGGCCTGGAGGGCTGTGTGGCTGGAGGGGGAGGAAGAGGCGCGAGACAGAGCTGGGGGTCTTAGAGGCCGCGGAGACTGTGGTGCTGGGCCAGCCGGCCACGCATGGGCTGCTTCGAGGGAGGAGGAACTCAGTGCATCAGTGGCTCTAACTTCTGATTTAAAAAAAAAACATATTTAGATCAGTTCAGTGGCTCAGTCGTGTCCAACTCTTTGCAGCACTCCAGGCCTCCCTGTCCATCACCAACTCCTGGAGTTCACTCAGACTCATGTGCAGGGAGCTGGTGAAGTTATCTACTTATTTGTTTTTGCTGTGCTGGGTCCTCACTGCAGCGCGGGCGTTTCTCTCGTTGCGGGTTCACGGCTCGCGGGCTGCAGAGCACACCCTCGACAGTCGTGGCGCCCAGGCTCGCTGGCTCTGCTGCTAGTGGAATCTTCCCAGATCGGGGATCAAAGTGGTGTCTCCTGCATCGGCGGGCGCGATTCTTCACCACCGAGCCACCAGGGAAGCCCTTCTTTTTGATTTTTATTGGAATATTCATCACACTGAGGGATAAATTCAGACCCTACATGTACAGCATGGGTGTCTGCAGAGGCACACGTCCCCTGGGGTGGGGGGAAGGGCATCACCAGATGGGGAGAGGGCAGCCTTCCAGCCCAGGAGGTGGTCTTTCTGGCCACCCCTCCCTCACTCCAAGGGCCACCACTGCTCCTATTTCCAAGACCACAGCTTCACAGCACTGACCTAGAGGCCACATGGGTGGCCATTTAAACAGTGGTCTGTGGTGCCCGGTGTCTCTGCGACACCCCCTCTAGTCTGGGGGTGTCAGGAGGGCCCCAGCCAGGTTGTCCGTCTCGCATCCTCCTGTGCGTGTCCCAGCCTTCGGCTCTCTCGGAAATAACGCTGCCGTTCACAGCTTGTACAGTCCTGTGCGGGCCTCTGTTTTCCTCTCTCTCTCCGGTCGGTGCCGCTGGCAGCACTGGTGGTTCAGTTAAACGGATGTTTCACCTTCTGAGACATTGCTGAACAGTTCTCTGCAGCCTCTGTGGCATTCCTGCTCCCCACCATGCAGCGAGGGGAGTCCCGGACCCCTCCGGCTGCTCAGCGGAGAAGGGCTGGGCGGGAGGGCGATGGGGGAGGAAGCCTGAAGTCACCAGCATGAGGCGGAAGGGTGGCCTGGCCTGGGGGGCTGGACAGCCGAGCTGCCGGGTGAGTGAACAGGGGCGCACTGCCCCCTCCCCCGCAGGTCTGTCTGCCGCACCATCACCCTCCCCTCCCTGGGGCAGACCTGCTGTTCCCACCAAGGGAGACAAGGAAGGGTGCCCTGGAGGCCTGCCACCCACAGCCCACAGCCCACAGCAAGGGCTTCCCGGGATGTGCCGGGCATGGCTGGGCACCTTCGCCTTCTTTCTGGGTGCTCCCAGTCTGGCTGAGATCCTGGCGGCGGGGAGGGCAAAGGGCAAAGCGCTCTGGGGGAAGGAACAGCATGGGGCAGGGAACTGCTTGGGCAAAGTCCAGGCTATAGAGAAGCCCAGAGCACGCAGGCGGGAGAGGGTCGGCGAGCGTCTGATTAACCAAAGGCTGGGCTCTGTGCCATCATCTCCCTGCACGCTCAAGTCTTCACTTACTCTTCAAGACAACCAGGCACAGGGGTTCTGCCCAGTCTGCTCTGACGGATCAGGAAGCTGAAGCAGAGAGGTGATACGATTCCTTTGGGGTCCTGCAGCCTGTGAGAGACGGAGCCGGGGATTGACTGTGGGCCGGAGGAGGGTGGGCGGGCGGGAAGCCAATTCCTGAGGCTGCGATGTGCTGAGGAAGCCTCCGTGGTGCCACCATCTGTCTATCCACATCCAGAGACGTGGACACGGCTGTGCCCGAGAGAGAGGGACCAGGTTGGGGGCCGCCCGGCTGCTCCCCCACCATCCCTTCCTCTCCTCCAGGAATGAGGGGCATGGCAGCCCACCACACAACCCTCGCGCCGGCCTGATGGCCCGGCATGGCTGGACCCCAGCAGTATCTCAACAACTCAGCCTGATACACGGATGAGACGGACCATTCCCTGGCCAGGGACGAAGGGTTTTGTTCAAAGGCCTGGATCGATTTGGCCTTATTATTGCCAGCTGCTGAGAGGGAAGCATTGGAGAACAGCCTTTTCAAAATCTCATCCAGTCCCTTGGAGTCCAGGGCCTTCCGTGAGCCCTCCCCAGTCGATTTCCTTCCGTTCCTGGAATAGGAAGTTACTCCCCAGGGAATTTCAGGCCAGAATGGGCTTCCAAAGGGAACCTCTGCCCGGGTTTCCTTGAAGGTCCCTCCTCCTGCCAACACGTCCGCTTCCTTGGTGCTCACAGCCGGATCCCGGAGCCTCAGCCTCCCCCAAAGCCCCAGCCTCACACTCAGCCCTCCGCAGGGAACTGGCCGGGTGGGGACTGGCCCCCTGGGGAGCCACACCCCCTGTGAGGGGAAGGCAGACACCTCTGAGCTCCAAGCCACCGTAGATCAGGGGCCAGAGGTGGCTCCATCTTGCCACCATTTCCAGAGAAGGCAGATGTTCCGGTTCGTAAAACTCTTGCAACTTTTCGTTTACAGCAATTAACCCAAAATATTTTGAAGTCCAGTGGAGGCCAAGTCAGCGCAGACCTCCCCACCCCCAACCAAGTTTGAGACCTGTTGTCACAATGAGGCCGGACTCTGATCATCCACTCAGGCCCAGCAAGCAGTCCCGCAGGCCCGCAGGCCCAAGGCCCACAGAATGCGGTGGTGGGGTGAGGGGGGAACCTGAGGGGTGGACCCTGGGGGTCTCCAGGCTCCGGGTGGCTCTGTTTCGCCCTGGGTGGAGGTCGGAGCACTTCCCATCACCTTTCCGCCTCCGCTCTCCTCCCCCTCTCCCCCTTCTGCCCTCTGGGGCTGGGTTTTGTCCAGCAGCCACTGAAGCAGCCCCCACCCGCCGCCAAACCTTTCAGTTAAGAGTGTGGCCTCTGGAACTAGGTGGCCTGGGTTTGAATTCCAGCTCTGCCACTAGCCCCTTGGCAAGCGACTTCATTTCTCTGTGGCTCAGTTTTCCTTTCTGAAAAATGGGGGAGATCACTAACGCCACCCTGACAGTGTGGTCTCAGGAGTCGGCAAGTTAAGGCATTTAAATGTATCTACAGTGCCCCGTGGGCAGCGGTGTAGCTCAGCGCCACTCAAGGGTTCCTTAGATAAATGCAACAAGCATTTGTTGAATGCACACTGTGCCGGGCCCAGGGCTTGACCAAGGCACACAGGACAAGGTCCTGTCCCTCGGGGAGCGGGTGGGCCGGAGGAAGAAAGCAGGCGGTTGAAAGCGCCCCATCCGCAGTCCTGTGCCCATACGGGCTGCGCTACACTGACCCGCCCAGAGGTCAGCTGTCCCAACAGCCTTTCCAAACTGAAGCCCAGGCAGGACACTGCCCAGCTCAGCGTCAATGGCCCCCCCAGCCCATGCTCGCTGGCTCAGTCCAAGCCTCCTTGCAGCTCAATCCTCAACGCCACAGTCACCTCCCCGCTTGGGGACCAGCTGCTCCGCGCTGTGTGCAGTGATGCACAGGGCTGCAGGGAGGTTTTGCGGGGTGTCTGCTCCTTCCTTCAACTCAAGTCCCATGCGCCCCAGGAGGGGAGCAGGGTGGGCACTCAGCCGCCCAGCCTCCAGACTTTGGTCTCCTCACCTGTAAAAGGGGTACAGGTGCTCTGAACTCAAAGGAGAGAGCTGAGGGGGCCAAGAGTGGGCACCACCCGGGGCGGCTGCCATGCTGCAGGCACTGCCAGCCCCTGGGGCTTCCTGGAGGAAGGGGCACCTGGGTCAGCAGAGGGGGTCAGGCAAGGCCTGGAGAAAGGTGCGGGAAGGCAGGGGCCAGGGGCTGGCTGGGCTGGAGCTGGGAGGTGGGGGCAGCCTCTAGAAACTCAAGATGGACAGCAGGGGCCTCAAAGAGCAGACCAGGGAGAGTTGGAGGGTCACTCCCACCGTCTGCTTTCTGGAGGGCGCTCCAGAGTGCTTCCAGGCGCTGGATTCGGGCTGGGCCAGGTCTGCCATCAGGGGTGGCTCTACCCCTGTTGGGTATCTCTTCTCTAAACCTCAGTCTAAAAGGTTCTCTGCACAGGGCTGCTCAGCTGAGGAGGCGGCCTGAGAGAAGGTGAGAGGTCAGCGCTGGGCTCAGAGAGAGGAAGGGCGGGCTGGAAGCCACACAGCGCGGCCCTCAGGCTGGGCACGTGGTCTCTGCAGCCCATCCATGCAAATAAGGACAAGAATAATGGCACATTCCCCATTTTCATTTAAAAATAGACACTTGCTTGGCACTTCAGTGCCAGGGAGCTGCTGTTCTGAGCTGTCTGCACTCTTCACCTCGGGGCTTCCTCGCAGCCAGGGAAAATTTATCCCCGTCCCTCTTCCCCGTGTTTCCATTTGAGAGCTGAGGAAACTGAGTCAAGGGAGGGAGCCCCAGCAGTGGCCTAAGGTCACCCAGCGGGGCAAAGCCCAGAAGCCAGGGCGCTCTGTCCCAGGGTCAGGCTAAGGCCCCCGGGGAGGATGTGGGAGGGCAAAGTGGTCGGGCGGGGCTTTACTGGGGAGTGGGGGGCATCCAGAGGCTCAGAGAACCTGGGAGGAAGCAGAGGCGTGGTTTGGACCCCACAGGTCTCGGGGAGCCCCGGCCGCACCCCCTGAGCCAGGTGGAGTGCTAGCTGTGGGCTTGGTGCCTCGCGCTGGGTTGGGCTCTCCCGCTCTCATCGGAAGACCGGAGGAGGGGGCTGAAGACCCCCTTCTTGGCCCTCCAACCCGCACCCCCGCCCCGCCCTCCTTGGCGCCAGGCGGTAACTGGGTGCCTCGAAAGGCGCGTGCCACTTGGGGGAGCGGGGACCGAGCGCTCGCCCGCCGCACGAGTGCGCGCGCTCGGCGAGCCCGGGGCTCTTTGTGTCCGAGCCCCAGCGCGCGTGCGTGTGCGGTGTGTGCCTGTGCGTGTGTGTGTGTGTGTGTGAGCGCGCGCGCGTGTCCCCCGTGGGGGCGTGGCCGGCGCCCCAGACCCGCCCCGGGCCCGCCCCCGGGCCCCGCCCCCGGCCCGGCCAAGCTGGTATTTTTCCACCCAGCAGGATGGGTGATGCTGAGAGCTGCCTGCTCAGACAACAGACACGCGAGGTCAGGAAGAAGCCGCTTATAAATTACTGCTTCCTCCGCGCCGCCACCAGCGCCGAGCTCCGGGTCCTGGCCGCAGCCCGGCTCACTAGTCAGCGCCGAGCCCCAAGGACCGCGAGCTCTGAGGTCGAGCCCCGCCGAGAGGGAGCCCGAAGCGCGGACCCCGCGGGCCAGAGATCGCGCCGGCGGGCAGTCCCTCGGCGCGCGGAACTGAGCGCGGTCGAGCGCAGCGCCGTGGCCGCCCCAGGTACCGAGGGAGACGGAGCCGGGCGCGCGGAGCCCCCGCCTAGTCCCCGCGCCCCCGCCAGCCCCAACCTCCTCCCCGCCCCGGGGGGCCCCCAGTTCCACCAAGGGCGGGACGGAGGGTCGTTCGCTCCGTCCCCCAGCGGGGCTGTTATTGTTCCCCTGGCGAAAGGGCTGGGGCATCTCGAGCAAGGAGCCAGGTGTGTGTGTGTGCGAGTGTGTGTGTGTGTGTGTTCCGGTGTCTCCATCTCACTGGGGGTCTGCAGATATCTCCGTGTCCCCGGGGTGTCTGTGTGTTTCTAGGGGTGGCTGTTTCTCCCAGCACTCGGGTGTCCCCGTGTGTGTCTGCTGTTCTGTGCTCTGGGCAGTGCGTGTGAGGTTCTGGTGTGTGTGTCTGTGATACCTGTGTGTCCGTGTCTTGGGATGCGTGCCCTTGTGCCCCCTGGAGTGCATCTGTGTGAACCTCTGTGTGTGTGTGTGTGTGTGACTGTATCTCCGATTACCTGTCTGTGCACGTGTGTGTCCCCAAGTGGGGCTTCTGTCTCTGGCTCCCCGTTGCGGACACTCGCGTGTCCTCTACTGTACCTGAGGGAGTGTCCCCGGGTGCCTGAAGGACCAAGCGCCCAGAGCTGGTTCTCCACGGCAGAGCTGAGCAGGTGGAGGTGACAGGGCGGCGCGGCTCTGAGGGTGCGGCGGGCAGGTGGCAGTGCCAACGTCCAGCCACCTGGAGCGGCAGGACGGAGGCCCCCAGGGACAGCCGGCAGGGACAGCGGGACACATCCTTCTCGAGATCTCTCCCTTCCTGCTGGGGGTTCCTCTTTTGCACTGGAGGCTCTGGTCCCCCTCCCACCTGGGGAAGTCAGAGAGAGGCTCGCAGGGGCCTCCGCCGGCGGCTGAGGCTTCGTCCTGGACCAGAGGGGAACCTGTGGGCTGCCCTCCCGGGCACTTGGAGGGAGGTGTGTGCTGGGCCGGGCTATTTTGGTCACTGCTCAGGCTCTGCCAGATCCTGGCCTCCCCCAGGACCAGCCCCAGAGGCTTGGGAGGTAGCCCTGGCCCCCGTTTCCTGCCTGGGGAAATAAATCAGCTCAGTAACTGCCCGGCCACTTGAACAGAGGGTCTCGGGGCTGAGGTTGAGTGGTGCGTGGCTCCCTTGGACTTGGGAGAATTGGCCCCTGCTTTGGTACTGCTGCCATTCAAATAAATGTCATGGGGGAGATCTTTTTTTAATTTCTTTTTAATTTTTTCTTGGCTGGAAAGGAGGGGAATCTCATCCAGAGACTCCCAGCCAGAAGGAGTTTATTTTTATGAGAGCGAGCGGGTGGTGAGCGCTTAGCAACCGCCTGCCTCCCTCTCGACCAGGGAGGCATCCGGGGAGTGTGGGGTGGGCACACGGCGAGCGGGGTGCTATGGGGGTGCAGTGGGGGAGGAATTCCATCAGAATGGCATGGAGGGGCTGGCGGGCCCTGGAGGAGAACCCCCCATAGGGTAAGAGTAGGGAACTGGCTGGAGGTCTTGGGCCTGGCTCAGCAACCCCTGCCCCCGTTGACCTTGGGCAGCCTTTTGGGGGGGCCTCAGTTTTTTCATCTGTAAAATGGGTGGAGTAAAACTGGTTAAGGGGTTATTGGAGAATGAGAAGCAGGAGCTTGTCCCCAGGGAGCCAAGACCAAGGACTGCACCTCTGTCTTAGCTGGCAGATGACCTTGGGTGATTTCCCCTGTCCACTCTGAACCTCAGCTTCGCAGTCCAGGCAGCAAGGACGCCAAGCCAGCCTCACGGCGTCCTTGAGGGGATTGAGGGAGATGAGGCTGAATAAGCCTGTGGTAAGCTGTAAAGCTGGGCTCGGCTTCGGAGCTGCCGATTAGAGGGTGTCACGAGGTCCCGGGTCACTGTGGTGTGGGCAAGGGCCAAGGCGCAGCCTCGGGCTCGTGTCCTCTGGGGCTGCCCTTGGACGACCTGTGGTGCAGCTGCGGGCGCCCTGCCCTGCCCCGTCCTGCCCATCTCACCCTCGGGAGACCCGGCACCAGCTGTGTAGTTGGCAGGCCCCGGTGAGCGGGTGGCGCCCATTTTACAGATGGGCAAACTGAGGGCTACCCAGAGGACTTGGCCTCGATTGGACAGCGCCAGGGTCAGGCTTCAGGAGCGTTGCCTCAGCCAGCCTTGAGTCTGGGCTCTGCGGAGCTTTCGTCACTGCAGAGTTGTAATTGTACCAGCACCTGGGGAGCATGAAGGACAAAGGTCCCCAGGGTTGGAGGGCGAGTGTGTGGGCCCCTCAGCACCTTGATTCTGCCCCTAGTCACTCATTCGGCCTTCTCTGTGCCTCTCCGGGGGCCCTGCCTACCCCAGTGTCAGCCCCCCCTGCCCCTCCACCCCCGCTGGCAGGCTCTGAGGGTGGTGTTGGCTCACTCTCCACCTGTCAGCTTGTCAAGGGATTCAGGACCCTGTCAGGCTTTATCTGAAGGTCTTTCCAAAGGTCCCGAAATGATAAGACACTCGCAAGTCATTCAGCACGTTCCTGTATACAGGAAAGAGCTGGAAAATAAATGACTGAGGACACCTGGGGTGCAGCCAGGCTATAGCTGGGAGGGGTCCGAGTGGGAATTCAGGCTGGCCTTGGAACCCCAGGGTCAGCGGGCGGGTGTGGGCTGCCTCCCGACCTCTGCCAAAGGTCATCAGTGAGGGTCGGAACCCCAGGGTCAGCGGGCGGGTGTGGGCTGCCTCCCGACCTCTGCCAAAGGTCATCAGTGAGGGTCGGAACCCCAGGGTCAGCGGGCGGGTGTGGGCTGCCTCCCGACCTCTGCCAAAGGTCATCAGTGAGGGTCGGAACCCCAGGGTCAGCGGGCGGGTGTGGGCTGCCTCCTGACCTCTGCCAAAGGTCATCAGTGAGGGTCGGAACCCCAGGGTCAGTGGGCGGGTGTGGGCTGCCTCCTGACCTCTGCCAAAGGTCATCAATGAGGGTCTTCAGGGTCACGTCTCGCTCCTCCGTGATGGCCAACTTATCTCTGCCAAAGTGAACTTACAGGTTCTCTGGGGAGGAGCCTTGTGTGCGGAAATTCCCGGCGGGGGGCGGGGGGGGATGCTTTCAAGTGTGAGTGGGAGCTCTTTTTTTTTTCTTAAACGTGCCTCATTTCTTTGGTCTGTTCTCACCGGGCTCTGGATTTGGAGTAGAATATTGGCCTTCGAAGAGTTCGCAGCCCAAAGAGAGGGAGGGAGCTTGGCAGGATGACTGCCCCTGGTGACCCCGCCGCCCGTGACTGCTCTCACTGGGTGTGAGATGCCAAGGGTGTAGGCAGGAGACGTTCCAGCTTCTCAGAGGAGGTGATGCTGGAGCTGGCAGAGGGACAGGGCGGGCTGGCATTCCAGGCAGGGGGGCATAGCGGGCGCAGAGGCACGGCGCAGGCAGTAGACAAGCCTGTGTGTCGAACAAGCCTCGCAGGGGACCCAGCTGGAGAGAGGAGTAGGAACCAGGTGGTGGAGCACTGGGCACATGGGCCGTGGAGATAGAAATAGCATCAGGCCGGGTTTAGGGGCAGCGGCGTAGAAGCCAGGTCAACCTGAGGGGGCAGGAGGCCCTCACGGGGAGTGGGGGGACCAGGCAGAGGTCCGGGATCCAAGGCGGCCAGGCTACTGCTCGTCAGGGCATAAAAGCATTTTCCATGCCAGCGAATCTTGCCCTGAGCTCTTGTAAACACGGGGTGAAGGCCCGGACATGCTGTTTAACAGATACACAGGCCATTAACCGTGCCTCTGGCCTCCCCAGAGCAGGTAGCCCTGGCGCCTGAGCTAGAGTGCATCTGCCCTGGACAAGGCGTGGATCAGGGCGTCCCTGCCCACCTCACCTGCTCAGAGGCTTCGTTTGGAGACCACGGCTGAGGGGCAGGGGTGGGGGGGCAGGGAGAGGGCAGAGAGGATGGAAATTGCTCTTCTGTCTCTAAACACCGACTTGCAGATGAGAACTCACCCAACATAAGCAAAGGGGAGGGGGTGTGCAGGCAGTGGGGGCAGGTCACCCCAACCGGAGTCTGGTAGCAGAATTAACCTGAGTGACTTGGTACACATTCCGGTTCCCAGGCTTGGACTTACAGGACCCAAATCCCCAGGGGATGGAGCCTGGGCATCGGTATGTTTCCAAGTTTTCAACTGTGACTGTTTAAAAAAATATATTAAAATCGAGATATGATTTGCATTCAGTGAAATGCAAAGATTCTGTTACAGTTTGTTGAGTCTTGTCGGATCGCTACACCTGTGTAGCCACCAGGTGTAGCCATTCAGGTCAAGCTGGAGAACGTTTGCAGCTCCCCTGGAAAGTGGACTTGTGCTCTCCTGTTCCCAGAGACAACCGGTTTCTGATTTCTATCACCGTTAGGTTTGCCAGGCCTAGAACTGGGTGGATTTATATGGTACATACCCTTCTGTGTCTGGCTCCTTTCCGCTGGATGATTTAAGATCCATCCACGCTGTTGAGGGTGTCAGTGGTTGGTTCCTTTGATTGCTGAGGAGTGGACGGATGGGTGGACGCCCCTCGGTTTGCTGTGTCCACTCTCCTGTGGATGGACATTTGGCTTGTCTCCAGTCTGGGGTGGTTATGAATGAAGCTTTTATGGGCCCTTGTGTACAAGTCTCTTTGTGGGCATATATTTTCATTTCTCTAAGAGTGGAGCGGCTGGGGCGTAGGGTAGATATTTGTTAACTTTATGAGAAACTGTCAAGAGTGGCTTTTAATTACAGAAACAGTAGACCTCAAGCAATACAACACTGTACCAAGTAAAAGTGGTTCTTGAAGAGGATTTTTTAAGAAGCGCAGTCTGGGCTTCAGCCTGTGCGTCTGGCTGACATTCTGTTCTCTCGTCCCTGCCGTCTGCCCCTTCCTATAGTAACAGTGAGGCCTTTAAGAGTACACGTTGCCCTCTGCATGCAGCTTTGGCTCTACCCCTCAGATGTCTAGATGGACATGTATTCCTTCTAATTCCCTTTTAGATCAGTTTTCATTTCAGTTCTGGTTTCCCCTTGGACCCAGGGTTCGTTAGGATCTGTCCAGCGAGCGAGCTGTGGTTCTGTTTTGTTGTTAACGACAGGGGCGTCATCCTGTTCTCAGTTCTGCCAGTTTCACTGTTCAAAGAGCAGACCGCTGTGGAGCCGACGTTCGTCAGAACGTACAGGTCTCCCAGCCATTCTGAACAGCTAGTCTGCATTTGGGAGTCATTGACTGAGCCTGGCCTGTGTTATTCACCCCGAGAGCTGCCAGCTCAATGAATGAAATGCCCCCACCCGACGGCTTTGAACTTACCCTGAAAGTGGGCAGAGAAGCCGCCGAGGGCCGGAACCGATGCTTATTCAGCCCCGACGGGTCTCTTAAATCCCTTCCTGCGTTTAAGCCCTGTGCCTGACTCGGGGGTTCTCACCTCCATCTTCTGGAAGACTTCGTCCACCCTCAGAAAAGAGCCTTCTCGCCCACCACACATTGGGACCAGAAGGACAACCAGTGTCTCTGCCCCTCCTCCTCCTGCTGCGTGTGCTTTTTTCACTGAGCGTCTTCAAGGCTTCTGACCTAGGACAAAAGCCAGAGGGAGGGCTGGTGGATAGACCAGCCCCTGGGCTGAAGGCGCTCCCAGTCTGGGGAAAGAAGATCTGTATCAGGAAGGAGTTAATGAACAATCCCAGGGCATCACGCCAGGGGCAGGGAACGCTAGGGAAGGTGGCTGGGGGTGTGCAGACTTTGGGGTCACGGAGTTAAGCGGACCCCACCCACCCATTTAATGGATGGGGAGACTGAGGTCTGAAGGAAGCCTCCATCGACAAGAGGCCCTTGTTCACAAACTTGTGGTTCTGCCCGCCCCCCTCACCAGCTCGGCCCTCAGCCCGCCCTCCCTGAGCGGAGGCTGGGACCACGTCTCTGCGGGCTCCCTGGTGGGGACATTCTGCGAGTCTTCCCCTTCCCACCACTCTCCCCTCCATACAGGACGGAAGAGCTGCAGCGGGGTCCACGCAGAAAGTCCTTAACACCGCCAGGGTGCTGCTGCCCGCTGGGGGTGCAGGGTGCGGCTGGCCTTGGGTTTCAGCCGAGTCATGCTCCTTTGGGGCAGGGCTCAGGAAGGGGGCGGTCTTAAAGGCTCTGCCCTTCCGCCCGACGGCCAGTCAGCACCTGGAGACCCAGGGCCGCTCGTGCCTGGTGGTGGACTCAGGCCTTGGTCTTCAGAACAGCCGTTCTGTTACCCGATGGCACCTGGTGACTTCTCTCGGGGCGAATGCTATCCCAGCCCAAGACCACAGCCTGCTCACCCAGCCTCATGCCTCCTGGGCTTCGCTTTCGTTTGTGGGGTTGCCAGGAAAGAGGGGGCTGGGAAATGGGGGTGTTGGCTCTCAGCAGCTCGTCACTGTCTGGCTCCCAAGCCGGCAGGGGCTCCCTAATGCTTCGTGAAATCAGGTCCAAACTCCCCAGCCTTGTGTTCAGGGCCTCACCTGATCTGGCTCCCGCCCAGGGCATATTCTCTCCTGCTCCCACATCTCAGCGCCCCGCCCTATGATCCGGCTGGTTTCTGCTCTTAGGCCCAGCCTCCAGCTCTCAGCCCACCCCATACCTCAACCCAAAAGCCCCTTCCTTCCTTCCTTCCCTCCTAAGTCCCACTCCCCCAGGGCCAGCTTGAGGCCGCCTGCTTCATGAAGGCTTCTTGCAGCCCCTTAATGATGCTGGCACATCATAAGCCCCCCCAAAGATGATCTGCATCCAGGTGGGCTTAATCTCGCCTTCCTCTGAGCCCCGGAGGACCTCTTCTCTGCCTGGAACCCAGACCTGTGAGGTCTTGCCTTTTGTCCAGTCACCTGGCCGAGGGCATGGCAGCCCGCAGTGGCCATCCGTGCTGCCTGAGTCCCTTTGTCCTGAAATAAGAGCCTGCAGTTTGACCGTCTGAGTAGGTCCTTGGAAATTACATCCACCCATCTCCATACATCCCTCCAACAAATGTTAGTTCCAGACCCTGTCCTGGGCCCCAGGCATGTGGCAGGTGGACAGGGCAGACCAGCTCGAGCCCTCATGGGGCTGACCACAAGAGTTAAAGGACTTGTTAAAGGGCACCACGGCATCAGGGTTTGGGAGCCCTTGGCCCTGGCTTGCTGTGTGACCTAGGCAAGCCCTTCCCCCTTTCTGGTCCTAACCTGTAAGGAAGTGTCACTTCCAAGGGAAATGCCTGCTGAGTGAAGCTGGGAAGGACCCTTTTTCTTTCTGTTGGGGAGCACACACCATCAGCACAGGGGTGATGGGCCTCTGGGGCCCCCTTTAAGGATTCAGCTGTGGTCCCATCGGTTTTCAGCATGTCCGAGCCCTTGCTCTACAAGGGGCCACCTGATCCGGGAGTTAGAGTTCAGAGATGCTCTGTTCAGAGCTGTCGAACAGGTCTTTAATGAAAAACTCTTCCTTGGGGGAAGAAAGTGGGTTTTTATTCCATCATTGGTAGAAGGTATGTTGGTGTTCAGTTGCTAAGTCGTGTCCGACTCTTTGCAACCGCATGGACTGCAGCCCACCAGGCTTCCCTGTCCTTCACTGTCTCCGGGAACTTGCTCAAACTCACGACCACTGAGTCCACTGGATGGAGTGATGCCATCCAACCATCTCATCCTCTGTCGTCCCCTTCTCCTCCTGCCCTCAATCTTTCCCAGCATCAGGGTCTCTTCCAACGAGTTGGCTCTTCGCATCAGGTGGCCAAAGTATTGGAGCTTCAGCTTCAGCATCAGTCTTGAGAGTCCATTGGACAGCGAAGAGATCAAACCAGTCAATCCTAAAGGAAATCAACCCTCAGTATTCTTGGTAGAAGAATATAGCTTAGAATGAATCTTAAAAAAAAAAGACCTGCCCTTCCAGCCTCTGTCAGTGAGGACTGAGCAGAATTTGTTGCTGCTTCCACTTCTCATCGGTAGAAGTGGTGAGTTTGCAAAGATTGCATCCCAGGCCTGAAGAAAAGGGTACAGTTCAGTTCAGTTCAGTCGCTCAGTTGTGTCTGACTCTTTGTGACCCCATGAATCGCAGCACGCCAGGCCTCCCTGTCCATCACCAACTCCCGGACTTCACTCAGACTCACGTCCATCGAGTCAGTGATGCCATCCAGCCATCTCATCCTCTATCGTCCCCTTCTCCTCCTGCCCCCAATCCCTCCCAGCATCAGAGTCTTTTCCAAGGAGTCAACTCTTCACATGAGGTGGCCAAAGTACTGGAGTTTCAGCTTTAGCATCATTCCTTCCAAAGAAATCCCAGGGCTGATCTCCTTCAGAATGGACTGGTTGGATCTCCTTGCAGTCCAAGGGACTCTCAAGAGTCTTCTCCAACACCACAGTTCAAAAGCATCAATTCTTCCGCGCTCAGCCTTCTTCACAGTCCAACTCTCACATCCATACATGACCACAGGAAAAACCATAGCCTTGACTAGATGGACCTTAGTTGGCAAAGTAATGTCTCTGCTTTTGAATATGCTATCTAGGTTGGTCATAACTTTCCTTCCAAGGAGTAAGTGTCTTTTAATTTCATGGCTGCAGTCACCATCTTACAGTGATTTTGGAGCCCCAGAAAATAAAGTCTGACACTGTTTCCACTGTTTCCCCATCTATTTCCCATGAAGTGATGGGACCGGATGCCATGATCTTCGTTTTCTGAATGTTGAGCTTTAAGCCAACTTTTTCACTCTCCACTTTCACTTTCATCAAGAAGCTTTTGAGTTCCTCTTCACTTTCTGCCATAAGGGTGGTGTCATCTGCATATCTGAGGTGATTGATATTTCTCCCGGCAATCTTGATTCCAGCTTGTGCTTCTTCCAGTCCAGCGTTTCTCATGATGTACTCTGCATATAAGTTAAATAAGCAGGGTGACATTATACAGCCTTGACGTACTCCTTTTCCTATCTGGAACCAGTCTGTTGTTCCATGTCCAGTTCTAACTACCTGCATACAGATTTCTCAAGAGGCAGGTCAGGTGGTCAGGTATTCCCATCTCTTTCAGAATTTTCCACAGTTTATTGTGATCCACACAGTCAAAGGCTTTGGCATAGCCAATAAAGCAGAAATAGATGTTTTTCTGGAACTCTCTTGCTTCTTCCATGATCCAGCAGATGTTGGCAATTTGATCTCTGGTTCCTCTGCCTTTTCTAAAACCAGCTTGAACATCAGGAAGTTCACGGTTCACGTATTGCTGAAGTCACTGCAAAATAGTCTCCAAGGGGCAGCTCTGGGCCACCCACGTATTTTAAGTTGTCCACTTGGTTTTATAAAATCGAGCCAGTATTTTTTTCAAGGTGGATATGTTTTTATTACCTCTGGCAGCTCAGTTTCTCTGAAGAGCCCCTCCGCCTCACCCAGCACACCCCTGGGACTCTGAAGCCTGCCCAGCGCACCACCCCTTCTTAGGTATAGTCCAGCTGCTGGTGGATCCCAGGCGGGTGGGAGCCTTCCTGCTGGATTCCTTCAGCAGGCTGACAGGGTGGAAAGGGTAGAGGAACCCCCAGCCCTTTCAGGGGCCCCTTTGTGCTTTCGAGGGGGTGTTTCAAGGCTGGAACTGGAGGAATCCAGCCACTCCCACCCACCTGCCCACTTCCACCTGGGCCCTGCTCCATGGGCCCAGGGGGCAGGGCTGGGCCTGGCTGCAGCGGGCACCTCTCAGGGCAGCCCCCCTGCCAACCTCTGCTCTGACTGAGGCTGATCCGCCTCCTTAAATGTAAAAGGTTCAACCTGCAGAGAGGACCAGACAACCAGCCTCTGCTGAAAGCCCCCACGCTGAGACCTGGAATGTTGTTGCTGTTTTATTACCTAGGCTGAACCATGAGTTAAGGCCAGTGGTCCACTCGCTAAGCCTCATGTCCCCTCCCCTCTCCTGAGCCATCCAGGGGCTTGTCGTTCGTTGGGAGGCTGGGAAAACCTGGAGGATTTTTCTCCCCTCGCTTACCCTTTCATGACCTCTGACCCCTGCCCACTGTCCCCCAGGCCTCTGGGGGTTGTCACCTCTGCCCTGGGATGTTGCAACAACCGGGGGTGGTAGCTGAGCCCTGTGCCAACGCTCAGACCCGGAAGGCAGAGGCTTCACTTGGGATCTTGTTAGAACGCCCCTTCCCTGGTAGGAGGACGAAGGTGGGGCCTGAGAATCTGCATTTCTCACCAGCTCCCGGGTGCTGGCAAGGCTGCTGGTCTGGGGTGGGTAGGGTGGGCATGCTCTGTAAGCCAGGTCCTGAACCTTATGAGAATCCGTCTCCCTAATCACCAGAGGCAGCTTCCTTCCCCTTTGCAGATGGAAAGCGCAGGCCCCAGAGAGCGCAGGTAACTTGCCCGAGGTCCCGAAGCTGGGAGCTGTGAGCCAGGCCAGGCCCTCTGGGCCAGTGCCACCTTGGAAAGGCAGTTAGCGGGGAAGCCGTTTTCTGTTGAACGGTGTCCCTAGTCCAAAAGCCCCAGGAGGCTTTTCAAGGCAGCCAAGTCGGATGTAAGTCAGAGAGAGCCAGGGCCAGCTAGGCTGCGTGGGATGGGGTGCTGGCGTGTGGCCTGGTAGGGGGAGAAGCTGGAGACGGGGTGCTCACAGCTCCTGGCAGACCAGCGTGGGGCCTGCCTCCCCGCTGTTTAGATAAATCCCCGGGTGGAGAGCTGGCTGGAAGGGTCAGCAGTGGGACAGGCCGAAGCTGAGACCCGGTGTGTTGTTTAAAGGCTGGCCTCTCCTCATAGTCACAAGGGCGCTTTTCCTTAACTGGGGGTCTGCTTTGGGGACTGAAGGGCTATGTTCTCCCGCCTGGCTGGGCCTTCACTTTTACGCTGGGCACCTGCCCCAAACAACTGGGAAGAGTGGAATAGATTTAGGGTCTGGGTCCTCGAAATGTGGTCACTGGCGGGAGCAATCTGAATTTCGAGGGGAGCCTGTTAGCATGCAGAACCTGGGACACTGCCCCAAGCATCTCCACCCCAGCCCTGCTGACTCAGACCCTGGCGGGAGTGCCCAGTCCTCTGGGTTTTAACAAACCCTCCAGGCTTCACTCAGGAGAAGGGCTGATTTCTCCATCTCCAGCCAAGTATCCAGGGGTGGGGGAGGGTCAGTTCTAACCTTTGCAACTGGCTAGAGTACCAAGGCTGCCAGGGGACCTCAGACGTCATTTCCTCTGTGGCTCCCTTTTCTGATGGCCCGGGTGGCAGAGAGAGAAAGGGACATGCATAAACTCACACTGCAGATTCAAGGCAGATGAGGTCTGGGGTCCTAGGGCTGCAAGTGGCAGGAATCAGTTCAAACATATTCTGACTCCGTTAAGGGAAGAGCCCAGAGTCGCACTTCAGGTGTGGCTGGATCGAGGTGCTGAGAGAGGTCACGGGGCCCCGTTTCTTTCTTGTTCCTGTGCTCCGTGTCGCTCCTCTGGTGGCCCCACTCTCCCTGGGGTGCCCCCAGCTATACAGCGTGTTACCCACCCCCACCCCCAGCACAGCCACCTCAGCCTAGAGAGAGCTTTCCTTTTTTCCCAGGATTTTGCACACAAGCGCCTGTCATCCTTCTCAGTCTCCAGTCTTGGTCACGTGCCTGTCCTGGAGCCAGTCATGACAGCCCTCTGATGGGCTCAGTCCAGCTCGCATGCCCACCCCTGGAAGTAGGAGATGGGCTTAGCCCACCCAGAACCCCGTGGGCTGAGAGGAGTGGGGGTGGTCTCCAGGGAGAACAGATGCAGGGAATAGCCCCAGAAAAAGGGGTCCAGGTGCCTGCACGCTAGCTTGATGCAAAGGGACTTGGTGCCATTTTTCCCTCTTCTCCGAGCTGGGCCGGCCTCAGGTACCTGCTAAGGTCTCATTTTGGACCAAATTTTCCTCCCCCGTGTCTGGTTCCTTGAGCATTGCACCTGTAATTGTGCACTGAACATGCTAGCTTCCTCACCCTCTTTGTGTCTCTTCCCTGGGCGTGGTCCTGGATAACATACATGCCGTTTCCACCGCCTGCACCCACTGCAGACATTACTAATCCACCCAGAGTTCACAGAGCCACGTGTCCACCCAGAGGAGGAAGCCTCCGCCACTGGATTCCAGGCTCCAAGAGAGCGAGGCCCTCAGCTGTCTTATTCACTACCGGGCTCCCAGGGCCTCCAACACTGCCTCCCATGTAGTCGATACTCGATAAATAACTGACTCAGCCTTCCTACGCCCAGCGCCCGGGACACAGCGGGTGGCCGTGTGAGCCTGCGGGGACGGGGGCCCCATAGACTGCTGGAACCCAGCTCTGAGTCTGGGGAAGAGGCCCTACAGGCAGGGCTGCAGGTACAAAGAGGAAGTAAGTGCCCAGTCCTGGAGGCCTCTCTGCTCTAACAACCCCTCCCCCCACCCACCGCCCCCACTAATCCATTTAACTGTTCATCGAAGTGTGACGCCTTCCTTGATAAGGAAGCACTTCCTGGTTTTCTGCATTTTTTTCAGGAAACCTGGAGAGCCTTTCAGCACAGCTCTGCAGGTGAAATGAGAGGCAGACGTGATCCACCCCCACTTGCCTTGTTTCTCAAACCAAGTCCCAAAGAACCGAAGTGGTCTATTTAAAAAACAAAAAAAAGGTTTTGAGGGTCAGTCACATCCGGGGACCACTTGACTCAGCCCAGTTCAACAGGTGTCCCTGGAACACTGAAGCTTAGCCTCTAACCAGGAGATGAGTGTTATTAATACATTCTTCATCTAGACAGTCACTCACAGCCCTGGGCACATGGCTGAGCCAGGGGGCAGCTCATAGGAGCGTAGGTTTTGGGGTTCGAGCTGGGGGTGGGCGTCCCTTACCCCTTCTCAGACAGCAAGAAGAGGCTTTCCCCCTCCTGACTGCCCCTCCCAGCTCTGCTTCTCGCCCCTGACTATTTTAGGGACCCTGCACCCGGGCAGGGGGTGTGTGAGCGTGTGCCCGTGCGTGAACATGTGGTGTGTGTGTGTGTGTGCACTCGTGTGTGAGTGTGTGTGTGCACTCGTGTGTGAGTGTGTGTGGAAGTATCAAGTGCCCCCCGGATGTGGACGGGTTCCCAGGGCCCAGAGCAGTGTCTGACATAGTAGACGCTCAATAAGGGACTGACTCAGCGTTGCTGCCCCCAGCGT
This sequence comes from Bos indicus x Bos taurus, assembly GCF_003369695.1. NCBI lineage: Eukaryota > Metazoa > Chordata > Mammalia > Artiodactyla > Bovidae > Bos > Bos indicus x Bos taurus. Next base: position 2,912,587 of record NC_040097.1, read on the forward strand.
TGCGGGCTGGGTGGTCACGTGGGGGACAGACCCCAGGGTCCTACGTGCCTCACGGCCGACCAGACCTCTTCTTCCCTTCTCTGCTGCCTCCCCTCACCACAGGTCCAGAGCAACAGCGCTTTGTGAGAAGCCTCCAAAACGTAAGTGGCGTCTGACCTCCCCGCGGTCGCGGTGTCTCGCCGTGGGTGGCAGGGACCCATGGGGGTGGGGGGGTGATGTGTTGCAAGATCCCAGATCGAAGTGCCAGGACGCTGTCTGCAGGTCACCTCCGGATGTCCAGGACCCTGTCCACAGGTTACCTGGGGATGGCGGGTCCATGGTCCGGCTTGGCCACCTGTGCGCGTTGGCGGCAGGGAGACAGCCCTGCAAAGCTGCGTACACTGATTCTGGAGTCCTGGCCCGGCTCCCCTCCTGGCTCTGCATCGGGCACGGAGGGGGCCCTCGCGGGGTCGATGCTGAGGTTCGGGGTCAGGCACATGTGAAAGGGGCTCCCAGCTGATGGGATGCTCAAGGAATCGGGCTGCCGTCCCAGTCATCTTTTCATTGCATTTTCTCTTTATTAAAAAAAGAGGAGAACCTTCAGGGAAGTTGCAAGACTGTTACTGTGAAGCCCTGTGTGTCCTTCCGTTGGATCTTCCCACTGGGAGCAGCGTCGTCCTTGGCTTCACGGCTTTACCACGAGCCGTGAAAACAGCCATGTTTGCGTTTACTGCGGTTGCCTCTGCGGGGAGTTTTGGGCGTGATGCCTTTTACCTCTAATCCTTCCACCTGCCCTTGGTGAGTGCAAGGACTTTCGTTCTCGTGCAAGCCCACAGTGATCAGCCTTGGGACATCTAACGTTGACACGGATCTGTTATCTAATCGACATTAATAGCGTTTTGAGTTTTGCTGATTGTCTCGTGTGTGCAGAACTTCCCCCTGCCTCCACCCCAGTTTAGGATCACAATATGCTTTTTTTCTTTTTTTTATTGGAGGATGATTGCTTTACGGTGTTGTATTGGCCTCTGCCGCATTCCAGCATGAGTCAGCCACAGGTACACTTATGTCCTGTCCCTCCAGAGTCAGCCTCCCATCTCCCACCCCACCCCACCCCTCTCGTTGTCACAGAGTGCGGGCTTGAGCGCCCCGTGTCACGCAGGGCATTCCCACTTGCTGTTTATTTTGCATACGGTGAGGTGCATTTTCCAGGCTATTCTCTCAATTTGTCCTACCCTCTCCTTCCTCTGGGCTTCCCCTGTGGCTCAGCTGGTGAAGAATCTGCCTGCAATGCGGGAGACCTGGGTTCAATCCCTGGGTTGGGAAGATCCCCTGGAGAAGGGAAAGGCTACCCACTCCAGTACTCTGGCCTGGAGAATTCCTAGAGAATTCCATGGACTGTGTAGTCCATGGGGGTCACAGAGAGTCGGACACGACTTAGCGACTTTCACTTTCACTGTTTCTCCTTCCTCCACTGTTTCCACAAGTCTGTTTTCTATGCCTGCATCTCCATTGCTGTCCTGCAAAAGGTTCACCAGTACTATCTTTCTAGATTCCACATGTGTGCATTAATGTACGATATTTGTCTTTCTCTTTCTGACTGACTTTAGTAGTGCTTTTAATGTGTTTGTTAAAAGGGTTTGGTGGGGGCAGGAACCTGACTCAAGCCACTTTTCTGCAGTTGCCTTCTAAGCCTTGATTTAAACATCCCCACTGTGTGTGTATGCTCAGTTGTGTCTGACTCGCTGTGACCCCACAGACTGGACCCCGCCAGCCTCCTCTGTCCATGGGATTCTCCAGGCAAGAATACTGGGGTGGGTTGCCATGCCCTTCTCCAGGGGATCTTCCCTACCCAGAACCCGGGTCTCCCACATTGCAGGCAGATTCTTTACCATCTGAGCCACCAGGGAAGCCCCTAGGGGTTTTCAAAGAAGTCTTTGAGTCGTGTGTTCAGTAAGAAGCACACTTCATGACAGGTTGCGGCGAGTACTTACACACGCATGAGACTGAAACCAAAGTTTCACAAAGTGATGCGCGCAGCCTTGTCGTCTGTAGGACTCTCTTCTCTCCTGTTCGCCTTCTTAACAACCATCACCCTGACCCCCTCGGTTGATTTCATGACCCACTAGTACATCTTTGTCTGGAATTTGAAAACCTGGCTTCCTAGGCAGAAATTTCTCCTGCGGTTCGAGCTTCCCAGGGCTGGGTTTGGTTGACTGGGGTCACCTGGGAAGCCAGGACTGGGAGAAATGCCCGAAGACCCTTGGTGGATCCGATTCCACCCCGCCATCAAGCCACCAGCCCTGAGTCTCTGTCACCAGCAGCCACGGGCCCTGGCCCCACCCAAGACCTGTCCTTCGTGGCTTGACTTCAGGTGCAGAGAGCCAGGCTGGCACATCCCTGGTGGCTCTGGACACCTCCCTGACCAGCTGCCAAGTGGCACGGAGTTGCCCCCGCTCTGGGTCAGCCTCCGGAGTCATCACTGCCATAAATAGCGAGAGGAATCATCTCGAACATGGACGGAGCTCTTTAGCAACGTCCACTGTGCCTCTGAGGGTTTGCACGATAGTGGATTTTCTCCCGCTGTGGCCCTGGGACGGGCACGGTGCTGCCCTGTGTAGGGACGACCACCAAGCCCTGCATGCCGTCTCTGTGTCAGACTCCGCTGGCACCGCAGGTGCCTGCTGCCCTCGCAGTAACCATCCATGCCATGGTGGTGCTCCACCCCACAGATGCGGAAACTGAGGCTCAGAGTGGTGATGCGACCGCCCGTTCACCCCCGGGTCACACAGGACATGAACTCTGGTCAATCTGACTGGTGCCAACACCACCCAGCAGGGCCCTCCCCCGCCCGCTCCCCCAGGCTGGAGCAGACTCTGGTCCAGCCCTTCCCCCCGCCCCGAGGCCTCTCACTGGTTAATGAGTAGCCCAGGGCAGCCTGGAAGCCAGGTGCCTACCGCCCTGAAGCTGGAATGTGCATTCTGCTCCAGATAAAGACACTCTTGTGCAAGGGGCTTGGCCCTTAGAGGCGATCCACAGAGGCAGGCCACACGTTCCTCTCTTCCAAGGCTTGCTGATCCGTCCACACTTGGTGGGAGCCCATTTGACAAGAGAGGCTTATCTGACGCCTCCTCCAAGCAGCCCTTCCGGTTTAGTCTTCCTGCTGGGTCTCCCTGGCCGCGGACTGGCAGGGAACAGGGTCTGGAGGGCGGTGTCTTTAGAGAACAGTTGCCTTCTCTGACGTCTCGGCTCCGCTGGGTGTCTGGACTTAAGTTCCCACCTGAGAAAGGGCACGATGATCACTCAGGGGCCCCCACAGAGTCGAGGATCTGACCGATGTGTGTGTGTCTGTCAGCTGGTCAGCAGACCCTGGGTTACTAATGAACCCGCCAAAAGCAGTATTCCTGACCCGGAGGGCAACCCATGTGGTGGAAAGTCCATGGAGCTGGAGAGTCAGCCAGGCCGGGCTCAAATGCCAGCTCCAACCCTGGCCAGCTGTGTGACCTCGAGGGCGGTCACTGGCCGAGCCTCTCAAAGCTTCCTCTTCCCTACCCAGCTGTGAAATGGAGCAGTGAGAGCCCCGGGAGGGGGAGACAGTGGAGAGTCAGTGGTAATGGCTGGTCCTCCCAGGGGGTTTGGGAGGGCTGGAGCTCGTAACAAAGTTGGTGCCAGAACCAAGTAGCATTTCTTATCTCCTCTCCCAGGTGGGATCCCTGAACAACAGCCCCCACCCCGCCGACCTGAAAATCAGATCCACCCTCTTGGGTGCCCCGGAATCTGAGGAAGGGGGAGTCTCTTTGGGCTTATCGTAAGAGTTCCTGTGGGCCTTCTCCATCTGCGCCTCCTCAACCATCCCCACCCACCCCGCCCCAGCTTGTAAACTCTGACGGAGGTAGGGGTGTCAGTACAGGCAACCGGCGACCACCCACCAAACTTGCTGCTTCGAAGGGCCTAGACAGAAACGTCTTTGTTCCCTGATTATGTTATACGATTTTTTAAAAACAGAGACACCTTTGACATACAACGGTAGTGTAAATTTAAGATGCGCAGTGTCTTGATTTTGTCCACTGCTGTTGCGGTACGAGCGTCACTGTAGCATTTACTTAACACCTCCACTCCATCACTGAATGATTTCTTCTGGTGTGGAGACGTTACACGCTTTTCATACAGAAGTTCGGAGAGCACAGAAAACTCGTAAGAAGAAAATCAAGATCGTCTCTAGTCCTGCCATCCAGAGATAACCAACCTCAGTTCAGTTCAGTTCAGTCGCTCAGTCGTGTCTGACTCTTTGTGACCCCATGAATTGCAGCAAGCCAGGCCTCCCTGTCCATCACCAACTCCCGGACTTCACTCAGACTCATGTCCATCGAGTCAGTGATGCCATCCAGCCATCTCATCCTCTGTCGTCCCCTTCTCCTCCTGCCCCCAATCCCTCCCAGCATCAGGGTCTTTTCCAATGAGTCAACTCTTCGCATGAGGTGGCTAAAGTACTGGAGTTTCAGCTTTAGCATCATTCCTTCCAAAGAAATCCCAGGGCTGATCTCCTTCAGAATGGACTGGTTGGATCTCCTTGCAGTCCAAGGGACTCTCAAGAGTCTTCTCCAACACCACAGTTCAAAAGCATCAATTCTTCCGCGCTCAGCCTTCTTCACAGTCCAACTCTCACATCCATACATGACCACAGGAAAAACCATAGCCTTGACTAGATGGACCTTAGTTGGCAAAGTAATGTCTCTGCTTTTGAATATGCTATCTAGATTGGTCATAACTTTCCTTCCAAGGAGTAAGCGTCTTTTAATTTCATGCTGCAGTCACCATCTTACAGTGATTTTGGAGCCCCCAAAAATAAAGTCTGACACTGTTTCCACTGTTTCCCCATCTATTTCCCATGAAGTGATGGGACCAGATGCCATGATCTTTGTTTTCTGAATGTTGAGCTTTAAGCCAACTTTTTCACTCTCCACTTTCAATTTCATCAAGAGGCTTTTGAGTTCCTCTTCACTTTCTGCCATAAGGGTGGTGTCATCTGCATATCTGAGGTGATTGATATTTCTCCCGGCAATCTTGATTCCAGCTTGTGCTTCTTTCAGTCCAGCGTTTCTCATGATGTACTCTGCATATAAGTTAAATAAGCAGGGTGACATTATACAGCCTTGACGTACTCCTTTTCCTATCTGGAACCAGTCTGTTGTTCCATGTCCAGTTCTAATTGTGGCTTTCTGACCTGCATACAGATTTCTCAAGAGGCAGGTCAGGTGGCCTGGGATTCCCATCTCTTTCAGAATTTTCCACAGTTTATTGTGATCCACACAGTCAAAGGCTTTGGCATAGTCAATAAAGCAGAAATAGATGTTTTTCTGGAACTCTCTTGCTTTTTCCATGATCCGGCGGATGTTGGCAATTTGATCTCTGGTTCCTCTGCCTTTTCTAAAACCAGCTTGAACATTAGGAAGTTCACGGTTCACATATTGCTGAAGCCTGGCTTGGAGAATTTTGAGCATTACTTTACTAGCATGTGAGATGAATGCAATTGTGCGGTAGTTTGAGCATTCTTTGGCATTGCCTTTCTTTGGGATTGGAATGAAAACTGACCTTTTCCAGTCCTGTGGCCACTGCTGAGTTTTCCAAATTTGCTGGCATATTGAGTGCATGCATGTATCAGCGTTTGGGTAATGTGCCTTATTTAAAATTTTCCAAACCGAACTCATAACATGGCTTTTAGGAGCCAGTTTCTCCCACCACACACACACACACCCCAAACTATTTCTAGGAGTCTTTTGGGGTCTTGGATCTTCTATCTCCAGGGTTGGCAAACTTCTTAAAGGGTTGGCCAGTACGTACTGTGGGCTTGGGGGCCGTGTGCTCTCCCCTCTGCTGTTGCAGCTAGAACCCAGCCAACACAACAGGCACAGGATGGGTGGAGCTCTGTGCCAATAAAACTTTATTTACAAAAGCCGTGCTGAATCTGGCGGGGCAGGGGTGGTGCCGTTTGCACATCCCCTGTTCTAGTTTGTTTTCATTTGTTTGGGCAAACTACCATTTCTTTAAGTAACCCCCTCGTGAGGAGAGATGGGCCGTGTGCAGTTTCTTTCTTGAAAACTGCTCTGCTGTGAACATCTTTTTCTTTTCCTTCCATCTTTAATTGTGGTAAAATACACGTAACATAAAGCCTGCAGTCCTGACCGCTTTACGTCTTTACGTCTTTACGCTTTACGTCTACATCTCAGTCTGCTGAGTGTGTTCACGTTGTCGGGCAATCTCCGGAACTTTTCATCTCGCGAGACTGTAGGCAGCAGTGCACGTTGGTCTGGTCGGGAATCGGAATGTCTAGCCTGAAGGGGCCGTGCATTTTTAAGATGCTGGCACTCGATGCCAGATTACTGACCCTCCAGAAATTGCCCTGCTGTCATCAGTGACAGCCGCAGTCCCTGAGAGGTGGCGCGTCCCTGGGGAATGTACCTTCAGGGTCTCAGAGGGCGGAAGATTTAGACCAGTTCTTCCCAGAGGAGGGGGCTTCCCTGGTAGCTCAGCTGGTAAACAATCCACCTGCAATGCAGGAGACCCTGGTTCAATTCCTGGGTCAGGAAGATCCCCTGGAGAAGGGACAGGCTGCCTACTCCAGTATTCCCAGGCTTCCCTGCTGGCTCAGCTAGTAAAGAGTCTGCCTGCAATGTAGGAGACCTGGGTTCGACCCCTGGTTGGAAATTTCCCCTGGAGAAGGGACCGGCTACCCACTCCAGTATCCTGGCCTGGAGAATTCCATGGACTGTATAGTCCATGGGGTCCCAAAGAGTTGGATACAACTGAGCGACTTTCACTTTCACTCTTTAATCCCAGAGGCACTGCTCCTTGTCTACCAGCCTTCCTTTTTGGGGGAAGAACATAAGAACTCAGGAAACAAAAATGCTGTGAATCCTAGACCTCCTCCTCCAAGGCTGATAAATACACTCTTTAGAGAGAGCAGAGGTATTTTTAAGACCTATTCTCACAGTGAGGCTGAGTGTAAGTGTATTTATATATATGAGATGGCATTGTGGTAAGGGAATCCAACTCGTCCATCCTAAAGGAGCTCAGTCCTGAATATTCATCAGAAGGACTGGTGTTGACGCTGAAACTCCGGTACTTTGGTCACCTGATGCAAAGAACTGACTCATTGGAAAAGACCCTGATGCTGGAAAAGATTGAAGGCGGGAGAAGGGGACAACAGAGGAGGAGATGTTTGGATGGCATCACCGACTCAACAGACATGAGTTTGAGTAGACTCTGGACAGGGAGGCCTGGCGTGCTGCAGTCTATGGGGTCACAAAGAATCGGCCGTGACTGAGCGACTGAACTGAACTGAACTCAACTAGTGGTAAAGAACCTGCCTATGCTAGGAGACATAAGAACCATGGGTTCAGTCCCTGGGTTGGGAAGATGCCCTGGAGGAGGGCACAGCAGCCTATTCCAGTGTTCTTGCCTGGATTATCCCATGGACAGAGGAGCCTGGCAGGCTACCATCCATAAAGCTGCAAAGAGCGGACACGACTGAAGCGGCTTAGCACACATAGCACGCGTGTATTTTAAACTATTTGTTTTATTTGGCTGCATGGGTCTCAGTCATGGCGGTCAGGCTTAGGTGCACAGCAGCGTATGGAATTTTCCTGGATCAGGGATCTAACGCATGTCCACTGCATTGCAAGATGGATTCTTAACCACCAGAGCACTTGTAAATGTCTTTTGGCCTCTGCCTTGCTGTGTGTTACCCAGGGCCTGTCGTTTAACCTCTCTGGGCCCCAGGGTCTTCAGTCAAAATAGACGTGATGTAGAATCTCCCTTCTCCGGTTGTTGGGAGGATCAGGGGAGAAAAACTGTGAAAGTTCTCAGTACAGCAGCCAGCGCACGGCAGTGACTGCACGCGGTACTTACTATAACTGGTCTTCCTCTTGCTGTTATTGCTAATACTTTTGATGCCTCCATCAGGGTAGGCTGAGCACGTGGACAATCGCGTGTGCAGCTGTTTGCAGTTCTCAAAAAGGCCTCCCACCTGTAATACTCGCAGTGTCATACCGCGTAGTTCTTACTGTCCCCGTGTGGCAGGGGAGAGACGTGGGGCTGAAGGCGGCGGTGGCCAGCTTGAGGTCAGCGCATTTCGGGACGGAGCCTGGGGTGAGCCACGGCTTTCTAGTTGAAGTCAGAGCTGCTGGGAAGCCTCCGGACCTCGGGGTCTCAGGCTGAGAGGAGAGTCCTTGGATGCATCTTCCCGTCTCAGTTGTGAGCCCCACCAGGGATCACGCCGGGATTTCTTCCAGGAGAGAGCTGATTCCTATAACGTGTGCGGTTCTTCCCCCGACAGCACCAAGCAGTTCAGCGCCGGCTGAGCGTCCCACAGCCTGAGTCAGTACTCACGCTGTTCCTGTGCTGCTGGTTCAGGCGCTCAGTCATGTCCGACTCTTTGTGGCCCCATGGACTGCAGCACGCCAGGCTCCCCTGTCCCTCACTGTCTCTTGGACTTTGCTCGAACTCCTGTGGTAGACGCTCAGACTCCCCAGGGGAAGGGCTCAGTCCCACCAGACGCGCCCCCCCCCCCACACCCTTCAGCCTGAATGGCTAGGACTCCAAGGCTCCTATGACCCGTCCTTGAGTTGGGTTAATTGGCTCCAACAGCTCAGTGACCTCAGAGAATCACTGGTTTCAGATTGAAGGTGTAACACAGGAAGCAGATAAGGGAGACCCACAGGCAAGGAGTGGGGAAAGCTCGGGGCTTCCATGCCCTCTCCGTGCCCTCTCTGTGTCCCCAAATCTCCCTGAGTTCACCAACCAGAAGCTCCCCAAACCCTGTCCTTTTGGGATTTTCTGGAGGCTTCATCACCTAGGCCTGATTGATTCCACCTCCCCTCTCCCCTCCCCAGAGCTGGGGGGTCGTGGGACTGAAAATTCCAGCCCTCTAATCACAGGCGAGTTCTCCTGGCAACCAGGCCCCCTTCCTTAGCCGCCTCCAAAGTCGCCTCATTAACATAACAAAAGACACCTTGCTTGCTCTCGCCACTTAGGAAATTCCTAGGGTTTTAGGAAGTCTGTGCTGGAACCTGGGATGAAGACCAACTTTATCTTTCTGATTATACATCGCAAGATCACAGAAGCTGACGGGGCCTTTCAAACACCAGAGCCTCTCACCGCAGTAAAACCTGAGCGGTTTCTGGAAGACATTGTCATCTGTTAGTCTGTGCTCAGGCAGCAGACAGCAGGTCCAGAAACCCAGGCTCCTAAAGCAAAATGGGCACCTCCCAGCCCCTGGGCCGTCCCCTCCAGTACCTCCTTTATTTACCCATTTGCTGGGCACCTCAGACAAATCCCTCCCCTTCTCTGGGCCCTGGACCTGCCCTGTAAGACTGGGGGTCTGGAATCACCTCCCTGGGGTGGCTGTGCTGAGCTTTGCCTGCGGAGGTCAGCTCTGCCGTTTCAGAGCGGTGTCCGAGTGTGAGGGGTCCCCATCTGTGAGCGGGGTGTTCTCTGTGAGAGCTGAAAGCACGCTGCCCCTCGGGGTCTGCATCCTTAGGAAGGGGGCCGCCCCCACGGCAGCCTGGCCCAGCCTCCGTGGGGCCTCACGTGGGGACCCCTCCCCTCTTCACCCCCCAGGTCTCCCCCCACCCCCTTCCTGTCCCCCTCCCCTCTCCCCAGCTCTGAGAGTCCACCCGAGACTCAGGCTCCCTCTCTCAGTCCTGCCACAGTGAAGGGAATGTGGCTCTTAGGTCTGTTTTCAGAGTCAAGTACCGTGAGCTTCTGCTTGTCTCGCCGCCACCCTTGTCTTTTCTGGGCACCTGCCCGCCCCTGACCACCTCCTTACCCCGTCTTTCTCTCCTCTGTTAAGTTCCTGAGGCCCAGAGACACCTGGTTCCGATGAGGAATCCCAGGCTGAGTCCTGCTCGGTGGGAAGGAGGCCGTGATGGGTTAGTAATGTCTGTCGGGGGCGGGGGAGGAGAAGGTGTGTGTGTGGGCCTTCCAGACCCGCTTTGGGAGCAGACACCTGCTTTGGAAAAACTAGGGGAAAAAATGGGAAGCTGCGAAGACTGGGAAAGGTCTCTGCAGCCACCAGACAAGAGGCTTCCTCTGGGCAGGGAGAAAGGGCCAGGACTAAGGAAGGTGGTGGCCGCTGAGTCCCGAGTGACGCCATTCATGTTTGGGTGGAGGTTTTCAGACCAGGCAGGCTCCCCTGGTGGCTCAGACAGTGAAGAATCCACATGCAATGCAGGAGACCCAGGTTCGATCCCTGGGTCGGGAAGATCCCCTGGAGAAGGGAATGGCCACCCATTCCAGTATTCTTGCCTGGAGAAGCCCATGGACACAGGAGCCTGGCGGGCTACAGTCCATGGGATCACAAAGAGTCCGACACGACTGAGCGACTCACATTTTCGCTTTTCACGTTTTCCGACCAGGCACCCAGAGTGTTTGATTCTGTATTTACTGGGTCTGATGTCCTGTGCTGTGTAATGAGTGGGGGCGGGCGATCACACATCAAGACCTTCCAGATGAGGTCGCCAGATAAAACGCAGGTGCATCTGAGAGGCGCGGCACCCTGCCCGAGGTCACACAGCACGTTGATGTTGGCATCTCCCCCGCACCCGGCTGCTTCCTGGCTGTGCGACCTCAGGAGTGTCCCATCCCCCTTGTGAGCCTCCGTTGCCCCATCTGTCAAATGGGGACTGAGGTGGGGATGCCCACTGGGTGAACCGGCGCACACAGGAGAAAGCAGCCTGGTGTGTTAAAAAGTTGAGGCGATGATTTCTTACCAGCGTGACTTCTGAATACCAGCTGTGATAGAGTGCTTTCAGGATGGGGTTAGTCACACTAAACGGAGCAGACACCCGGTGAAGTCTCTTGCTCTAAAAGAGACAGAAGTGGAAACGCTTGGAGTGTCTCAGGTGGCTGCTTCCAGGCACTGATTCCCAACACCCTGGACCCCCACGTGGCCGGGCCTGAGCGCGCCATGGCTGGGGACCCAGCCTGTAGGGCTTCTGGGGAGAAGGGTCCCCCTGACTTTATTAAATAAATTACTTTTATGTCATATTCATAAGCATCATGACAAGTGCTGGTGATACAAATATAAGGAAGACATAGTGTCAGTGTTTTAGAATTTTACAGTCTAGTAGATGAGCCTGTGTGAACATGTAAATTGCATTAAATTTTGGTGGGTTTTTCTCCCAGTTCTATTGAGACTAAATGACAGCGTATGAGTTTCAGACGTCCGGCGTTGTGGCTTGATTCACACGCATTATGAAACAATTACAAAGATTGGTTCTCTTAACGTCCGTTACTTTGTGTCATGCTGCTTATGAGTATCAGCTCCCAACTTAAGGGCTCAGAAGGGGGCAGACCTTTGTCTTCTCTTTGGTCCTTCCCGTCCATTTAAGAAATTTGCATGCTTTGCAAACCCGTTCCAGCCCTGTCGAGTCAGGGGAAGGCCCAGGTAAGAACGTTTGATGTCAGGGAAAGTTTGGGGAAAACCTGTAAGCATCTGAAAACCGAGAATTGAAAGTCTGCTCGTTCAGTTGTCAGGAAGTGATGGACTTTTCCTGTGGGTCAGGGATCACGGTGGGCCTTGGGTCCCCAGAGATGAGCCTTGTTTTGTCTAGCTTAGGAACCGCCTGGCCAGCGGGGAGATGCTGCAAGTCGGGCGTCCATTGGTGGGGTCTCTTGAAGATGCTCGGGCACCCAAAGTTCAAAGCGCTTTCCCAGAGGCCGTGAGTGACAAAGCCATGCCAGGTGGGCACAAGACGGGAAGGGTGTGCCGGGTGAGGAAGCCTCCCATGGAAGGGCCGGCCAAGCGTGACATGGAATTCGGGCCCCCAGGGTCCTAGGGGGCTGGGCGGCTGGGCTGTGTGTTCGGGGGCGGGCAAGGAGCTGCATGGGTGATGGTCTCGCCTGGTGACCCCAAGGGCCCTGCTAGCGTTTTGCTCACTTTGGGGACCAACCTGGATCCGAGTCCTTACTTAGTGTTCCCCGATGGCCCTTCAAGGTGGTGACTGTGGAGTTGTTTTCACAGCAGGCTTCTGCACAGGAAGAGAAACAGACAAGCCCAGCCCTCACCCAGACCCGCTTGTAGGAGCATCACGGGCATGGTCAGAAGTCCCAAGAGGAGACCACTCTGATGAGACGTCTAACCTCGTCCTGCTGACTCACGGGGTTTTGGGAGGGGATGGTGGTGCCAGGGGGGCTCGGCTGCTGGCTGGACGTAGGACACCAGATGGAGAAAGTGTTTATTTGGTATTTTCTCTGCCTGACAGACCAGCCCTGGGTGTTCACTTCTACCTTTCCCAGCATTTCACGGGATGATGCTAACGAGGGGTGCAGTCCGTGTTTGCTGATTAGCTGCGCGCAGTGCAGGGACAGACTGTTTCTCCTGCGAGCACAGCCAGGCACACACTGAGGCACTTCCTGGTACCTGCCCTTGGGTAACGTGAGGTGGCCCATTTTACAGATGGTACAGCTGAGGCCCTGAGGGGAAGAGATGCACCAGACTTGCAGCTGATAAGGGACAGAGTTAGGCTCCAGCTGAAGTCTCTGACAGTGGCTTACAATAGGCAGAAGTAGAACGAGGCAAAGGGTGTTTGGGGAACACAGTCTTATGGGTGGGGCTGGGGGAGGAGGCAGGAGGCTCACTTGCGGAGAATTCAGAGAACAAAGCTGGAGAGGCCAGGTGGGTCCTTCCTCTCCACTGACCTTATATACACCTCGGCCACCTGGGGGTCAACAGGAACCGACTGACCGAACAGAGAGATGAGTCAATGAAAGGGGTCAACAGGTTTCTCAGGTATTAATAGCTGTGGCCCTGATCTCGGGTATCCTTGCCCCTCCAGGAGGAAAAGGAGTCTTTGTCAGATGGCCCAGGCTCTGCGCAGGGTGAATAAGCTGAGTCCCAGACTGCAGTGCCTGGGACGCCTTGCGGGGGAGCGGGGAGGGTGAGCCCTCTCGGAGGAGGTGGTGGGGTGCTCTCAGGGCTGAGATGCAGGCAGGCGGGGGCACCACATGCAGAAAGGGTGCAGGCTAGCAGACAGCGCCCCTACACACCCTCCTCTTCCTCTCATCAGTTCACTGAGATTAGCCCGTCCGCAGACCTTAGATCGGGACAGTCTGAGTTTAAAGGGTTAAAAGCCGTTGCTGGCCTGAGGGGCTGGTATTTCCCCAGCCCAGCAGGTGTACAGGATTAAATGGGAAGGTCCAGGCTCAGCGCCATGGTGCAAGGTTGTAGTCACTGCGGTCCTGTGGTTGAGGCCACTGGGTCCTAGTCGTGAAGACATGTGTGACCTGGGCCGGCTCAGGAGACCTGGATTTTAATCCTGTTGTTCGGTCGCTCAGTTGTGTCTGACTCTTTGTGACCCGTGGACTGCAGCACGCCAGGCTTCCCTGTCCTTCACTATCTCTCAGAGTTAGCTCAAACTCATGTCCATCGAGTTGGTGATGCCATCCAACCATCTCATCCTCTGTCGCCCCCTTTTCCTCCTGCCTTCAGTCTTTCCCAGCATCAGGGTCTTTTCCAATGAGTCAGCTCTTTGCATCAGGTGACCAAAGTATTGGAGCTTCAGCTTAAGCATCATTTCTTCCATTGAATATTCAGGTTCCTTTAGGATTGACTGGTTTGAGCTCCTTGCAGCCCAAGGGACTCTCAAGAGTCTAATCCTAGTTCTAATCCTAGCTGGTGAATTTTCAAAATGACAACCCTATCTCCTACTGGCCTCAGTTTCCTTCTGTGTCAGGTGAAGAGGGGTCCCTCCTAAAATTCAAGATCATGGCCAGGAGATGCCCCAGAGCCCTGTGGTTGAGGACTCGGGGCCCCCAGTCCTGCCTTTCCTGGCTGGGCAACCTGGTGAAATCGATCCATCTCTCTGAGCCACAGAGGTGGGTAAGATCCTTCATCCCATAGGGTGGTTGGTAAGGACCAGATAAAATATGGAACTCAGGTGCCAGGTGACACCCCAGGTACCCGTGAGCTCAGCCCAGGGAGCTGGTATTTCTCTCTGGAACTGACTGTGCAGCTGGAGGACTTTTTCCATGCATTTGAGGCATTTCAACAGTGCATTTTCTTCTCTTAGGCTCTCTGAAAATGCTTTAAAGTCCCATTACCTTTGGACTGGCTATAGAAGAAAAGTGAGCAGCAATAATCAGTGAAAAGTGATTTAAAGAAGTAAAATATTTAGCATGATTTTTTAAAGTTACTGTTAGCTAGAATCATATCAAGTGCCCAACAGTGCCAGACACATAATCAGTTCAGTTCAGTTCAATCACTCAGTCGTGTCCGACTCTTTGTGACCCCATGGACTGCAGCACACCAGGCTTCCCTGTCCATCACCAAATCCCGGAGCTTGCTCAAACTCGTGTCCATTGAGTCAGTGATGCCATCCAACCACCTCATCCTCTGTCATCCCCTTTTCCTCCTGCCTTCAGTCTTTCCCAGCATCAGGGTTTTTTCTAGTGAGTCAGTTCTTTGCATCAGGTGGCCAAAGTATTAGAGTTTCAGCTTCAACATCAGTCTTTCCAAAGAACACCCAGGACTGATCTCCTTTAGGATGGACTAGTTGGATCTCCTTGCAGTCCAAGGGACTCTCAAGAGTCTTCTCCAACACCACAGTTCAAAAGCATCAATTCTTCGGCACTCAGTTTTCTTTAGTCCAACTCCCACATCCATACATGGTCACTGGAAAAACCATAGCTTTGACTGGACGGACCTTGTCAGCAAAGTCATGTCTCTGCTTTTTAATATGCTGTCTAGGCTGGTCATAGCTTTTCTTCCAAGGAGCAGGAGTCTTTTAATTTCATGGCTGCAGTCACCATCTGCAGTGATTTTGGAGCCCCAAAAATAAAGGCTCTCACTGTTTCCATTGTTTCTCCATCTATTTGCCATGAAGTGATGGGACCAGATACCATGATTGTAGTTTTTGAATGTTGAGTTTTAAGGCAGCTTTTTCTCTCTCCTCTGTCATTTTCGTTATGAGGCTTTTTAGTTCTTCTTCATTTTCTACCATAAGGGTGGTGTCATCTGCATATCTGAGGTTATTGATATTTCTCCCGGCAATCTTGATTCCAGCTTGTGCTTCATCCAGCCCAAGGTTTCTCATGATGTATTCTGCATGTAAGTTAAATAAGCAGGGTGACAATATACAGCCTTGACACACTCCTTTCCCAATTTGGAACCAGTCTGTTGTTCCATGTCCGGTTCTAACTATTGCTTCTTGACTTGCATACAGATTTCTCAGGAGGCAGGTCAGGTGGTCTGATAGTCCCATCTCTTTCAGAATTTTCCACAGTTTGTTATGATCTACACAAAGGCTTTGGCATAGTCAATAAAGCAGAAATAGATGTTTTTCTGGAACTCTCTTGCTTTTTCCATGATCCAGCAGATGTTGGCAATTTGATCTCTGGTTCCTCTGCCTTTTCTAAATCCAGCTTGAACATCTGAAGTTCAGGGTTCACATACTATCGAAGCCTGGCTTGGAGCATTTTGAGCATTACTTTACTAGTGTGTGAGATGAGTGCAATTGTGTGGTAGTTTGAGCACTCTTTGGCATTGCCTTTCTTTGGGATTGGAATGAAAACTGCCCTTTTCCAGTCCTGTGGCCATTGCCACATTTTCCAAATTTGCTGGCATATTGAGTGCAGCACTTTCACAGCATCATCTTTTAGGCTTTGAAATAGCTCAGCTGGAATTCCATCACCCCCACTAACTTTGTTCGTAGTGATGCTTCCTAAGGCCCAGTAGACTTCGAATTCCAGGATGTCTGGCTCTAGGTGAGTGATCACACCACTGTTGTTATCTGGGTCATGAAGATCTTTTTTGTATAGTTTTTCTGTGTGTTCTTGCCACCTCTTCTTAGTATGTCTGCTTCTATTAGGTCCATACGGTTTATGTCCTTTATTGAGCCCATCTTTGCATGAAATGTTCCCTTGGTATCTCTAATTCTCTTGAAGAGATCTCCAGTCTTTCCCATTCTATTGTTTTCCTTTATTTCTTTACATTGACCACTGAGGAAGCCTTTCTTATCTCTCCTTTCTATTCTTTGGAACTCTGCATTCAGATGGGTGTATCATTCCTTTTCTCCTTTGCCTTTAGCTTCTCTTCTTTTCTCAGCTATTTGTAAGGCCTCCTCAGACAACCATTTTGCCTTTTGCATTTCTTTTTATTGGGGATGGTCTTGATCACTGCCTCCTGTACAATGTCACGGACCTCCGTCTATAGTTCTTCAGGCACTCGGTCTATCAGATCTAATCCCTTGAATCTATTTGTCACTTCCACTATATAACCGTAAGGGATTTGATTTAGGTTATACCTGAATGGTCTAGTGGTTTTCCCCACTTTCTTCAATTTAAGTCTGAATTTGGCAATACGGAGTTCATGATCTGAGCCACAATCAGCTCCCAGTCTTGTTTTTGCTAACTGTATAGAGCTTCTCTATCTTTGGCTGCAAAGAATATAATCAATCTGATTTTGGTGTTGACCATCTGGTGAAGTCCATGTGTAGAGTCCTCTTGTGTTGTTGGAAGAGGGTGTTTGCTATGACCAGTGCGTTCTCTTGGCAAAACTTTGTTAGCCTTTGCCCTGCTTCATGTTGTACTCCAAGCCAAACTTGCCTGTTTCTCCAGGTATCTCTTGACTTCCTACTTCTGCATTCCAGTCCCCAAAATCTTTTGGGTGTGTTAGTTCTAGAAGGTCTTGTAGATCTTGACACATAATATCAGCCACAATTATTGTTTCCAGGATGTAATAACAGTTGGAATTAGCACAAAGGGTTGCTATGACAGTGCTTTTCCAGGGTCCTCATTCGCTGCTGCCTGGAAGGAGGCGGGTCACTTGCCCTAGAGCACCCAGAGGAGGGGAGGAAGAGGCCAGGATTACAGCTGAGGAATGACCACCTTATTCCACTGGAGATGGGCAGGGAGGGGATGGTCAGGGAAGTCTTCCCGGAGGAGGTGGCATTTTGAGGATGGGGAAGAAGCGGTGATGTGCGTTCCAGGGCCTGGAATGAGCTATAGAAATGCACCAAGCTCTGACAGTCCAGGGCCTCGCAGGTGATGCTGTACAGAGATGGTGAGCGCTGGGAGAAAGGAGACCCCTCTGACCCTAGTTTTGCCAAGAGATGTTCCCAACTGGTGGCATTTTTCTGGAAGACATAGTCTCCGGGCACCTCGATGGTGCTGGAAGGGCCATTGTGACCTCACGAGCAGATATTCTGAGGCCCAGAGCCAAGGTGCCTGACATCTGTACCATCTCAGATCGCCGATGTGTCCCCTTTCCCAGTGCCTTGGGTGAGTCACCCACACGTTTCCGCCTGCGTCTCTGTTTGCTCACAGAGCCTCTGTCCCCTTAGAGCCACGCTGGGCTGCCTTCTGTGATCCAGGCTTGTGAGGGCTCCAGCAGCGGCGGTTGCCTCGGAGACGGTGTTCAGGGAGACTGCCTCGGAGGGGGAGCAAGGGACGAATGTGGGAGCCCTCCGGGTGCTTCCAGGTTCCAGCCCGGTGGTCCCACTGGGGGCCTGGTGGGAGCAGGGTCTTCCTCAGAGGCGTCCAGCTTGGAGCAGGCCATGGCTCCCCTGCTGGGACTGCTCACCCAGGTCACCCACCCCAGACCACCAGTGGGACCCTCTGTTTACCCACTTCCTCAGCCCAAATCCTTGCCTGATGGAGCCTCTTGGCCCCTGAGCTGACCGCAGGTAGGTCGCTGGGTGAAGAAGCAGGGCCTTCCCTTGGGGTCAGGTGTCTCTGTGGGACTTGGGCTCTGAAATTCCTGAGCCTGGGAAAGGGGTCCCCGAATCAGTAAGGAGAGAAGCTGGTCCAGGTCCCCCAAACAGTAAGGGCTGGAGGGAAAGGGTGCTAGTCGTGCAGAGCGCAGCGCTGAACCTGGGAGCCTGAAGCTGGTGCCTCCTGGGCCTCAGTTTCCCCACCTGTAAAATGGCACGCTGGGTCAGATGCTGCCGCTGAGTTTCACGAACTAGTACGTGCCAGGAGCCGGATTGGCACTAAGGATAGGAGTGGCCCACCCTCGGGCTAGCACACTTACTTCACTTCAGGGCAGTTCTGTGGAAGTGACCATCTGCTCTCACCATAATGTTGTGAAAGAAACATGCTTTTAATCCCCACCTCCAGACAGCAAGGCTGTAGTGTCAGAAGGTACTGTGTCTGAGAGCGAGTCCTGGGTGCCTTCTGTTGCAAGCCTGGCCTCCCACCGTGCCATGGGCTGCAGGCGGCTCTGCCCTGGCTGCCTGGGCCGGGCATTGGGCAGCTCACAGTAGGAGCTCGGGACCGCACCCAGGCCCGCGCCCTGCCTCACCTTCCTGCTGCCAGGCCCTTCCTTGAGACCAGCCCCCTCCCCTTCTGGCCTCGGTCTCCTCATCTGTAATCTCTGGGCAGTGGCTCCCGGGCTAACCTGTCACCCAATGTTGGCCAGAAGCAGGGTCTTGGATACCCAGGGACCTCCAGCTAGGACCCTTCAGGTTTCTAGGTTCTCAGGAGCTGAGGGATCACAGAATCTGATTTCTGCAGGTTCAGCCGTCCTGGGGGACATGGGCGAGGCCACCTCTCCCTTGAGAAGATTTTCTTCTCAGCTGCCCAGGGTCTCCGGCCGTGATCGGGGTGTGGAGGGGGCTGCTCGGCCCCCGTTTGAGTAGCTTGGTCTGCAGTTCCTGATGTGGTGGTCGGGTGACGCTGCAGCCCCTTTCTTTTCAGCAGCAAAGGCCGTGTCTGCTCTCCGTCAAGTTCAGACCCCTCCCCTGGAACGTCCGCCTCCCCTGCTTGGCCGGTGCCCCTACCCCAGGGTCCAAAGGGTGCCGCCTGAGATGCACTCCAATCCCACCCCAGTACTAGGCCAGGGAGGTGAGGAGGTGTCCACAGCCAAGCCCAGATCCCAGGGAGCACCCACACAGGGCCCCTCAGTCCCGCCTTCCACCTATGGAATGGGAGAAGAAGTTGAAGGTGGGGTGGTAGGTGATGCCCCGAGCCTCAGAGCTGGCTGGCGCTGGGCCTGGCTCCTCGGCGTATCTGTCAAATCCCCAGCAGGCCTGGGAGACAGCCCACAGGGCCCTGGCCGTGAGTCTAGGCTGCCTCGGGTCTCAGGGAGGCTGTAGATGACTCTGCTCACCGTCCTGACCACGCCCAGCAGGCACGTGGTCCAGGTGCTGCTCTAAGCGGTCTGTACATACCTGTCGTTCCATCTCAGCGGCCCTAACAGGCAGGCCCCGCCCCTGCCCCCGTTCTACATGTGGGTAAACTGAGGCACAGAGGGTGTGTTGACGCTGTCCACTTTCTACTTCCCTGAGGGCAATAGGGCTGTGTGTGTGCACGGGAGGGATAGGACACTGCCCCTCCGGGCGGGGTCTCCTGGTCAGAGGGTCTAAGCCACACCCTGGAGAGGGCAGGCCTTGCCTTGATCAAGCATCTGTCATAGGCCAGGCTGGCCCCGCAAGGCTCTGGGCTTGATCGGGGGGAGAGGGGACAGGCACCTGAGGGACCCGGGTTTCTTTCAGGCGGGCCCCACCTGCTGCCTCCACCTTGGAAAACAGTGACTGGCCTGGCGACGGCCAGAGGGGTCCCCAAGTCCCAGGCGGTGTGCCTTGCACGCCCTGTCCTCGGAGAAGCGGCCCGAGGTCTGCTTGGCTGGACCCTGCCCTTCACCAGGCTTCAAAGCCAGCTCCCAGCTTCCTGTGTGTGCCCCTCGCCCATGTGAGGGGCTCTCGGAGGCTCGTGCCCCCCAGGATCCCACGTGCCCGCTCAGCTCCCTGCCCCAGAGGCCCCAGTGATGACCGCCGGCTCTCACCTGCAGCTCAGGCCCCTTTTCACTGAGCAAGCGGGTAACACGAAGCGCTGGCCTCGCCCTGGGCTCAGGCCCGGCCGCCTGCCACTCACTGGGTAATCTTGGGCCAGTCCTGGCTCCTCTCAGAGCCTCCGTTTCCTCCTCTGCAGAACGGGGCAGAAGTACCCGTCCCCCAGAACACAGTAAGGAGCAGTGACAGTATGAAATATCAGGTCTGGGCCAGATGGTTTTTGGGGGTGGCCCAGGGCTGGCAGAGATGAAACCCAGCCCCCCGCTGCTCAGTCGGGCAGAGGAGACCACATACGTGTGCAGAAACACACACGCTCACGTGCGTTGTCATCGCTGAGTCCATTTCATGGGCTGGTTTTCTTCTGCATTTTCCCAGGAGCCTCCCAATCCGTTAGCTCCGCTGTCCCTGGCCTCACATGATGCTGAGATTCACCTGGGGGCTGCTTTACCAGCGTTGAAGGTTCAGTCACTAGGGGGGCCGGGGAGGTGCCTGCCTGTTCAGCCAGCGCTCCGGGTGATGCCGATGTTCAGACACCCATGAGGGTCCCGGGCATCTGCTAGCCCTGCCCAAGAGCCCAGAGACATCTCCCAGGGACGGCTGCACAGATTAGGAGGCCCATTTTACAGGAGAAGAAACTGAGGTTTCCCGAGAAGACCTTTGAACTTTGTCCACAGCTGCACAGCTCTGAACAAGAGCCCAGGGCCTGGGGAATGTGGGTGTGGGGGGTGGGGGAGGGTGACTCTGGCCAGAGGAGGGGAGGGAAAGAGTGGGACGGGCATGAACGGCTTCCTGGAGGAGGTGACACTTAAGCCAGGTCTTTCAAGGTAGGTGGGATCCACCTGAACACGAGGGAACCCACAAGCAAAGCACAGAGTGGAAGCGGGTATTGCTGGGGAGAACGAGGCGGCCCCAGGATCCATGCAGGACCAGAGAGGGGAAGGTGTCAGAGACTGGGGATGGGGCACGTATAACGGGCCTTGGGTCCCGGTGGGGAAGCATGGATGACAGTGAGTCCCCTACGTTCCAACCTTCCGGCTGCAGACCTCCACAGAGGCAAACGTGCGTGTGCACGTCCAGCCGCGTGCGTTGAGTTCTCGCGTCTGGTGAACGCTGGCACGGGCGTGCTTCCTCCACAAGCGTATGGGCTCCTGTGCCCTTTACGGCCCTGCACAGACCAGGCCGCCTTCGCCCCCTCCCCCACCCATAGCTCTTCTCGCCTGCTGGCCCGGTGCCCACCGCTCTGTGCCAGCTGTTGCCCTGGGCTACTGTGCCTTTCAGGGTGCTGTACCGTAAGATGAGAAACCTCTCCTTTACTTTTCGCGTTGTTTCTATGCAGTATTCGTGTGAAGAGTCTCACACGCCTGTTGCAGTGTAGTTCTGTATGGCCCATTATGTCAGCTGTGTTCCTAGGCTAACCTGGTGGGACTCAAGAACAAACTGGACTTGGGAATGCACTCTCGGAGCTGAACTCCTTCACAGGCAAGGGGACTTTGTTCTCCAAGCAGCTGGGAGCCACCGATGGTTCTTGAGCTGAGGGCGACATGGCAGGCCAGGTTGCAGGGGGTAGGGGGTGGTCTGCCAGAAACAAGCTTGGCTAAGCCAGTGGGAACAGCGCTCCGGATACACCTCTGGGGAGCCCCCAGTGGCCGGCGGGGGGCCTTGTCTTGGGGCGCTGTGTGAGCGGAGGCCTAAGGGGATCGCAGTGAAAAGGTCGGGGCTGTGGCAGCCATCTGTCCGGGCTGCCTGGGAGGTGGTCTGTGTGTGTGGGAAGGCCGCAGGGGAGGGTCAGGCCTCCCCGGAGCCCGCGCCGGAGTGGATTTTAATGCTGACCTTCTCTTGTAGCCCAGCAGTAGCTGCTCTTAGTCACCACCTTGTAGCCCTGGAAGCCGCCACTGCCGCCGCCGCTGCACCAACATTCGCCAACCTGACGGTGTTAGACACGAACGCGGTCCACCCAGGTTTGGAATAAGGCCCTCGCCCTCCGCCTCTGGCCTCCACTGGGTTGGGGGTGTGAGGAGCCCGTCTGTGTCTCCTGCGGCTGATCCGCTGTGGGTCCGGGGCCTCAGTTTTTCCATCTAGAAAGTGGGCTCGCGTTCACGCCTGCCACGACCCCTAAGGCCCCACCTGGAGCCTTCGACATGTGTGCAGGGTCCTCCCGTGGGACCCCCAGCACTGGGGCAGACCCTCAGGGGGACCAGGGAGAACTCACTTCAGATCCTCTTCAGAAGATGCTCAGAGAACATACCATTTAATGAAAATCGATATCCTGCAGGCTTGGGGCTCATCCCTCAGTGTAAGGCAAAGCTTTGTGGGGTTCTGACCCTTTGGGGGGTCCTGTGCTCAGACGCTGGGGACACACACCCCCCTCTGTCCCTAGCGGAGGGTGCGTGTGGCCCGTCCTCCCCTGTCCACGGCCCTGCCCGTGTCCTGAACACCTGCTCCTTTTTTTTTTAAGCTTTTATTTATTTATTTTGGTCACGCTGGGTCTTCGTTGCTGTGTGGGCTTCTCTCCAGCCGTGGCGAGCGGGGACTACTCTCTGTTGCGGCTCCCGGGTTTCTCATCCTGGTGGCATCTCTGTCTGCAGAGCACGGGCTCTTGGAGCACGGGCTCTTGGAGCATGGGCTTGGGTAGAGGTGACACCCGGGTCTCTGTTGCTCCTGGGCGCGTGGGATCTTCCCGGACCGGGGATCGAACCCGTGTCCCTGCCTTGCCAGCCAGATTCCTGTCCACCTCACCACCAGGGATGTCCCTGAACGTCTGCTCTTGCCCTTTGCTCCGTCTTTGCTCCCTCGCCCTCGTCAAGGCAGCCACACAGCTGCAAGGTGGGAGAGCTTTACTCCCCCGCCGAGGGTCCCCCACGTCCTGAGCCCCAGATGTTCCATCTGACAGATATCCGTGTTTGTCGAGCCTCGTGCTGTGAGTGGGGGAGCAAGCCCAGGGAGTGTGGGGCAGAGGCGGTGTAGCCTGTGCCGTCCGGGAAAGCGCCAGGGGGAGACCGGGGATCCGCCAGGCCGCCGTCTGGGGAGGTTGCCTGTGGGTTACGCAGGGAAAAGTGTGCTGGGCCAAGGGAACAGCAGCAGCCAAGGTGTGGAAGTGTGGGAAGGTTTGGGCTGTGTGGTTCAGAGGCCCTGGGCATCTTGGTGGGGACTCTGGGTGTTGGAAAGTGGAAGTGTCAGCTGCTCAGTCGTGTCCAACTCTTTGCAACCCCATGGATTGTATGAAGCCCACCAGGCTCCTCTGTCCATGGGCTTCTCCAGGCAAGGCATTCTGGAGTGGGTGGCCATTTCCTTCTCCAGGGGATCTTCCCGACCCAGGGTCCAAACTCAGGTCCCCTGCCCTGCAGGCAGATTCTTTACCATCTGAGCCCCCAGGGAAGCCCTGGGTGGTGGAGGATACTTGAAACATAACTTCCAGGCCCAGAAAGCGAAAGCGCAGGCGGCCAGCCCTTCCCTCTGCGGTGGCGGCGGCCGTGCTAGTGGGCACCCCCTCTGCTGTGCTGAATCGCGGGCTGTTTGATTCCCCAGGCAGCAACCTCTCCTTGAAGCGAGGCAGAGGTGAAATGTGGAGCTGGGTGAGGAGGAGAAACATGGTTAAAAGAGGAACAGTGAGGACCGGGAGCTTGTTTACAAACACGGGTGAGCTGGGAGTTGTCCTCCCCCGCAGACGGCACGTGATGACGCCGAGGCTGACGGCCGTGACTTGCTTAAGGCCTTGCTGCAAACACACGGCCCCGGCGGGTGTTCCCGGGGCTGTGACTTCCGGCAGAACCCCGGGGACAGGGTCGGAGTGGCCGGCTCCGAGCGGGCGGGGGGCCACAGGTGAGCCCTTAGCTGGCCCTGATCTGTCTGTCTGTCCCCGCATCTGTGCAGAGCCGGGGAGCGGCCGCCCTGTGTGCTCTCTTAGCCGGCAGGGCGAGATGCAGGCGGCTTTAGGGGTTCTTCCAGCTTGAAAGGGGAAGTTTTTTGAGAAAATGGAAGCCGAGCCTTTCTTTGTTTTCTGACATCTCCTTTTCCGTGGCCTCCAGCAAGGATGCCTGGTTCAGCAGCACCCATCTAGGGATCGTGGTTGATCCGCTACACCCCGACTTCCGGCAGAGCCTGGGGCGGGGTGAGGGGGGAGCCGGGGAGGCAGGCGGGGGAAAGAGTGACAGGCTTGTGGCGGGTGAGTCAGGGCCAGGAGGCCATTGCCTGCTGACTCACCGCCCCCAGGCGCCAGGACAGGCCCCTGAGCCCCCGCAGCGGCAGCGCCCTCCGCTTCACCCGAGTGGCGGTCATGGCCCGTCCTGGCAGTCTCCAGGGTGGCACTGGGGCCCGAGCCCCGGCTCCCCCCCCGAGACAGATCCCTGCAGCCTGGCTGTTCCTGGAGCCGCACCTTCCCCCAGGGGGTCCAGTCAGGCCGGCCGGCCGCGGGTCCTCGGAGGCTCACTCGTAGCAGACACCTGACTGTGTCCTCCTCCTGAACTGACGACTGTTTCTGCGACATCGTGACAAAATGAGCCCCCGCCTCCCTGGAGACTAGCATCCTGAGGGCAGGAGAGGTGGTCAGGCTCAGTCTAGGCGGGGCCCTTCCTGGAAGGGGTCCTGGGGAAGTGACATGTCCCTGGAACCTACAGATGGTGTAGGGTCCAGGCTAATCCTGGTTCTTGCCAGTCCTGTGGGCTTTACCTGCCACGGAGGGGACAGGGGTCCAGCCTCACAAGGGCGAGTTCTCCCCTGGGTCCCCCGCGTTACGGCCCTTGGCCACGGGGTGGCAGTTCCAGCCGCCCACCCTTGGTCAGCCCCTGTTTGCCGAAGACAGTGTCAGCCCGTCTCAGCGGTGCTCCACTCGCCCTGAGGATACTGGCGGCTCTGGGGCTTGAGGGCTCGGGACTCAGGGCCCCACTAGAAATTCCCTCCTGGGAGCATCTTACAGAGCAAAGCCCAGCACAAGCTCGAATCCCTCTCAGGGTGGAAGGGAGCCAGCCTGTGTCCCTAGGGCAGCCCAAGGCTCTCTGCCCCGGGCAGTTCCACATTCCGAGCTGGCCTTCGCCACAGCCCGTGTGGCCCTCTCCACACACACCGTCCCTGCCCAGAGAACCCCGCTCACTCCCCGGATGTTTGCCGTGCGGTGGGAAGCGCAGACCCTGAAGCCCGTTGCTGTGTGACTTTGGGCAAGCAATTCTCTCTGAGCCTCATACCTTCATCCAGGCTCGTAAGAGGAATAGATGCCTTGGTTCCAGAAAGGGCTTAGCACAGGGCCTGCCCAGAGAGAGGCAGGCTTCAGGGAGCATCTGCTGTTACAAAACCTTACCTGCTCGGGGTTGGGGGGGGGCAGGGGGAGCGGGGTGGGGGCGCTCGGTGGGGCAGGGGGGCGGGCCCTGACTCCCCGTGTCCTCATCCTCCTGCTTATTTATCTTGTCTTTGGCAGCCCAGGTCCTGTGGTAAATATTTACTCATGTGTGTGTATGTGTGTGTTTAGCGTCTGGGTCCCCTTCTGGAATGTCAGCTCCAGGGCTCACCTCTGGGCCCGGGCCCTGAGCAGCGCCTGGCACCCAGTGGAGGAGGCGCTGGGTCAGTTTCCTCCCTGCTCGCCAGAGCTGCCCACGCTTCCCTCCTCCCCAGACACTGTTGGCCCGCAGAGCTGGACCTAGAACCAGCCCCAGCCCTCTTGACTCCTCGCCTACTGCCCTGCGCCCTGACTCAGCGGCCTCCAGGGCCAGCGCCTGAGGGCCCATGTTTGCGGCATGTTGGGTGCCCAGCGGCCCTTCCCCTCGAGGGCAGCGCTGGCTGTCCCGCCCCCGCCCGCCTGGCCACAGAGAGCAGCCTGCCCGCCGCGCCTTCCGCCCTGCCCCCAGAAGGCCTGGTGATGGGGAAGAAGGCTGTACCTCGGGCCCACATCCTGCCCCCCCACCACCCCCGCGTTGTCCTGGAGGCCAGCCCTCTGCAGAACCAGCTCACCCTCGCCCACTTTTTCCTCTGCAAAGCACAGGTGGAGAAACACTACCCGTTCTACCTACAGGCCTCTACTCTGTGCAGAGGCCGCCTTGTCCTGAGGTGGCACCACCCGCCTGGAATCAGGGGCGAGTCTCGGCCTGGCCTGGTGGCCTGCGCCCCGGGCCACCTCCCCACCCCCTCTCCACCCCCCTGCCCTGTTCTGAGCCTCAGTTTCCCAATCTGTGAAATGGGGAGGCTCCGCGAGGCTGGGGGCGAAGTCAGCATTCCTGCAGGTTGAAGGCTGAGGCTGAGCCAGTCTCGGGGTGCTCTCAGCAGCGTGGGGGCTCTCCGGGGGGGTAGACGTGAGCCTCCATGGGGGGTGGGGAGGGCCTTGCCCACAGACGCTGAGCCCAGGAGGTCACAAACCCTGTCCCCGGGAGCTGCCCTGCGGAGAACAATTCTCCGGGCAGAACTCACTTTCACTAGGACCGCAGAGTCCTCGCTCATTGTTTCGACCTGGTTCCTGGCAGAACAATGCTGGGCTTCCTGGATGACCTCATGGGGGCGAGCCATCGGACCTCGGAGGCCGGGCTGGTCAGCGTCTCCAGCCGAGCCTGTCCTGCCCTTCGCCACGGCTGCCTTGGGTGACCAGGAACAGTGGTCTGACCAAAGAGGACAGGCTGGGCGCCTGGCCCACAACGGCTGTTGTAGCCGTTGGGAGCTGTATGTGCACAAACGCCTCCGATTCACTACCTCTTGAGAATTTGGAGGGTCTGACCCCAGTGGCCTCAATCCCAAAGGCCTCGACCACGGTGGCTGGACTTGAGAACTGCCGCCTGGAGCCCAGACTCCCATATTCTGCAGGCCCTTTCCCCCCGGACCCCGTCCCTGCCAGGTCCCCGGAGGCCTTTGAGCCCCTGTCATGCTCGAGTTAGCCTGAGTTAGGAATGGATAACCAAGACAGAAGGATCCAGACCACAGGCTTCAAACAGATGATTGGATCTTTAAAAGGTATACCTCTTCATGGAAAAGAATTTTTAAAAACCCTGTAAAATTAATTTTCGCTTTCTTTTCAAAAACAGCTATCCCTAGTATTGAAATAGTGCTCTCAGCACGCCTCTTCTTTGTTTGTTCTGGTGCTTAGTTGTAAACATTCTCCAGGGCCAGGATGGTATGTATGCTGTGTGCTGGGGCAGACAGTACTTTAACTGATTCTAGGCAGCCTCATCACTGAGCCCGTGGGGTCAGTGCTCAGAAGAGCCCCTTCAGAGCTTATCAGAGAAGTTCAGGAGACTCTTCCTGTCTGCCAGAGGAAGCCTGCAGTCCGTGGCTCCGCTCGCCCTGCCCCAGCCTTTGAGCCGAGCCCTGTGACCCTGGGCGCTGACTGTTGCCCCAGTCCCCAGGCCCAGCCCCTTCAGTCTCTGCCCTGTGGCCCTCACTTCCCCGTTTGTCTTCACCTACTTCCCTAATCTGTCAGCCTGGCCCAGTAGCTTGAAGCCGACCATAAAAGCACCAGACCTGATTTCCCTTGTGACCAATCTAGAGCGAGGGATCCGAAACAGCTGAGCGGTTGAGAACGTGGACTTGAGAGGCCAAAAGAGACCTGGGAGCCATGGGAGGCTCAGGCCGCCTTTCACTTGCTGTGTGACCCCAGGCAAGTAAGTTCACCACTCTGCGCCTGGTCAGCGAGAGGCACCCATGGATGGGGTTAACTCCGAAGATGCTGGGTGATCGTGCACGCTGGGTGAGCGTGCATGCCGCCAGCACCGTCAGCGGAGCGCCCTCTCTTTTCCTTTCCTTTGAACACTCAGGGTGCCAGTAAGGGAATAATGTCCCCGTGTGGCCAGTGTTTTCTTCAATAATAGCTAATGTTTATTAATCACTCATATGTCCAGGCACCGTGCGCCCATGTCTTACAGGCGTCGTTCTGTTTGATCGCTATGAGGCGACTTTTGGGTTTAACCCCGTGTTTTAACCAGTGCAGAAACTGAGGCACAGAGAAGGCTGTTAGTTGCCCCAGGTCACGTGGCTGAGTCGCGGCCTCTGTGAGTCCAGAACACCGGCTCTGAAGCGGTCGATGGAACGAGGAAGGGAGAGAGGAGGCGGGACCCCTGCTCTGGAAAGGGCCGGCAAGGGGTCCAGTCGTGCGCTTCTTTCCATGGATTCCCAGTGGGCTGGGGGCCGTGCAGCTGGCAGGCTCCCGACCTGAGAGATTAGTGGCTCTGTGTCCAGCTCCCCACCTCGTTCTGGGATCCTGGGAGTCGCTGGCCTAACCCCCCAGAGGTCAGGCCCAGAGATCGATCGAATAGCCTGGCTGTGCACTAGGCCCTTTTAGGGTGGGGGAAGTACCCCAAAAAGGAAACAGAAGAAGTCCCTGCCCTCTTACTTTAAAAACTTGTAGGGATTCCTGAGGGGTTAAGTCTGTGACAGCGGGGTCAGGTCTGTGACCTGGCTCACTGTCCTTGAGGAGAGAGCTGGGTGGGACACTGTTTACTTGAGAAGGTTCCGATTCTGCAGGGAAGGGCGAGGCAGAGAGCCCCCCAGCTTCTGAGCGCAGTTGAGGGGAGGGCCCACAGCAAGACACAGCTGGCTAGCGCAGGGGCACTCGCGGTCCCCAGCCCCCGCCAGCTCCGCAGACCTTTCCCCCTGGCTTCACTGTCCCCGTTGGCAAACCCTGCAGAGGCCCCCATAACCTTCGCCCTGCTGCCTCTAGCACTGGGCACACCAGCTGGGCACTCTGCCGCCAGCCTCCTTCCACTCACTTCCCTGCTTGCGCCTCGACTCCCCGTTTGGAAAACGGCCCTAAAAATTCCTGCTGCAGTGCTGAGGGTGTTTGAGGAAGGAATAGAAAACTGTTTATAGGCAGCTCAGCCCAGATTTTAAGGACTCCAAACTCTGGTAGCTTGAAATTAGGAGGAAGCCAAGGAGCGTCTTGGAACCCCACAGCGTTGCTGGTGCAAGGTGAAATCTGAGTGCGTGCCTCAGCGGACGAGGTGACGTGCAAATCCGTCTTCAGGTACAGCTGGTTCTGGCCTCCACCCAGGCAACGGGGCACTAGGAGCCTCGTGTGGGAGTCTGGTCCCAAAGCCTCTGTGTTCAAGTGGATTCTCTGATCACTTGTAGCTGTAATAAGCAAAGAGGAAGTTCTTAAAATGGGGAATCATGTATCACGGTCGCTGCAGAGTAGCCCTGGGCCTGGCGCCAAGGGAAACAGCACTTGGCCGGCAAGGCGGCGGGCCGCTGGGCCGCCCGCAGGGCGGGCTCGCCCCCAAGTGCTTCCTGCAGCAGGGGGCGCGCGCTTGGCGGGTGATGGGCAGCAGTGAGCGAGCCGCACAGGGAGTCTGCCGAGATGGATGGGCCGGACCGGCCGAGGGACGCTGAGGGCAGAGCTGGGGGCCCCGGAACACCACGATCGCCGTCGCGCCCGGCGTCGTGACTTCAGGAGCGTCACTTGGCCTCTCTGGGCCCTGCTGATCTTGCCCTGTGTAGGACCAGGGCCCTCCCTACCCCAGGGGCAGAGTGGACCCTGTGATAGTTATAGTGGGGACGATGGCGGTAATACTGGCGTGCACGCTTGTGCTCAGTCACTCGGTGCTGTCTGCCGCTTTGCGGCCATGTAGACTGTAGCCCACCCGGCTCCTCTGTCCGTGGGGGGTGTCCAGGCAAGAATACTGGAGCGATTTGCCGTGTTCTCCTCTAGGGGCTCTTCCTGACCCAGGGATCAAACCTGCGTGTCTGATGTCTGCTGCGTTGGCAGGCAAATTCTTCACCACTGAGCCACCTGGGAAGCCCAGGAATACTGGCAGATAACCAGTGGAGGGGTGTCTGCCGCGGGTACCCCCACAGCATCCCTGTGAGGTGCCACAGTTATCCCTCTTCACGCTTGAACACACTGACCCAGAGGGGTTGAGCAACTTGCCTAAGGTCACTCAGCTGGGAAATGGCCCTCAGCTTCCAGGCCGAGGCTCATGCTTTGATTCCTGCAGGGCCAGGCTGCCTGCAGAGGCCTGAGGCCTCCATGCAGGGAGTCTGAGGCTGAGGAGTGGGCTGAACACAAAGCGGTTCCCTGGGGCCAGCATCCCAAAGAAAGGCTGTGGCGGGGAACGTGTGTCTTCTGCTAGGAGAGACAGACCGTTGGGTAGGAGGGCATTGGGATCTGAAAGTGCTTTGTGAGTTGCTTCCAGCTGCGTTTTGAGAACAGAGTGTAGGGGTGGGGTGGGCAGAGTAGCAGCAGGGGGGACCTGGGCAGAGGCTGCAGGGGATGCCCGTGGAGGGCTGTGGGGCCTGGCCCGCTGGTTGCCAGGGTGATGGAGACACGTGGGTGGATGCCAGGAACATACAGGAGGCCACATCTGCGGGTCGTGCTGCTGTGGGCTTCCACGGGCTCGGGGCTGGTCAGACGCTCCAGAGGGGCTTGGAGAGAGCCCCCCTCCGAGGGGGAGTCAGGGTTGCCTGCCCGCGGGTCTGACCTCATTCGGGCATGCGTGCGTCTCGAGTAAAGCATGGGCAGGGCTGGGCTGTGTGTTCCTGAAGGCCAGCGAGCTTGTGATGGGGGCAGCCACAGGTGGG
The DNA here is from genome assembly GCF_003369695.1 of Bos indicus x Bos taurus. Taxonomy (NCBI): domain Eukaryota; kingdom Metazoa; phylum Chordata; class Mammalia; order Artiodactyla; family Bovidae; genus Bos; species Bos indicus x Bos taurus. The sequence continues at coordinate 2,942,832 of NC_040097.1, forward strand.
GGGCGGTCCCTGAAGTACGTCTCCGTGGACACCTTAGAAATGAGGAGTGGGGGGACCCCAGAACACCAGCACGTGACGGGCCTTTCCCCTGCTCCTGGTTCAGCTACAGGCGTCAGTAAGATGAGTTCCTGAGTGTGGAAAAGAGGGGTTGGAGTCTTATCTTACGTGGAACCAGAGAGCCTGGAGCCTAGTGGCTCAGGGAACTTGTTTTTTTGCCCCCTGCCTCACGTTTCAGGCCTTCCCAGGGGGCGCTAGTGGTAAAGAACCCGCCTGCCAATGCAGGAGACACCAGAGACGCGGGTTTGATCCCTGGGTCGGGAAGATCCCCTGGAGGAGGGCACGGCAACCCACTCCAGTATTCTTGCCTGGGAAATCCCATGGACAGAGGAGCCTGGCGGGCTACGGGTCCAGAGGGTTGCAAAGAGTTGAACACGACTGAACCGACTTTGCACACACACGTTTCCCGAGGGTTCTCTAGAGCCAGAGGGGGCCGTGGGCCTGGGCCCAGAGCGCAGAGCCAGGACTCAGGGTGGCTTTCGCAAGCGCCCACAGGCTGTATGAGCAGCCGCCGGTCACCACCCCCTCCGCCTGGCTGACCTGGTGAAGCGCCTTCCGGCCCCAAGATCCAAGGAGAGCCCAAAAGGGCGGCACCGGCCCGTCTTGATGAGGAGACTCCAGGGTCATTCCCTGGAAAACATGTCTACCAGGAGGGAGTGGAGTCCCACATCCTCCAATTATGCTGCCGTCCAGCCGGGCCACAATGGGCCCAGAGATAACCATCGGGGGCTGCAGAGCTCCGTGCTGGAACAATGCTGGCCGCTCGGGCTATTTTTACAGTAGCCGTGCGCTCGGCAGAACCCCGCGTAGCCCCAGGGGAGCAGGCGAAGAAAGGCCTGCGGATGCCCCACCGTCTGCGCTCCGGGAGACAGAGGAAGGCCCAGTGAGCCGCCCGGCGGCTCCAGGAAGCCTTTCTCGGTCTGCTCACTGCCAGATAGCGAAACAATCGGGGTCCCCCACCCCGAGCCAGGGAGAGGAAGGAGGCATGGGGGAAGCGGGGATTCTGTTTTGCTTGCGTGCCTCTCCTCCTCCGAGCACGGCCCCGGAGGGCCTGGCTGCAGGGGCCGGGGCCAGGGGCAGGCCAGCGTGCCCTGCTCGCCTCCCCTGGTCCTTGGCAACTGTCACCTGGCCCGGCCGGACCTCCTTCAGACCCCGCGGTATCACAGGGTTGGAAAGCAGCAGAGTTGGGGGGGTGGGGCCCTGGGCCCCAGCTACCTGCGTACCTACTCTGGGAGCCATCGACCCAGCCGTCCTTAGCTGACCTACTGTGCACCAGCTCGGGACACCCAGCCATGGGCCAGGCAGGTCCCGATGCCCTGCAGCCCCTGTTCTAGTTGAGAGGAGACTGTTAGCAAGGAAGCAACCGAGGCATTTTCAGCTAGTGCCACCCTAACTCAGTGCAGACTCAGATGCCCCTGGACAGGTCCAGGTGGCGAGCTGGCCCTGGGGCACCAGGGCGATGGCCCCCTCTGGTCCAGTGGATGACCGTTGTAGGAGTGAGTCCAACTTGGGGTCCACCTTCCAGTTTTTCCAGGAAACCTAGAAATCTTGACTTTACCCCGGAATCTGAGAGTTCAGCACTGGCCACCCATTTGGCTTGTAAAGACAAGCAGCTGGCTCTGCATCAACAGCCTCTGCCTTCCTTTTCATTCTGAAGTTGGGGAGACTGAGGCTCCCCGGTCTTCGTGGTCCTCTGGCACATGGGGGTGGGAGACGTCTTCTCCTGCTGGGCGGGACCCGGATGCTCTTGCCCTCAAGGTCAAGCTGCTGGGAACACTGAGGATTCGGGGACCAGACGCAGTACAGAGAGGGGGCTGCCGCACTGGCTGGTGGTAGACCTCCTCTGGGATGGGGTCCGAGCCAGGGGGCGCTGAGGGTGAGCGTGAGCAGCTTAGAGGTTTGATAACCCTGGAGCCCCCCCTTGCCGAACCCACAGGGCAGTCAGCGGGCCGGGGCCTGGATGGTCCAGGGGTCAGGGTGGACCCGAGCACCGATATCGAGGGCTGGAGTCGTGGGAACTACCAAGAGTCCTTCCAGAGTCCTGTGCCAGCGCAAATCCCTGTCCTGATTCTGCAGACATGCGACTGGCTAAGAAGCTGCCAGTGTATTTTATAAGTACCCGTGTTCTGTATTTGACGGAAACCGTGTTTCCAAATATTGAAACACATACTTGGAAACACTGGAGCGTGAAAACATGCCAGCCTGAAGCTCTGTTCTTTAAAACCGTGAGGGATGAGCACCTCCGCTGGGCCAGGGCCTGCCTCGCAGCACCGGTTTCTCTGCAAACCTGAGATTCGGAGACGATTTCCAGAGGATACAGGCAGGCTGTGGTTTGGAAGCGGTGCTAGACCTGCGTGGAGGGTGTGTTCTGTGGAGGCGCTGCCAGGGCTGGGTGGTTTCGTGCTCATCTCCCTGCGGGTGCAGACTAGGGGGGTGGCATTTGGGGCTGGTGGATACGGTGCTTCTGTTGGACGGGTGCCTAGGGGATGGCAGCTGTCGGTCCCCAGGTCCTCAGGCCCCCGATCACCTGGGGTGGGGGGTCCGAGGAGTGGACGGACAAGGGGGTGGCCGGCCCTCTGCCTCAGGCCCGGCAGGTCAGAGGTGGCCTGCGGGGTCGTGCCAGGACGCACAGCCCGCCCCTTACCGACGCACGTCGGGGTCTGCTCTTTCCGCCATAGAAAGCGAGGAGGAGGACATGGCCACCAAGGAGAAGCTGCAGTGTCTGAAAGACTTCCACAAGGACATCCTGAAGCCGTCCCCCGGGAAGAGCCCGGGCACCCGGCCGGAGGACGAGGCCGAGGGAAAGCCCCCGCAGCGGGAGAAGTGGGCCAGCAGGATCGACTTCGTGCTCTCCGTGGCCGGTGGCTTCGTCGGCTTGGGCAACGTCTGGCGTTTCCCCTACCTCTGCTACAAAAACGGCGGAGGTGAGCCTGGGCTGGGCAGAGGGCAGGCTGGAGGGGTCGCAGGGGCAGAGCGAGGGGGCTGCCCACGCCCAGCGTTTGAGGCCTCGACCTCCCCCAGGTCAGCCCGCCTCCGCTCCCACCGCGATCCTCAGAGGCGGGAGATGAGCATGACCGGGAACCCGATGGTGGTCTATCAGAGCCTTCCTGTGTGAGCTCGAGCGGATTCCTCACCCTCTCTGGTCCTCCAGTTTACCTCTCTGAAGGCCGCCACAGGGCCAGGCCCGAGCCTCCGAAGCCTTGTAGCTCCGCACCTCCCCACTCTGCCTGACTTCAGAACGTTTTTACCCTTTGCTTTTGCTTTTCTAACTTAAACCAGTTGTAGTTCAAAGACAAGTCTCATGTTTCCCATGTTAAATAGAAAACCAGTGTCTTTTGCGGTAATGGACGGGTATCCAGGACCAAAAAAAAAAAGCACAACGAGGATGTTTTTAATTTTCATTTTTTCAGTTTTATTGAGTTAGAATTGACATATACCATTGTTTTAGTTTAAGGCATACCAGATGATTGATGTCTTTACTGTGAAATGATCACGGTGAGTCTTGTCGACATCCATCACCTCATATAGTCACATGTATTTTTTTCTTCTTGTGATCAGAACTGGTAAAGTTTGACACTTAGCAACTTCTTTTTTTTTCCCCCCCACCGCATGTGGGATCTTAGTTCACCAACCAGGCATCAAACCTATGCCCCTTGCATTGTGAGTACAGAGCCTTTGCCGCGGGACTGCCAGGGAAGCCCCTTAGCAACTTTCAAACACACCATCCAGTGCGTCGTGACTGGTGTGCAACCATGCTGTGCACGCCACGCCCAGGACGAATTTATCTTCTAATCGGAAGTTTGTGCCTTTTTGACCCTTTCGCTTAGCGATGGTATTTTCTAAAGTAAGTTCTCTGTTTCGTCAGTTGGTTAGTTGGTTGGTCTGCTCTCTCGGTTTTAGTTTGTTGGGTTTTTTTACTTGCTGGAGGCCCTGAATTAGCATCCTCTGATGTAAGAGGAGTTCAGGCTGGGCAGCACATCCCGGAGGCCTGCTGGTCAGTAGGAGCTCAGCAGTGAGAACTCCCTCCCTGCTCCTCGTGGCGGCCCATGATCCGGCTGGTAGCCAGCAGAGCCGGGCACGTGCGTGCCGCCCGCCCGCCCGCATCAGAACCGCCTTGCAGGAGGTCCTGCCCTTGAGCCTGGTTTGTTAACCTTTGGGAGGTCTCAGGTGCCTCTGGGACTCTGATGAGTGCCCTAGATGCTCCGGAACAAAGCACGTACCCATAGGCCCAAGTCACCCACACTTTCAAAGGGTGTCCGGACCTGCTGAAGCCAGTAGTGGACACCAGGTAGGAGCCCTCGCCCGACTCTTTGCCCCCCTCCCCACCCTGGCTCCCACCCCCGGCTGGAAAGGCCCATCTCTCGCTTCCCAGCACCCTTCCCAGCTGGTTCTCAGCTTCCTGCCCTGGCTGGGCCATGGCAGGCCAGCTGAAGGCTGCAGTCAGGAGGCCCATCTGAGCCGGGTGTGAAGGGCTGGGCGGCCCTTCTTCAGAGGGACGGACCCGGGGAAGACAGGCAGGCACAGAGCTTCAGCAGAGGCTCGGAGGCTTCACGCAACCGGGTAGGTTGGAAGGAGACAAGATGGCACCCTGGAAGGGTGGTGCTGGCTGGACGAGACTTTTCAGCCAGGTCCAGGAGTCTGCCCTTCACCCTCGAATCCACAGGTCGGGAAGATTCCCCTGGAGAAGGAAATGGCAACCCACTCTAGCATTCTTGCCTGAAGAATCCCATGGACAGAGACGCCCAGCAGGCTGGCTGGGAGGGTTTGGGACGGAGAATGTGCTGGCCTGGGCCAGCCTGAGCCTCACCCACTCTTCTCTCTCTGCAGGCGCATTTCTCATACCATACTTCATCTTCCTGTTTGGGGGCGGCCTGCCCGTGTTTTTCCTGGAGGTAATCATAGGCCAGTACACCTCTGAAGGGGGCATCACCTGCTGGGAAAAGATCTGCCCCTTGTTTGCCGGTGAGTACGGGACAGAGGTCAGCCGGGGCCTGGTGTTCCTCGGCTCAGCAAACGCTTATTGTGCACCTACTATTTGCCAGGTACACTGCAGCCTCACGCAGGCCAGCTTGGCACACGGCGGCTGCTGCTGCTCACGCCTCCCTGGGTTGTCAAAGGATGGGAGGCCCAGTAGCCGCTGAGCAGTAGGGTGTAGAAGAGAAGGCTTTCAGGAGCCCGACTGTCTGGCTTCAAGTCCCACTCCCTCGTTATGCTAACTCTCGTGACTTGGGGGAAAGTCACGTCATCTCTCTGTGCCTCAGCTTCCCACTATACACATACTTCTAGGGAAACGACACAGCCTCGTAAAAGTGCTTTGTACACAGAGGAAGCCCAAAGAGTGGCTTCCCTGGGGGCTCAGATCCTAGAGAACCTGCCTGCAATGCGGGAGACCCAGGTTCGATCCCTGGGTCGGGAAGATCCCCTGGAGAAGGGAATGGCAACCCACTCCAGTATTCTTGCCTGGAGAATCCCCATGGACAGAGGAGCCTGGCGGACTACAGTCCATGGGGTCGCAAAGAGTCAGACACAGCTGAGTGATTAACACTTATTATTGTTGTAGCATTTAGTCCTGTGCCTAGTTCCTGCTATGTCCTCATAAGATAATACTGTCATGATTATATTTGGCAGGGGTGGGAGAATGTGCGAGTCTGTTCACTCAGTCATCCATGTAAATCTACCCATCTGTCTATCCATTAACCCTTTCTTTTATTAAACTAGTCAGTAGTTACACAATCCATGTATCCATTCAACCATGCTCCATCTACTTATCCATCCATCCATCCATCTACCTAACCTTCCAATCAACCACCATCCATCCAACAAAGTGAGTGTCCATCCGTCATTCCAACATCCATCCATTCACCTGAGTCCATCCAGCCATCCGTCTAGGCATCCATCCATTCGTCCATTGATCTGTCCATCCCTCTATCCATCCATCCGTCTATCCATCCGTCCATCCATCCATTCATCCATTGATCTGTCCATCCCTCTATCCATCCATCTGTCTATCCATCCGTCCATCCATCCATTCATCCATTGATCTGTCCATCCCTCTATCCATCCATCTGTCTATCCATCCGTCCATCCATCCATCCTTCTATCCATCCGTTCATCCATTGATCTGTCCATCCCTCTATCCATCCATCCCTCCATCCATCCATCCATCTATCCATCCATTCATCCAGTCATTGGTCTGTCCCTCCTCCATACATCCGTCAGTTTGTTCAGCTCTCTGACTCACCTGACCATCCGTTATTTTACCTGTCCGTCCATACAGTCATTCGTGCCTCTTGCACTTATTTGCTGGTCCCTGGTGAAGGGCCCCTCCTGGCCCCAGGCCTGCAGATCCCAGGGGTTTCTGGCTGAGGGTGTGGCCTGGCGGGTCTGGCCTCCCTCTGAGTCCTGTCTCGCTTGCCCCCGCTCGCAGGCATCGGCTATGCCTCCATCGTGATCGTGTCCCTCCTGAACATTTACTACATCATCATCCTCGCCTGGGCCATGTACTACCTATTCCAGTCCTTCCAGTCGGAGCTCCCCTGGGCAAAATGCAACCACAGCTGGAACACGCCCCATTGCCTGGAGGACACCCTGCGGAGGAACCGGAGCCTCTGGATCTCCAACAGCACCGCCAACTTCACCTCCCCCGTCACCGAGTTCTGGGAGTAAGTCTGGCCTCGCGGAGGAAGGAGCGGGTGGGGGTGGGGGCAGAGGACAGCCCTTGCCCTCGTCTTCTCCCGAGGGGTGTGGGGGCTACTCCCTTGGGGTGGGGTGGGTGGAAGAGGGGGTACAGATTTGGAGATAAATCCATGCCTTTGGTCTCAGACAGGCCTGGACTCGAATCTCAGTTCTGCCATTTTACTGGCTGTTTGACCTCCAGCAAGTCACTGCCCCTTTCTGAGCCTCAGTTCCCTTAACTGTCAAATGAGGGCAATGAATCGTTCCTACACCCATGGGACCTCTGTGAGGATTGTTTCCCAAAGGCAGGTATATGTACTTATGTTGTCTGAAAATGATATAGTTTTCTTAATGTATTTTAGAAAAAAATATATAGTTAGCACATCAAACCTGTTATTGCCCAGAGGGAGGGGAAAAAAGCATATAGAAGCTTGAAGTGGTTACTCAAGTGCACAGGTGAGTAGATAGAGTGAGACATATGTATCAGTTAGCATTTGCTGTGTGACACCCATCCCCAAATGGGAGCAGCCATTTGTTTTCTTTGGCTCGTGGTCCTTCTGCTTGGCAGTTGGGGGCGAAGCTTGGCTGGGCAGTTCTTCTGGGCTTTGCTGGGCTCCCACCTGGTAGGTCAGCTGTATGGCATGGGGGTCGCTCTTCTGGAGACTGGCTGGCTCTTGGCTGGGGTGCCACAGGCAGCTGGTCCCTATGGTCTCATCACCCTGCAGGGTAGCCTGGGCTTGTTCCTAGGTGGCTCAGCATCCCAAAACATCACACAGAGAGCCCCAGTGCGGGAGCACCAGCTGGAAAAGGTCCCGTTGGCCAAAAAGAGGCCTGAGACTAACCCAGACTCAAGAGGTGGGGGAATAGGCTCCAACTCGTTAGGAGAGGAAGGAGAATTACGGGCATGTTTTGAAGTTGCCCACACTACAGCCAGTGACGGCAGACTCGTACGCAGGGGCCAGGCTTGGGGAGGGTGGAGTACGGAGGCCTGCGGTCGGGTAGCTCTTTGCTGACGTACAGGGTCGTCCTTCTAACCCAGTGCTGGGTACCCGTCAAAAATGGGTGAGTGCCTTGCCTTTCCCTGATCTCCACGAGCTGTTAAACAGGTGCTCAGCAGCCCCTCCGACCCTGGAAGGAGCAGGCAAGGCCTTGTGTCGGGTGAGAGCCAGGGCAGGGAACAGTGTTAAGGGATGGCCTCGTCGCCGCCAGCCAAGACTCCCTCTCCTTCGTGTGTGTTATTTGCTGCATTGAGGAGCCTCTCCCTCTCTTAGAATCTGGCCCCGGCACCGGCCCACAGAAGAGGGAGCTAAGCGCTGGCTGGTCCCAGCCGATCGTCAGGGCCAGTGTGGGGGACTCAGGCTGGAAAGGGTCACTCAGCCACTCGCCCAGGTAATCCACCTGCCCCTCCTGACCTCAGGCTTTCAGGATGTGCTCACGTCCCGGGACTCCTGCAAATGGGTTCTTTCCACGGGGGTGTTTTCTACTTGCAGACAAAGACCTCCACAGGCACATCCCCCCGCCATCCCTTGCTCCTCACACCCTGGACAGCTGAGTTTGCAGATAAAGAAATGCAGGCATTTCTTTCTTCTCACTTGAATGGGGCCAGAGGCCAGGACCCTGTCCATTTTCTGATGTGCCTGGCATAGCCTGACCACCCAGGGCCTGCCCCACCCAGGACGCCGGCACTCCACCCAGCCCCTCCGGTGCCCGCCAGGGCCTCGCTGCCTCAGGCACAGATTGGCCGCCTGGGAGGGAGCCCTCGCTCTGCCAGTACTGGCTCAGGCTGGTGCCTCTTCCTCTCTGTGCCTCAGTATCCTGAGCTGTACTTGGGGAGGTCATAATCTTGCCCTCCCAGGGTGGTAGGACACCCCCCCGCCCACCAACAGAATGAGACCCTGCATGGCCAGCCCTAAGAGCCTGCTTGATGAATGGGAGCCATCCCTGTCTACTTAGTGTCCCCATTGTGGATGAAACTGCCCCCCGCCCAGGGACACCTGAAGCTCAACTTCGGGGGTACTAAGACTGGCCCCTTCCCGATGCCCATGTGACCCCCAATCACAGAGGGGCTGTCCCCTCTGTCTCAGGCCTGAGCCCTTGTGAACCGTGAGGTCCTCTCCCGTGCCTTCTCCCCTGCCTGTCCCCCAGCCTGGGCCCTGCTGGGGGACTCCAGGGCTCCTGCCTTCCAGAACCCCCATTCTGAGCACCCTAGCTCCCTTCCCTGGCCCTCATGGTCCACAGAGAGCAGCTCTGTCCAGAGGCTGCCCGCCACCCACCAGGCTTCCCCGCCCTGCCGGCCTTTGCAGCCTCCCACGGGCCCTGGCCGAACGTCCACGGATACCCCAGGGAGGACTGTAGTCCCTGGAGGAGGAGGCTTGGCCGAGAGGACCTGCCTGCCACCGGAGGGGCTGAGGCCGCCTGCCTTCAAGGGCCTCCCCTTCTCTTGGGTGTGAAGAGGGCGAAGGAGAGAGAACGCCCGTGAGCATCGTCCCAGCGACTTGCTCTCGGCATTTCGTCCCCTCTTGGCCTTTTATGGAGGGAACACATCTAGGAGTAATCCCAAACTCCTTTCAGCTTCAGCCTCAGACCCCACCCTCGTCTGGTCCTCTAGGCTCTCTGGGTAAAGTATAACCAGATGGCCGTCCTCCCTGCCCCCCTGGAAGACCCCCATCTTCCCTCCCCCGTTACGGGTGCATCTCTGCAGTCAGCTGTGAAGCAGACACGTCATCTCTCAGCTCAGAAGCCTCTCCTGGCTTTTCTGTGCTCGGAGGCTTGCCCCAGCCTCATTTCCCTGTCAGCAAACAGGGGCCAGGTGAGCTGGGCTTTGGGGGATGAGTAGGAGTTCACTAGGCCAAAAAAAGAGGAAAAGATAGCCTAGACAGAAGGAACAGCCATGCTGAGGCGCGGCAGTCGTAAAGCTCGTGAGTAGCAGCACGTCCTTGGTTTGGCCCGAATACAGGACGTGTGCAGCCAGGGAGAAGGATGGAGCCTTAGATGCTAGGCAGAGAAGGTTGGACTTCATTTTCTAGGAGGAGGAGCCACAGCAGCTAGAGGAGGGGCGGAGAATCACGTGATTGCATCTGCATTCTCTGGACTTGCTCAAGGAACATACTGGGGAGAGACAGGCTGGGACACATATATTAAGCACTGACTGTATGCAGGGACTCAGGGGGCTCGGCCATCAGAAGATGGGTTTGCCTTTAGGGTGAAGCTCTGCTTGTACGATTTCCCCTCAGAATAGCCACTGGCCTTGTAGTGACTAGCTCTGGGGTGTTTACAGAGAGAGGCTTGCTGGGACGGGACTGAGGTGTCGCTGGCTGGTACCCACTGGGCTGCTGAGCCGTGAGCATCTTCTCAAGGCCGGTCTCCCGGTCCTTGGAGCCAAAGCCCAGCCCTGGCCTTAGCTTCCTTCACCCTCTCGGCTGCACCAGACACGTGGGACCCTGAGCTGGCCGCTCCTTCTGCACATGAGGCCTGACAGTGCTCGGGAGCCACCTGGGCTTCTAGATAACAAGGCGCCGTGGAGCCGAGCCTTCCTCCTGGCCCCGGACAGGGAAGAGCCTGGACGCTCATCCCTGCCAGGCCCCCCTCCCCCTCCGGTTTTCCATGAGGAGCTAGTGGACAGCCGCGGGTCATGCTGCTGTCCCCTTGATCCTAGAGCAGGGACCCTAATTCTAGCCCGGGGGCCCAGCTGCCTGGCCTCAGGGCGGTCACCCGTCTCCAGGGTTCTCAGAGGTAGCGAGGTCCCCATCACCTCATCGCCTGGCTGAGGGTTAAAGAGCACGGGCCTCGGGCCTGGTTTATTAGGTGGGACGCTGAGGATCAGAGTGGTTAAGCGACTTGCCCAAGGTCACACAGGCAGCTCGGTGTAGCAGAGAGCTCATCCCTGAACACCACCTCTCGTGACTGCGTCCCCACCGGCCGTGAGTCCAGGGCAAGTCCACGGGCACAGGGAACGTTGTGCCGTGTGTGTGTGCGTGACGCCTGGGGTCTCCTCTTGGCCTAGATCCCTACGCCCACCCTGTCTGCAGCTCACTGTGGCACCAACTTCGGTGGGAGCCGATGAGATGCCCTTCTCCCTTGAAGGGTGCCTGGGACCCTGAGATGGTCATTTCACGCCAGCTTTAGAATTGAACTCTTGAGTCGCTCGGAGATAGGCAGGCAGAGCCTCTGCCCACAGCCCGCCCCATCCTGCTCGCCCCTGCGCTGAGGTCACCTCTGTCCCGGGGGTCCTGTTTTTTGCCCCCCGGCCCTGGAGGACAGGCGGGGTCAGATCTGGCCAGATGCCCTCCATCAGCCTGGAGCCATGCCTTCCTCCCCAGTTCCTCCAGGGTCCCCTGGGAGCTCAGCACATATCATTAGATTTTATTAGAATCAAAGAAATGAGTCATATTTGCAAACAAGCCCTGCTCAGCCAATCTCCCCCTGCAGCTGTCAGAAGGCGGAGGCGGCATGGAGAGAGCCCGGTGCGGCCTCCTTCTCGGGGCGGACGGGCTGTTTTATAATTGTTGCCTCCGCCAGTCTCCAGGGAAGAGCTATCGCCAATAAATGGCTGGCCGGCATTCAAAAGGAAACGATTTGGCCCACTCGGAGGACGTATTTACATCTCTGAGTGCCGGCTGGACGGCAGCGGGGCAGCCGACTCCAAACAGACGTCCAGGCGATTCTTTTTTGGATCCCACCCTGGAATGAATCAGTCCTATTCTCGGACAAGAATGCAGCTCACCTCCTCTCTGTGTGAGGGGTGCAGAGAAGCCTGGGGTGCCGAGGCCTCTCACCGAGGATAGCATCATACCCAGTGGTCCCCAGGGTGGCATCAGAGAAAAAGAACCAGGCCTAGGGTTGACTGTTTTTATTTTTTTTTAATCTGGGTAATTTCAGGTGAATTCCTGAACCTCTCTGAGCCTCAGTTTCCCCATCAACCAAATGGGTGTAATTAATCGACTCCACTCATGTCTGTTGAGCACTCACTATGTGCAGGCGCTGTTCTGGATCCAGCAGCGGTCAGGACAGACACAGGCCCTGCCTCCACGAAGATGACGCTTTAATAGGACAGATAGACATGGGACAGACAGACAGTGCAAGTAACATTGTAATAGACAAGCAATGATAAATGCAGGAAGATACAGCCTAGAGAGGGAGGGAAAGAGAGTGGCCAGGAGTGCTTTTTCCATCTGGTGGCCAGGAAAGGCTGCCTTGGTGAAGGGCTGGGGCGCAGCCAGTTCAAAGGTCCCGAGGCCGGGGGGGCTGGACCTGTTCAGGGCACACACCAGAAGCCAGTGCGGCTCAGGGAGGAGGGGCGGGGGCTCTGGGGATGAGGAGGTTGTGCCTGGAACGTGTCCTGGACGGGTTCCCTGTATGCCCGTGGTCCCAGCCTCTTCTTAACAGGCACCACCCTGTCTGTTTAAGATGTCTGCAGCTGTCTGTCAGAGTGTTTGGCCAGCCTGTTCAGGGAGGCAGGAAGGAATGGGGCAGGCAGGTGGGAGCCACGGGAGGTGTGGAGCAGAGGCCAGTCGTCACCTGCCTTGGGTGTTGCCAGATTCTGTCTTGATAAGAACAGACTGGGCGAGAGTGGAGGCCGGAATGTCACCGACGAGGCTGCTGAAACAGCGCTCGGGAGCAGTGGGGGCCGGGACAGGGGTGGGGGCAGGGTTGGGGCGATACAGCCGGATTTGGGGGAACTTGTGCAGCCTCCGGGGAGGTTGGAGGCACTGGCGAGGGCCAGGGCACCACAGCAGGCCCTCCCTGCCCCTGGGGCCCGGCACTCTGCAGTTTACCAAGCAGTCCCGTGCACCAGAGCTGGAAGACCCAACAGATCCTGGGCTGTGCCTCGTGGGCGTCTGACAGGAAAAGGTCCTTCAAACTGTGTCACTTCAGGAGGGATTCCGATAGGCCTGCACGCTCTTCAGCCTCCCAGCTACCCCCGAGGTGACTTTGGAAAGGATGTTGGTTACTTTGGCCGGGAGCCCACATTGGGTTCTGTTATGACAACCCCTGATTGACGAGAGGACGTTCATTCCGTTCCTAGAACGTCTGCACAGCCGGCCCCTTGCAAGCCTTTGTAAGAACCTTAATTTTCGTGAAGGTGATATGCGCCCATTAACAGCATTCAGACGGTTTGAGAAACACATTCCCTGGTAAGGGAGCCCCCTCCCCTGCACCCCCGGGCCAGCGACTGCTCCGTTGTCTCGTGTGTCCTGGTCACTTGGGTCACCCCTGGGACATCGGCCCTTATCAGCGCGCAGGGAGATTCCTGAGGCCTCGAAGGCTGCGTGACGCTCCTCCACGCGCCTGCTGCACGCCTGCTCGGGCCCCTCCCACGGCCCTCTGGGTGATTGCTTTCCTGTGTTTGCGCCTGCAGACAGAGCCGAGGTGAACAGCTTGAGGTGTGTGCTGAGTCATTTCAGTCGTGTCTAACTCTTTGGGACTCCATGGACTGTAGCCCTCCAGGCTCCTATGTCCATGGGATTCTCCAGGCAAGAATACTGGAGTGGGTTGCCATGCCCTCCTCCAGGGGATCTTCCCAGCCCAGGGATCGAACCCATGTCTCTTACATCTCTTGCATTGGCAGGCGGAGTCTAGGGCTACCTGGGAAGCCTGAACAGCTTGGGGTGGACCCTGTCATTGGTCATATCATCCAGGAGAGTCTTGAGATAGAATTGCTGGATCACAGGAAAGGTGCCTTCAACGCTTACTGCTGGCGCCTTGGAGGGGCTTTGCCACCAGCAGCGGAGAAGCAAGTGCGTGACTCGGTTTCCCCATCGTGGCCTCCGTGGCTGGGCGGCTGCCAAAGCAAGGCCACGCGGCCCCCTCCCATCCGTAGTGGGCACCACGGGTTTGCCCAGCACAGCGGTGAAAGCCGGCAGGAGGGTGCCTGTGACCTGAGCGGGGGACGGGTGTGGTCAGGATCGGGGCTCTGAGGTCTCGGTCCCCTCGGTCAGCTCGCCTATGAGGAGAAAGGAAAGGCCTCTTTTGACTGGACACCCCGCGGCAGTGGCTGAGCACCTGCTGTGTGCCTCCTCTGCAGGGTGTCTGGGGTCTGGTAGGCAAGACAGACTCCCCCGAGGGCAACGTCCAGGGTGAGGGGGCGGCCGGCGAGCCTGAAGGACACTAGGCATCCAGAGCATCGCGGGAGACCTCCCTGGAAGCCTGGCGGCGGAGAGGGGCCTCCCTGAGGCTGCCCATTCACATGGACCTTGGCTGCTGCCCAGCAGGCCCCGGCTTCATGGAAGGAGCCGAGCCCTGGAGGTCGCGCCGGGAAGGGCCTGGTTCTAAAGCCACCGCAGGGCCAGGCCTGTGTGCTTGTACTCGACCAGCTGCACAGCCTGCCTTGTGAGGAGGCCCCTGGCCCTGAGGGTCCAGTGAGCCCTGCTGAAGCAAGGCCTGGAGCGATTCTTGTTATAGTGAAGGCTCTGTTTTCTGTGTTAATCAAAAAAGGTAGTGGCACCGCGAGAGCACGCGCTCTGAGGCTTGGACAGCCCCGTGTAGGGTGGCAGCTCTGCCACCTGTTGGCCGTGTGTCCGTGGGTGATTTGATCTCCAAGCCTCAGTTTTTCCCATCTGTAAAACGGGGCCAGTGACTTCCAGCCCTTGGACCAGATGAGATAAATTAGAGAAGCCTCGTTGATGTGACCTCGGTACCTGGGGGAGCCCCTAGATGTTGGGGTGACCCACAGAAAGGCCTCACCCGAGTGCTAGTTGAGGTGGGAACCTTGGATTTATTCAAGGTCCTAGCTTTGAAACATCTTTGGAAAAAACTTAGAAGCAGTGAGGATGTGTCCTGGGCCAGTGGGCCCTCTGAGCCCTGAGCCTGGGGATCGGCCTGCTTGCGGACTGGCTGAGAGCTGCGGGTGGTCTGGGGGCGGGAGCTTGTGTTCTGCAGAAGAGGAGACAGAGGGCGGCTTCAAACGCCCCTCTTGCCACTCCTGCCCAAGACTGTGGCCCTTGAACAGGGAGCTGGGTCTCTGGGGGAGCCAGCTTCTCCTAGGGAACATGAGCCTGTGACAGCAGAGCCCTGGGGACCAGTGTCCCTGTGCTCAGCCTGGCTGCCCTGGGTCACTGCCACAGCAGTCAGAGCTCCGGGACCATGGGGTCAGTTTCTGGGAGTTAAGTTTCATGGTTTCTCAACAGCCTGGGGGCCCCAGCCCAATTCCAGGAGGTGTCTGCCCCTCGGGGCGTGTCTGAGTAGCACTGTGGGCGTCTCCCCTGGTCAGCAAGGCTCTGGACCGAGTAGGGCTGCTGGCTGTGATGACTGTCCTTCAGACGGTTCACTCACCTCCCAAGCCCGTCACAACCCCGGCCGGGGGCATGGGAGGAAGCAGCACTCCCTGGGTGCCCGGAGCTGCCCTGGGGTCTCAGCCCCGAGACAGCGATGGCCGCCGCGGTCCGCTGGCTGCTGGCAGCGTCCAGGGCCGGTCGTCTGCACTTTGTGCGGCTTTCCTCCTCCCCTACAGAGAGGCGTGTGGGTGTCCTGCAGCCGCAGAGAGAACCAAAACCCTGGACACGCATCCTTCAGTGAGAGACCCAGATAAGGAACGGGGGCAAATCCAAAAAAAGGGACAGGACAGAGCATGTGGGCTGGCGGGGTGGGGGCAGGCAGGTGGTTATTCCCATTTTAGAGACGAGGAGACTGAGGCAGGCAGTTGGGTAACTAGCCCCCAGTGGTTAAGTGGTTAAGTCAGTGGTTACACGCTGGAGCCCAGTTGGAACCCAGTGTCTGCCCACGGGGAGCACTGCAAGGGTCTGTGAGAATCGATCACATGGGAATCAGTACCTAGTTCACAGATGAGGAAACTGAGGCTTAGGGGTTTAACGTAACTTGCCCAAGGCCTGGCTGGATAGAATCCCTGTGCACCTGACTCAGGAGTCCAGACCCATCCCCTGGTTGGCTTCCCCATGACTGGTGTTACCTAAGATTTCCCAAGACCAGCGGGATTCCGCAGCTTGGAGGCAGGGTTGAGCCCCAGCCTGCTGGAATCCCGGTGCCGGCTCTCCCAGCCCCAGGCCAGCCCGTCTGACTTGGGGCTCTGTTTGCTTGAAGGCGGAAGGTGCTGAGCTTGTCTTCTGGAATTGACGAACCGGGCGCTCTGAAGTGGGACCTTGCTCTCTGCCTCCTCCTCGTCTGGCTGGTCTGTTTCTTCTGCATCTGGAAGGGCGTCAAGTCCACGGGCAAAGTGAGTGGTGCTCCCCTCCCCTCCCGCCTCGTGGAGCCAGTGGTGCTCCCCTCCCCTCCCGCCTCGTGGAGCCAGTGGTGCTCCCCTCCCCTCCCGCCTCGTGGAGCCTGGCCCTCTGCAGGGTCGGCTCGGCTCCCGCGCCCCCGGGGCCCTCCTGCTCGAAACTGGTCCTAATTAACCAGTTCTCCTAGCAAACCCGGAGCCCCCTTGGTTGTGGCGTTTGCCCATTTCACGATGCAAATCCAGCCCAGCGGGTCCAATTTCAGTTATTGATGGTTTGACAATCAGCCCGCAAGATTCCTGAAACGGAGTAGTCTGCTCTCCAAGTACCCACACACCACTGGTACCCCAGTAGGGAGTGGTGGGTTGTGTGGATGTTAGCGGATAACAAACCCTGAGATGCCACTGCAAAGTTAACTGGTAACGGTGTTGTTAGCTACCAGCTGCTCACCGGCCACAGGGACCCTTGCGACCTCAACATCCCCTATCGACTCTTTACAAATGTAGACCCACGGGCTGACCCCAGACCTGCAGAATCAGAAGCTGCATTTGAACACTTTTCCCCCAGATAATACAAATGTGCACTGAGGTTTGAGAAGCAAAACTCCTCAACTGGCATTTTTGCTGCTAAGCCAGATTAACTGAATTATCTTAGGCCTTACATTTCAACTGTTAACTAGGATGTTAGTTATTAAGGAGAGCTCTCACCGATCGTTAAGTCGTTTGCTCATAGCCGAAGTGCTGGCTGTCGCTGAAGTATCTGCTGCTGGTTAACATGTTACATAGTGACCAAGACGCTAGCTATTGACAAAGGTGGAAGCTGAAAATTCGTGTTACCTTATTGATGCAGGTTTTAGGTGTAGCTGGTATATTGTCAATAATGAAACTGTTAGCCTGTAACTGAAATATTACCTGTTGTGAGAGCCGGGCGATGGATGACCTGGTAAGCAGAACACCGGCCAATATAATACCATAGTCGTCCTGGTGGCGAAAGACCCCACAGAGGGTTCCCTTGGGCTCGCCGGGGTGAACCCAGGGCACTAACTGAGCCACAGCGTAAGTGTTGGCTGGTCTACCCTTACGTGCCCCCCTGTCTGCCATCCCCCGACCCCCATCATTTGCATCTGCATCCGGGACAGTCTCTTTAAGAGAAGCCCTCAAAGGTCAAAAGAGTTGAGTTAAGGTGGCATTTGAAGGACAGTGATGGACAGCGGGTGACGTCACTGGGAGAAGGGACAGTCCCTGCGAGTTCTCCCCGGATGAAGGGCGTCTTAGGTAAAGTCACGATCTAAAGAGACAAGAGCTAAAGGGGGCGCATAACATGGTGGAGGAAGACAGGCGCGTTGGGTTCGGTTTTAGGCAAGGCTCACCAAGAAGGGCTCTTAGAGGCGTAGATCTGTTGGAAGTGAGGGGTAGACCCCCGGGGAGCCCCTAGTCCAATGGAGGAGCTGATGTCCGCCAGGAACCGTGGGCCTCCCTCGAGACACGTGCAGAGGCAGGAGCCCAGAGTCGAAACGAAACGGAGAGGACGCAGAGCTGTCCCTCGGCGGCTGACGGACGTGACTGGCTGGAGGTCCCCCTGCCGCCCCCAGAGAAGAGGCTCTGGGCCCCCAGGGGCAGGCGTGGCCCCCAGAACAATAGCAGGGCTGGGGCCAGCCCCCGGGGAAGCCAGGACAAACACAGGGAGGATCCGAGGACTTCCTCGAGCTCCTCAGCGGCCGCCGCTGGCCGTGACTTCCAGCCCTGGCCATAGACCAGGTTTGTGGCCGCCGTGGGGGCCGGATGGCCTCATCCTGGCTGTGGCCTTGCTCAGTGGCTGACCCCAGCGTGGCCGGGGTGGGGAGGAGGGAGCTCCCCGGCCTGGGAGGCTCAAGACCTGAGTTCAGGTCACTTGGCATCTCTGGATGTCAGTCCCCTTGTGTGTAACAGCATTCGTCCTTCTGAGGGTCTGACACTTGGCCCAGAGTTCACTGCTGCTCAATTCATCCAAGAAATTGCGATGGTGGTGCAAACGCTCTGCGCCTTGCTTGTGGGCCAGGCACCGTTCCCAGCTCTGATTATCAGCTCTGTTAATCTCCTGACGTCTGATGTATGCGTGGCTCCTACTCCGCTTTAAGTGGAGTAGTGGTAAGAGGAGATGTCTTGGGGGAAACGGCGGGGCAGAGAGGTTGACTTGTTCACGTCTACACAGCTTGTCGGTAGCCCGGGTGGCATTTGAGCTCGGGCAGCCCGGCGCCCAGCCTCGGGGCCCTGCGTTCTCCCGCCTCCTGTGGCTGCTGCTCTCACAGCACGTTAGGCCGCAGGGGGTGACAGGGATCCAGACCCTCCCACAGGAAGGGCGGCCCCATGAACCCCACCGGCAGTTCAAATCCCAGACGCAAGCACAGGCCAGCCTCTCCAGACCTGGTGTGGGGTCTCGGCTCTGCGCCCATAGCCAGCATGACCAGGGGCCAGTCCCTTCCCCCAGGAGCCTCATTTTCCCCCTGTGTGAAATGAGTGCTGCCCCCCCCAAACACACACGAGGTGCTTGGGGCCTGCCAGGCCCTGGATGCAGACCCACGGCCCTGGGCCTCTGGGGTGAGCAACCCGCGCTGCCCAAACGACCTCCCCAGAGGAAGCCCAGGGCGGCAGAGACCAGCGCGTCCCCCTGGTGCCTGGCCGGCCACCCTCTCCCCGCCGTCACAGGGGCGGGGAGGAGGCACTGGCTTTGTAAGTTTCCAGCGCACTTGGGCTGCAGGGCTTTTGGGTCGCGGGCTCAGAGCAGCCACGGAAGTTTGCCAGCAAGAGTGGAAAAATACTGCATCCTGGCACAGGGCCCCTGCCAGAGACCCACTGGTGGCGGCTGGCAGAGCCGCTCCCACGGGGATCCCGAGAGTCACCGGGAGGCTGAGAGGATGGCGCTCAGGGGCTGGGCCTCGGCAGATTCTGCAAAACAAGGGTGTCCTGCCAGAGACGCCGCCACGGCGGCGTGAGCAGGTGGGCTGTGCTGCCCTGGGCGTGGGGAGAAAGCGTGCACACACAGACACACACAGAGACACACAGTCGGACACAGATGTACACACAGACACATACTCAGACACAGACATACACACAGAGAAACACACTCAGACACAGACGTACACACAGGCACACACACAGACACAGACACACACTCAGACACACACGGACACACACACAGACACACACACACACACACAGACACAGACATACACATACAGACACACACACACACAGACACAGACAAACACAAGACACACACAGACACAAACACAGAAAAACACACAGACACAGACGTACACACAGACACACACTCAGACATACACACACTCAGACACACACAGACACAGACACAGACAGACACAGACACAGACACAGACACACATACAGACACACACGCACACGCCAGCCGGCCTGGCCCAAATCCCTCCTCTGCCGCCGGCTGGCCCTGGGCCCCTGATGCCTCTGTTTCCTCATCTAGAAAATGTAGGTGACAGTCTGCTCCTTGCAGTCGTCAGGATGAGTGAGTTATACAGCGCCTGGCACACAGCAAGCGCTGCAGAAGTGCTAGGGAAACGAACGTGTGGAAACAAGGGAACCCACCCCCACCCCCACTCCACCCTGGGAGGCGTCCTGTGTCCCTGACACAAAGCCCCCCGGCCCCCGCCCGCCTGCCCAGCCCGGGGCCCCCGTGCGCTTTGAAGCGGCAGCCTCTGCCCTCCGCCCTCGCCCGCCGCTGTCGGCATCATTGTTCTCCGTGTGGGCCGGGGCCGGGGCCCGAGCAGCCTGCGGGCCGGCCATCTTTCTTTCGCCCCTTCTGTGGCTTCCTGGCCGGCCCCGCCCTCCACGTATGCCCGCTGGTTCCCGGGACTTGGAGGGCTCTCCTGTCTTCTGGAGCGGCCTGCAGGGCAGTCAGGGAGAGGGGCGTCCAGGGAGGGCATGGTGGAGGCGGAAGGAGGGCGGCCCTTGTACCCCCGGTCCTCTGGGGGCCCACCGCCGGGCGACCCAGGATGCGGAGGCCGAGCCGCCCCTCTGGGAGGGCCCCGGATACGGACTCCTCAGCAGAGCTGGAGGGAACTTCAGAGCCCGGCTGGTTCAGGTGGGGACGTGGAGCCCAGAGAGGGGCTGTAGCTTGCCCAGGGTCTGACAGCCAGCCTGCCCCAGAGCCCGATCTCCGACCTGAGCCCTGGAGCCTCGGGATGCTGCTCTTGGGGAAGACCAGACAAACTGCAGACATCGAGGGGCTCTTTCCTGCTGTGCTCTTGCCGCTGAAGCAGGTTCTGGACCATCCAGCTCTGCCGCCTGAGTGCTGGGTGACCCGTGGGCAAGGGCTGGCTCTGTGGGCCGCGGTTTCCCCATCTACAGGACGGGGTCAGGGCAAGACCCACTGAGCGCAGTTACTGCACGGGCATCTGCAGCTGGCACACAGGAGGCGCTCAGTAAACCCTGGCTGCTGGCACTGGCCCAGGGCAGCTGAGCCCAGCGAGCCCTGAGAGCTTCCTTCGCGCCCTTTCAAAGCCCACTTCTAGTTGTTTCTACTCAAAGGGATGGCAGCTCCATCCGAGAACTGGCTCCACCCAGGCTTCCCGCGGCAGCTGGGCAAGGTTTGGGGCTCTGTCACCCTCCGCCTCTGTCTGTTATCTGGGTCCCGGGAGTGCCCCATACTGTCCTGGCACTGTCCTCTCCCCCAGCGCCGCGAACCTTCATCCTGTTCTCTGGGCCTCAGTTTCCACACCTGGAAAATGGGTGCATTGGCCATGCAGCGGCTCCTCCCTGGTCCCCCGGCCCCCTCAGAAGGAGTTGGGGGCTCCGTGAGCTAGTCTCAGCATTTCTGATGGTCACTATGGACTTTCGCATGTCCTCTACCACACACCAAGATGCCCTGTGCGCAGTGGTGGTTTGAAGATGTCTGGGAGCCCCGCCCAGCTCCTGTTTGTCCTTCGTCAGCAAGGCGGCCAGCACACACTGATTTGGGGACGTGCTGAGCATGGAGTGGGCTGCTGCTCAGGAGACCTGGCTCAGCCAGCGCCCGGCTGAAATAGCAGGATTTCACTGTCCGTGCCCCCGGACACCTTTGAGCCCCGCTCAGGCACATGCCCCCTCCTGAGGACTTTTTGTGCTGGAGTGAAAGTTGGGAAAATCCAATCTGTAAACGGAGGCCACAGGAGGTTTGAAGGCCGGTGCTTTGGGGACAGGCCGGGAGAGGAAGTAGGGCAGGGCCCTCGGGGATGGAAAGGCGTGGCCTGGGTCATCTGTGGTCCCCGCCTGGCGTTGACCTCACCCTGCCTGGGACGTGAGGCACGACCCATCCTGGTTTCCTCTCCAGAAGTTCCCCGATGCTTCCTGCTCAACCACCCGGCCAACAAAAGACCCCCTTTTCTGCACGTCTAAGCAGCCACCTGCCCTGTGCTGTTCTGACCACGTTGTGAGCGCCATTCCGTTGCATCCTCGCCTTGCCCATTAGTGAGGGCCTTTTGTTTCTCTTATCCCCATTTTACACACGAGGCCGCAGGCCCAAAGAGGGTAAGCATCATGGCTGAGGTCACACAGCACACGAGGGGATGGAGCGAGGATTCGAACCCACACTTAGCTGGTTCTGAACCACAAGTCATACTAACGCTGTGAATGTTTAGTCGCTCATTCGTGCCGACTCTGAGACCCGGGGGACTGCAGCCCTCCAGGCCTCCCTGCGAACCTTAGCTGATGCGTACTCCACGCTGTGGGCCAACCCCTGGGCATTCACCCACGATCGTTTACTCTCCTGTTGTGCATTTCCCTTTTTCCACCCACTGGAATGTCAGTTCCATGAGGGCAGGGACTGGTTCTCTGTATTTCC
Source organism: Bos indicus x Bos taurus (assembly GCF_003369695.1). Lineage (NCBI taxonomy): Eukaryota > Metazoa > Chordata > Mammalia > Artiodactyla > Bovidae > Bos > Bos indicus x Bos taurus. The sequence goes on from NC_040097.1 coordinate 2,964,566, forward strand.
AGGGCCCCGTAAATATTTGCAGGATTCGAGTGTCAGTAAGTCTGTGTGTGAGGTGGGTACTTGCTTTACACCTAGGTTGCCGGTGAGGGGCCTGCAGCCCAGAGAGGGTGAGCGTCACGCCCCAGGTCCCTCAGCAAGGGCGGACCGAGCCTGGCTCCAGAGCGCCTGCCTCGGAGCGGATGCTGGGGCTCGACCAGCAGCAGGAGGGTCTGCTGAGTGGCTGAATGGCTCCCGCCCCTTGCAGGTTGTCTACTTCACGGCCACGTTCCCATTCGCTATGCTGCTGGTGCTGCTGGTCCGTGGGCTGACGCTGCCCGGCGCGGGCGCAGGCATCAAGTTCTATCTGTACCCCGACATCAGCCGCCTGGAGGACCCACAGGTACCGCGGGGCAGCGTGGCCTCCCTACCCCCCACCCCCACCCCCGGGGCCGGCATGCGGGGAGGAAACTGAAGCCGTGCCTGTGCTTCTGACCCAGATGGAGCCGGGGAGTACTCAGCCCTGGTGCTTTTCCACTGGGCCCTGGTGGGTTGTTCATGGTGCCCGCCGGCCGTCCCGGCGGTGTGTATCTTTTCGTGATGAGGCCTCCCGAGGCGGGCCAATTATAGAGGCTGCTTTAGGCACGGCGCCAGGTAAGGCAGAGACGTCTCCGGAAGCTGGTCTCCTCCTCTGCCCACGGCAGCCTTGAGGCTGCATCGTGGGGGTGCCCTGGGCTGAGGGTGGAGTTCAGAGTTGTGACCTCTTAGAAGGTCAGGGGATAAACACTAACGGTCCCCCCCACCGAGGCACTCAGCCACGTGGCCGCGGGGGTCGGAGATCTCACTGGCCCATTTCGGGACCTTTTGTCCCCAGGGTTCTCAGCCTTTAGGTTGTCCCCAAGGGCCTGTGCCACTTTGGGTCTCTTCCCCACGGTCCTCTCGCCCTGGGTGGGAGGCTGGGGGCAAGGGCTCAGCCATCATCAGAGGACAGCTGGGAGACGGCTGGGCGGCCGTCAGGGGCTGCCTGCCGAAGGTTCTGGAGAATCCATCTGGGAATTCCTCCCACTTCCAACTTGGGCGGGGATCCCCAGACAATAGCAGTGACCATAAGGATAGCAGCCTTACCGTGTGTCTGGCGCTAGGCTAAATCTTAACTCTTTGAACCTGTGAAAAAAAAAAAAAAAAAAGCACTGTGGGGCAGAGGAGCGGAGCCCACAGTACAGGTGTGAAAACCGAGGCTCCGGGAGTCATATTTACTTGCCCACGATGATTCCGTGGTCGGACTCCAGGTGCCTCTGCTTCAAAAGCAGGGCCTCTTAACCCTGATGCTCAGTGAACTGGGGTTGGGGGGCTCTTAGACTTCTGGGGTTCTGCTTGCACCCTGGATTCCAGCACAGATGCTCCCATCGCGTGGAGAATCTGCACATCTCTAGGCGGAGTCCTCGGGGCCCACGCCGCCGCCTCCAGGAAGCCGGCTCTGACGACGCTTCTTGTCTTGTCTTCGCCACCCTCCCCCGCCCCCGCACCCTTCCAGGTATGGATCGATGCTGGGACCCAAATATTCTTCTCCTACGCCATCTGCCTGGGGGCCATGACCTCGCTGGGGAGCTACAACAAGTACAAGTATAACTCATACAGGCAAGTGTTGCGCCGGCAGGCCTGCTGGGCCTTAGAGTGATGATGTTTAAAGAAAGAAAAAGAGAAGTTAGGGAGCGTGGCTTCCTTGTGTTGTGAATTAACTTGCTCCCTGACATATGTGTAACATAGGGACTGTATGCTGCTGGGATGCCTGAACAGTGGTACCAGTTTTGTGTCTGGCTTCGCAATTTTTTCCATCCTGGGCTTCATGGCACAAGAGCAAGGGGTGGACATTGCTGATGTGGCTGAGTCAGGTATGGTGGTGTTGGTGGCAGTGGTGGTGGGCGCTGCCACCTAGTGTGTGAGCCGAGTACTGCAGGCATGAAGCCAGACCCCCGCCCAGGGGGCTTTGCGGGGGGATGAACCTGGTTTCTGAAATGAACCCCCACCCCACCCCCTTCTCGCACCACGATGTCCCCCAGGTTTCAAAGAGTTCAAAAGCTAAATTGGGAACATCGTCACTGCGGTTTTGCCCCAGGGACGGCAGAAACCCGGGGGCTGGTCAAGTTGGGGAATATTCAGCACTTCTCAAGTGGTCTTTGCCCTACACCACCCACTCCCTGTCCTTCCCTAGAGCAAACTCCTGGTTTCAGCAACAGAAAGCACTTTCCTAGCTCAGGGGTAGGGCAGCCACCTGTCGGCAGCCCGTCGCCACCTTCTCAGCTTGGGTTTCTGTATTTTGCACTTTGCCCTAAGCGACCCCTTCATTCATCCCACCACGGTCTCCTGTTTGACTGGGTCGGTCTCTGCCCTGTGTCAAGCACCCACCGTTTTTGCCCGGGCTGGGGAAGGACCGGGTGTGATAGGCCACCCTCTGGGACGGTGACAGGTTCAGTCTGGGGGTAGGTTGTGGGGACCCCTCCACCCCTCGGGGGTGTGGGCTCCATGGGTGGGACACCCCCCGCCCCCGCAAGACAGCTGCAAGGGCAGGTAGTCTTAGGGTCAGAGTCTGCAGAGCCTGGAGGCTGAGGCTGGGATCCTGGGGTTCCAGCAAGATAGTTCTGGAACCTGAGAACTGTGAGGGCTTCAGCTGCCAGGACCCCAGAGCCTCAGAAGCCTAGGTGCCCAGTTCTAAGAGGTGCCCCCCATGAGCTCCGGGTCCTGGGCCCACGGCTTTGAGCTGCTGGGCTTCCGTGTGGTGCTGAGAACCTCACTCCCAGGACCCCCGGGGTCCGCCTTTCCTGCTCCTCTGCCCTCCTCCCCTCCTGCCCAGGTCACCCAGAGGGCGGCTGTTGCTCTTGTGCCCAGCCTGACCTCCCGACTTGCCAGGACCCCTCAGGGGTCACCGAGGGGCAGGTGAGGGCCCTGGGCTGAGGCTTCTCTCAGGGCCAAGAGGAGACTGCGAGGTCCTGACTGTCGGGGCCCAGACTGGAGTCCCTGCCCTTGTTGGAAACACAGGATGGTGTCCTGGTTCCCCAGCCGGAGCCCCTAGGACTGGGGCTTCGGGACCTCGCCATCGTGTATTCAGAGGTCAGCTTCACCCCTGCCACCAGCAGCTTGAGAGCAAGGGCTGCTCAAGGTCGGATCTGCGGTGTCCTGGGCAGGGTGCCCACCAGAGGCTGGACAGGCCCCTCTCATGTGAGGAGGTGCCCCCTCCAGCCTCCCCGTCCTACCCTGCATGTGTGTGACGGCCTCTGGCCCATGGTGTGTGAGCCTCTCAGAGCCCCAGGCCCCACGTCCCCCCACCCCGGCCCCCTCCTCCTACACCTGGTGCCGCAGGGCAGTCCTGGCAAGCCCACGCTTTGGTCCCATGCTCCTCTGCCCTGTCCCGGGCCCCAGATCAGACCTTTAGACAGAGTTTCCTCCCCTGGGAGCCCCCAGAGGCAGGCCAGAGACTGAGGGACACAGGAAGTAGTTGCAGAAGTGCAGAAGCCATGCCTGTGTGGGAGTTTGGCAGAGTGACCGAGAGGAGACAGTTGACACCCCTTTGCACATGGCTTTTCTTCAGCTGAGGGCTTGCCAACCAATTCTGATTGGTGGGGAATGGCCAGGAGCGTGGAGGGAGTTGAGTGGTGGGAGGTCATCTGTCGGTACATGAAACAGATCCTTGTCTGCGGACAGCTAGGTACTGTAACCTAGTCTTCACCGTCAAGCTGAGTTGTGTCTTATTCCCGTCCACTTCAAAGACCTTGTCGTTTATTCCCCACGGTGATGTCTGAACAGCCAACACATCAAGGGTGATTATTTCGCTAATAAGCTTTTTATCAAGCGCCACGTTGAGCAAAGTGCATTGGAACAAGATAATCATTTAGCCATGAGGTGTGGACATTGCGAATGAAGCGTAGCGTGGGCGTCTCTGCTGCCCCAGGGGCTCCAGTGGCTGCCACGTCCCCTGCCCTCTCTCTTCAGTCCCCTTGCTTTCCGAGAAGGGTGCTCACACCCTCTCCCCGAGGCTGGCTCGAGAAAGGCAACACACTGAGATACAGAAGTAGCTGTTGAGAAGCTTCGGGGCCCAGCGGGCGGGCGGGGGTGGGCTGGGGTGGGGGCCCCATTTTACATCTGTCTCGCCGCGGCTGGGTCGACCCCTCCCAGTGCCACCTACGGTCAGGCCGGAGCTGACGTGGGGGTCCCAGGGGGCCCCAGCCCCGTGGACACGAGGGTCCTACTGCAGCTAGGGCTTTGGGGCTGGGACGAGCGCCCTCGCACCCCTCCTGGGGGTTTTCCACCATCGCCTCTGAGGACACGGTCATGATTATGGTTGGACTTTGCTTACATCGGGGTGGACTCTGGGCGTAAAGCGACTCACCCTCGCCACCACGCGTGTGGTCAACGCCGTGCGATGTGGTTTCTGGCTGCAATTCATTTCAAAGTTGTTTTTTGTTTTTCTTTCTTAGACCATTCATTTTGTTCCCGACCCCGTTTTACTGTTTTAAATATCCTGTCCTCCAGCCCTGCTTGTTTCACATTTCTTGACTTTTTTTTTTTTTTAGTTTTGGATTTTACTTTATATTTTTTCTTTAGCCCAAGCCCTTCTCTCTTTTGCGGCTCCCGACCCTCTGGGGGACCCACAGGTCTCGGTTACAACTCAGCCCTTCCCCTGGTTGTCTTCTCTGAGGCCCAGCTGGAGGCGGGAGGGGATGTTTGCAATTGGAGGCACCCCCAGAGCTGGTAGGAATTCTCCCTGCATATATGTCAGAGCACCCCCTGGAGACCAGAACCCTTTGCCAAGGAAGTGGCCCCAGCACCCGATAATCTGAGCAGGAGAAGCCTCCTTGGGGTTCACTTATGGGAGCCTGCCCCCCACCCCTGCGGGGAGACCGCCCCCTGAGGGCATGTGGTGATGTGGAGAGAGGAGGTGCTGGGCGGAGGACTGCACAGCGGCCAGGGGGCTGCCCGCCTGGCGTCTTACCCTGCTCACCCCTCCCTCAGCTTTGGGCCTCGGCTGTCATGGTGCTCGGGTGGGTGCACAGATGCATCCTGAAGACACGTGGGCCCCGCAGGGCGTGGTTCTGGCTTCTTTTTTCTGGCCACGCGTTCATTGATTCAGTGGAAAGCTTTTCTCTGCAAACCGGGATTGGTGGTCAGATAACCGGAGCGCTCCCTGGTTTTGCTTCCTTCCAGCAAACATTGGTGTGGGTATCTGGTTTTGGGGGGGGAGCCCCTCCTTTCCCCAGCTGGCAGACCGAGGGCCAGCTTGGTCCCGTCTCCCACCCCCATAACCGGTGTCCACTCGGAACGTGGCGCCTGAGAAGGCCAGCGGTGCTGCTGCGTAGGAGACAGATGCTAAAACGGGCCCCCGCCTGAGCCCCGGCGCGTCCCACCCCAAGTGAGAACAGGCCTGGTCTCTCACCCCAGGCGGGCCCCTGCATCGGGGACTGGGGAGACCCGCCCCAGACCCCGAGTGTCTTGTGTGGCTCCGGGGCTCGGGGCAACTCGGGCACTGATGACCCCTCTGCCCACCCTCGCCATCTTCTCTCCCCTTAGGTCCTGGCCTGGCCTTCATCGCCTACCCGAAAGCCGTGACGATGATGCCGCTGCCCACATTTTGGTCCATCCTTTTTTTCATTATGCTTCTCTTGCTTGGACTGGATAGCCAGGTATGTGCAGGGTGAGGGGATAGTCCCCAGGCGGGTCTGCCCCTGGGCGAGGGAGGAAAGGCCTCCCTCCTCGGACACCTGGTTCTGGCAGAGCCTCCCTCTGCGCTGTGATGAGCTGGTTGTAACCCCCAACACACACACACACACACACACACACACACACAGCACCTCACGTCGCGCCTGCAGCAGCTGCAGCCAGCGAGGGTTCCTGGACCCCGGGGGAGGGAACGGCCCAGGGCGGCAGCAGGATGTCATCTGCACCAAAGCTCGAGCCTTTGACCTCAGCGGGGGAGAGACAGCCTCGGGTGCAGGCCCAGGGGTACAAGGAGAAGGTGAGACCACAGCTGGTGGCACGCGCCGCGGAGCACGGAGCCCCCGCGCAGACCCCGGCGGGACCCAGCACACGAGCCGTTCGGGCAGGCGCCCGACACGGCTGTCTGGGGTGCGAGTGGCCACTGACAGTCCTGAGTGTGGCCACGGAAGCTGGAACCGGGCTGTGCTTGCCACCTCCTGGGGCACGTGGGTCAGCGAGCTTGACCCCCACAGGGAAACCGAGCCCCCAGAGCCTCGCTTAACCACCCCCCCTGCCATCCCCACACAAGCAGGACCCCCCGCTACCCTGTCGTCATTCCCTGCACCTCTTAACCCCCATGTCCCAGCCCTCCAGGGCTTAAGCCTCCCCTCTCCCCGGGGTGTGTCTGTGTGTGTCAGCCGGGGCTGCGTCTGCCTTTGGAGTAACTCAGTCCCAGGCCCACTTGCCCCCATGGTGTTGCTTTGTTGAACACGTTTCTTCCACCCTCGCCTCAGTTTCCTCATCCAGTAAATGGGTATGATTGAATCTTCCTTGCCTTATGTGAAACGCCGGGCGCGTTTCCTGATAGGGAGCAGTCAGCCCGGAGAACATTAGAGCAAGCCCCTGGGACACCTTTCCCTGGAAATAGGCATGTTTTCACTGAGGCCTTATCGAGAACACAGGTGTGGCTCCAAGAGGGGACGGTTGGGGTGTGCAGGGCGGGCTAGTCCTGTGCCCAGGGCCACCCAGGGGCCTCTCTCCGAGGTCAGTCACTGACAGGCAGCCTCGTGTGCCAGCTGGGGGTCCGGATGCCTCACAAAAGTCTGGTCAGCTGGGACCCTGCGAGCAGTGGGGGCTGCACCCCTTCAGGAGAGAACCTTGCCCACCGTCCATCTCTCAGGCAGTGGCCTCGAAGCCAGTGAACAGATGGGCCCCCGGGGACTCAGGACCTGGGAGATGGGAAGTCTCAGAAGGTCAGGCAGGGGAGAGAGGGCGGTCTGCTAGCAAGGTCCAGAGCAGAGCGGAGGGTTTGCCAGAAAGAAGACCAGGATTAGCAGATAAGACCGAAGGAAAACAACTGGGAGACGGGAACAAAAATAACTGGAGTGGTTGTTGATGAACTTGAGCTGTGTAAACAGCAAGAGGACTCCATCCATCACCCCTGGTTAATGAGCTTGGCCTTCGGAGGCCCCCGGCAGCCAGCTTTTATAACCTCTTCCAGAGCTCTCAGCAAAACCCAAAAAAGAAAACAGAAAGAGGTTAATAAGTGACAAAGCAGGCCATCTCCAGACTGGCCTCTTGGGCGGTGGAAGGGGCATGGGTGGGTATTCATTAGCTTTCCCCTGGGAGGTAGGTGAGGCCTGGTGGAGGCTGTGCGCCTCGGAGCCGGGCTCCCCACGGCCCTTCACTTCGGGAAGCCTGAAGCTCTCCAGGGCAGCGTCGCCCTGAGCGAGCTCTTCTGGTTCAGAGCGTGGAGCTCGCAGCACCAGACGACCTGCCTAATTGACGCACCAGGAAGGGGCGTGGTGGGATTTGAGCCCTGGGATCCCTCCGCTGCGCCTGTATGAACTCGGAGACGTGGGGGAAGGTTTTATAGATACACCAGCACCAGCCGTGATAAGGGCCCTACCCTGTGAGGTGTCCACTCGGACCAGGCTTCACGTGTCACGTGTGGGAAAATCCCATAACGTGAGACTGACCCTCTTAGCCATGTTTAGGGCTTCCCCAGCGGCTCAGAAGTAAAGAACCTACCTGTAAAGGAGGAGATGCTGGTTTGATCCCCGCGTCGGGAAGATTGTCTGAAGAAGGGAATGGCAAACCCCTCCAGTATTCTTGCCTGGAAAAATCCCACTGGACAGAGGAGGCTGGCGGGCTACAGTCCATAGGGTCGCAAAGATTCAGACACAACTGAGCGACTGAGCACCCATTTCTAAGTGTTTGCTCAGTGCATTAAGGACACTCACGTTGTCGTAGCCATCACCAGCATCATCTCCAGAGCTTTCTCATCTTCCCAAACGGAAGTCTGTCCCCACCAAAACCCCCTTTTCCTCCCGCCGCCACCCGGCTTTTAAGCATCAGCAGGATGCTCTCACGTTATAGCGAAGGAAGCGGAGGCTCTGAGAAGGCAGGGCTGTGTCCCTATTAAGTGAGTCAGGTCTGGAGAGGTTGGTGGAGGGGCCATGGTGCCCCCCCAGGGCCGCAGCGGACTCGGCAACGAGGGGCTTATGCCGGTATTGGCCCTGACTCTCAGTGACCCTGGATCTGCCGTCTTTGATTTTCAAATCTCAAAAAGGGAAAGAACCTTTGTCTCTGACTCCTTTACAAGGTTAACGTCAAAGCTGCCGGTCTGCTCTAGTTCACTGGCAGTTTAGACTCAGCACCCCTTTGGCTGAGGCATCAATCAGAGGTCTAAGCCCCTGCCCCCTGTTCTCTTGGGACCCCTTCCAAGAGCTTCTTGGTCATTGTTTCTCTGAACTCCCGGCCCCGTTGAGCTCACGGGAGGGACCTGCTCCCACGTGTGTGTGTTCCCTGATCCTCCCTTGATGCTTCCAGAGAAGTCGGCGGTTGGTCATGTCTTGCAGAAAGGCTGTGGAAGCAAACCTCCCAGTGTCTGCCCCAGAGGGAAGAGCCGACAGGTTGAGGTTTCAGCGTTTGGATGTCGAGTGGACTCTGATGGCCTCAGAGGGCGTGTTGCCTGGCCGAGCCGTTTGGCTGTGGCCACTCCAATTAAAATGCGTCAGCATGCCCTTTCACCCCAAACTGTACCTCTAGACTACTGGGCTGCGGATGGCGGTGCCTACAGACAGACATGGTCCTGCCCAGGTCGGCCACCACGGGGGCTGGAATCTGTCTGCGGGGCACCTTCACTTGAGGTCATGAAGTCACAAAGATCCTTGTGATCTACATCCACGGGATGGGGTTAACGCCCCTGTCTGAGAGCCGAGGCGGCTCTGTGGACCGATGTGGAACGTCCCCCACCCCGGGATAAATCGCTGGGTGCAACGATGGGAAGGTTTAGAAAGACCGAGGGTCACCCTCGAAGGTTACCTATGGACTGGCCTTTCCATCACCTCTGGGAGCCCAGGGATGAGTTCCGGGGGTCACGGGCAGCCCTGGACTCACACACATGGGCCTGTGGGCGCGCACACAACGTGTACAGAATCCCCCTGTGGAGCCCACGGGCCCCGCAGGGTTAAAGACCACCGAGTGTCTTCAGTCTGGGAACTGAAGCCCAGACCTGCCTGGGTCACCACCCACAGGTCACGTGCTGCTGTGTACCTGGCCCGGCTGGGTGCCCAAGGCCCAGAAATGGGGGTGCACACCTTCGGCTTCCAGGAAAACCCAGACCAAGCGGGAGGTCGCCCGCGCTGACACACCGGTCAGCAAGTGTGCCGGGCGGAGGGGCCTCAGGGGCGTGGACAGAGCCCTGCGGAGCCCGCCAGGCCCCGCCCGAGGGGCAGGACGCAGCACTCGGAGCCCCTCCTCGGCCTGGACGCGACCCCGCCCCTCTCTGAGCCGAGGGATGCTGGCCTGCTGCTCATGGCTCTCCTTCCCTCCCCAGTTTGTGGAAGTGGAAGGACAGATCACGTCCTTGGTTGACCTGCACCCATCCTTGCTAAGGAAGGGCTTTCACCGGGAGATCTTCATCGCCTCCATATGCTGCGTCAGCTACCTGCTGGGGCTGACCATGGTGACGGAGGTAGGTGGCTCCCGCCTGGCACGAGGGGACCACACCGCCTCCCTGCCGCCCCCCTGCCGCCCCACCCAGCAGCTGGGTGAGAGGGCCCGGCCGACTGAGGTCGTCCCTCCTTTGGGGGTCCCACCCCACCCAGGGGCAGCAGGCGGTGACTCACGACCCTGCCCTCCAGCCAGACGCCCCGCGCCACTGCCCTGTTACCCTGGCAACAGCGTGGCCACCTGCTGCCCCCCGGCCCTCCTCCTCCCGAGAAGGGAAGGGGCGTTCCGGCTGAAATCCCCTTTGACAGCAGCTCTGTCCCCACTGCTGTGGGCAGTGGCCCTTCTCCGGCCGGCCTGCAGGGGAGCCGAGCGTGTGAGCCTAGCTGGGGCCGCGGGCTCATCTCCCCAGCGCTCAGCACCCATCTCTCCTTACTCTCCAGCACAGGGTTGCATTCGACCCCCAGATCAGGTTTTCACGTCCCCAGTCTTCCTTCCCGGAACTCAAAACAAATGCGTTTCTCTAAGTGTCTGTAAGAAACACCCCCTGAAAGGCAGATCACAGGTTCACACGCCGAGCAGCTCGGTCTCACTGAAGTCTTCTCTGTCGGCCACCGGGGGTTTTAAGCCCCTCCGTTGGAAACAGACTTCAGCGAACCCATTTGTTTTTATGCTAGGAAAGACATGTTTTGCTTCCGTTTCTTTCTCTGTGTGTTTTTAAATTAAGTTTTTACTTTTTGAATTAAATTTGTCATGCCTGGAAAATCCCATAGATGGAGGCGCCTGGTAGGCTACAGTCTATGGGGTCGCAAAGAGTCGGACACGACTGAGTGACTTCACTTTCTAGGCATCTTTTAACACAGTTATCTGGTCCTCACGGCCTCTGCCCAATTTCAACCCCCCACCTTGGGCTTTCTATTTCTTGTTGACAGACCAGAACTCTTTATATATGGAGGGACTTAGAGGCCAAGTAGCAAGTTCTCCTCTGGCTTTCTCTCCGCAGGGTGGCATGTACGTGTTTCAGCTCTTTGACTACTACGCAGCTAGCGGTGTCTGCCTTTTGTGGGTGGCGTTCTTTGAATGTTTTGCTATTGCCTGGATATATGGTGAGTAGAGACGTTTGCCTACTTTTCTTGAGTCTCCCCTTTGGGCTTCTTTCTTTAGAAGCTCCAGAAACAGAATTCTCGTGGGAATTTCATTTTGAGTCAAACACAAAGGCTGTTCCCTGCCTGGACCCTTCCTCTCCAGGCTCCCCTTTCACCACAAATATGACTGTAGCCATGTGGAAGCTTCTCCCCAGGCTGAAGGTTCAAGGTGTGACCGGATGCCTTGACAGACACAGAGCTTGGCCTTTGAGGGGTCTGTCTTTGATGAAGCACCCCTGGAGTCCAGGAATGGTCCATTCTGACCTTCTTGAGTCCTTGGGATGGCCACAGCAGGATTTGGGACTCTGCCTGAGGTGGCCGGTATCTACCCAGTGACCCATGAATATCAGATCCTTTCAGATAAACATGTGCTGGGTCTGTGCGGTGTGGAGGTGCACACACCTGGGTGAGGCCCTGGAGACACCCCCTCCTCGCCCCACGCTGACCCCACGGCCCTTGAGCCCCTGCCGTGAGGTTCCCAGGGCGGATGCTGTGTCTGGGACGCCGGATCACCGTCCATCTGCCTCTGACTCTTGCAGGCAGCGATAACTTCTATGATGGTATTGAGGACATGATCGGCTACCGGCCGGGGCCCTGGATGAAGTACTGCTGGGCCGTGGTCACCCCGCTTCTCTGTACTGTGAGTGTCCTTCCACACGGCCGTGGGCAGCCGTCCCTACCCCAGGGCTCGACGGTTTCACCCGCCCGCCCATCGGGAACTCGGCGTCAGTTCAGTGCTGGCCTCCGACAAACCCGTGTCAGCAGGGCCTCAGGGCCAGGGCCGGGCTGCCACTGTCCGCTCAGACCACGGGGAGCTCAGGGGGCAGACTGTCCCCCGTGGGGCCGGGCCGCCACTGTCTGCTCAGACCACGGGGAGCTCAGGGGGCCGCTCAGACCACGGGGAGCTCAGGGGGCCGACTGTCCCCCGTGTTTAGGAACCGGGTGCCGGGGGATCCCCCCAGGGATCTCTGTCTCCAGGCCACTGTGTCCCTTTTTGTGGGGCCCCCGTGTCCCCATTTGTTAAACAAGGAGGCCGACCGATGTGGGGCTGAGAAGCGGTGACTGCGTAGGCCGTCACTTTACCCCCGAGAGCGGCTGTGCCCTCTTTTCATCTGAGCTACAAACTGCCCCTCACAAAATGCCAGCCACTGTAGCAGCCAGCGGGATTCCCAGATGGCGCCAGTGGTAAAGAACCCGCCTGCCGACGCAGGAGACGTAAGAGAGGTGGGTTCGATTTTCCCCTGGGTCGGGAAAATCCCCTGGAGGAGGGCACAGCCACCACTCCAGCATCCTTGCCTGCAGAGTCCCCGTGGACGGAGGAGCCTGGCGGGCTGCAGCCCGTGGGGTCGCACAGGGTCGGTGCAAGTGAAGCGACTTGGCACCTGGGCATACGCACACGTGTGCATGTTTGTGGTTCATCCTAAGGGCACCCTGAGGGTCCTGCCCAGCTCCGCCCGGGTGGTCAGGGGCACGGCAGGCGGTCTCTCTACCACTCGAGCCATGTGGGCATACGGGATGCAGAAAAGATGCGGGAAGGTGGTCCCATGGGCGGGAGCAGCCTGCCCAGAGGTCCCAGGGGGCACGGGGCGGTGGGGGGGCTGAGACGCTGGGAGGAATCAGGGGAGCCGGAGCGTAGCTGTGCAGGAGGGGGCAGTGGGCAGGGGGCCAGGCATTGCTGGCCAGAGGAGGGGCTTGCGTCCAGAAGGCCCTGGGGAACGGCAGGGGGTTCTGAGCAGGGCAACCGCTCCGTCAGCAGACGGGGAAGAGTGTGGGCCCCTCGGGTGGGCCCCGCCCTGGCCCCAGAAGCCCCTGACCGCCACTTGTCTCCCCACAGGGGTGTTTTATCTTCTCTCTTGTCAAGTACGTACCCCTGACCTACAACAAAGTCTACACGTACCCTACCTGGGCCATCGGGCTGGGCTGGTGCCTGGCCCTCTCCTCCATGGTGTGTGTCCCATTGGTCATGGTCATCCGTCTCGCCCAGACCGAAGGGCCGTTCCTCGTGGTAAGCACCCAGGGTCCCCCAGCCTGGGGAATTTGGGCCAGGGGCAGGATGCTGAAGGCCAGACAGCTGTCGGTTTGCTATGTGCCCTGGGGTGCCGCGCTGGCCCTCTCTGAGCCCCAGGCCCCTCCCTGGCCCTGCGGCGTGGCTGAAGCTGCGGGCAGGAGATTGCGTGGTGGGAAGATGGGGCAGCAGCGGCACCTTTGCGGGCCAGGCAGCAGGCCAGGGGGCAGCGGCTTCAGATGCCAAGATGAGAGCCAGGGCTTCACCCCCAGAGCAGGGGGGCCGGTCTGTTTCTGAGACAGGAGCTGGGGGGAGGGCTGAGCCCAGCACACGCTGGTGTCCCCCTTCCCAAACCGGTGGCCCCGATTGCTGCCGGACCCTCGGAAAGAAGCCCCCTCTGCACCGCGCAGAAGCTCTGGCTCCGGGGTCTCTGCCCCCGCGGGTCTCCTCCCCTCACTCCCCCGCCCACCCCCCCGGATCCTGCCGCCATCCTCTCTGAAATTCCTCCAATAGTCCTGGAGATTGCAGGCCCTGGCTCTTTCCAAGAAATCCTTTTCTTAGACTTTCCCTTAACCTTTGGGCTTGGGCTGGCTCCAGGACGGCCCTGTTTTGTTCTGGGCTGTTTTTATTGTTATTCTCTTAAAAATCTGGAGCCAGGATGTCCGGGGGCCCTGGCTCCCTCCTGGGCTGGGCAGTTTCCTTGTGGGCAGGGGACTGGTTGTGGGGGAGATGTCGTTGGTTGGGGGTTGGTGGGGGCGGGGGCGGGGGGTGGAGGAGGGGACAGGCCTTCCCGAGACAGAGGAAGTAGGCAGGGGTGTGCCAGGGAGGAAGCCATGAGGCTGGGGTCTGTCTGGGCCAGGAAAGCCTCTGGGGTGTTCCTGCCGCACTGGGTCCATTGTGTTTCCTCAGAGGCCACAAGGAAGGACCCCAGGATTCAGCCAGAATGCTGAATAGCCCTCTCATTTATCAAAGCACCGACATAATGTGCCTGGGACAGATCCAGCCCCTCCCCCAGGAATTTCCAGGAATTTCTCTTGCCACCCAGAGGCTGAGGGTTATTTGGAGGCATTGGATGGCAGTGCTGAGTGCTCAGCGCTCACAGCCACCCCAAGAGATCACTGCCTTCTGTCCCTTGGAAGCCTGATTTTAAAATCCTGCTCCATCTCAAGTTTAGAGGTTTGGGCAGAGCGGGGTTGGTGTCGAGAAGGAATTCGAGGCCACCCCCCAGGTCACATCCGATCCTCACGCCCCAGACCCGACCTGACTGTTCCCCGAAGCCCCCTCCTCTGAAGGCAGCCGTCCCAGCTGGGGTGTCGGGGGACCAGGGGCGGGGGTCTCAGGCACCATCCCAGGAGGTGGTCAGGCTCCCAATTCTGGTGCACCCCCCACCCCGGGTTATCAAAGAGATGTGGGCCTTGGCTTGCCAGATCTTGTGGTTTTTAAAGAGCAGGTGGAAATCTGGATTTTCAAATGAAATAGTGTAGCTTTTACCAAGCAGCTTTGGAGCCTTGTTGTAAACCTGAAGTGAACGTGGATGCCGAGACAGAGGGTTTCCTGTTAACCCTGCTTCCTCTTGAAGCCTCTGAATGGACACCTGGCAGGAGGTGGGCTGGGTGGTGGGAGCCCTGGGTCAAGTCTCAGCTCTGCTTTGGTTTTCTGGGTGCCCTGAGAGGGGCTCTTTTTCCCCCTCACCCATCCTGTGATCAGGCAACCTGGGGAAGGACCAGCTGCCCTGCGTCAGGTGGGGGTCCAGCCTCTGGCCTCTCTGATGGGCAGGGCAGCGCAGATACAGGCAGCGTGGTCTCCAGGCCCCCAGCGGGGACGTGGAGAGGGCAGGACCTGTAGCTTGTGGAGATGGGGGAATTTGGGAAGGAGCCGTGGGAGGTTCAAGAGAGTCACCCAGCCTCGGGCATACAAACTGCAGAAACTCAGCTGCTTTGCAAGTCAGGGAGACAGCGGGGCCAGAATCCCGAGGAGGCGTGCTTCAGCTCTGTGGGGGAAAGAGTGTGGAGGCATGAGTCCCCTGGCGCTCAGCTGTGTAAAGCAGGACTTGGCCAAGGAAGCTACCCGCCGGGAGCTCTGCCCTCGTTCAGGGCCTGGGGCGCCTTGGTTCAAGGCCTCTGTTTGCCAGTGGATGAAAAATGGGAGGTGCAGAGAGGGCAGGGGTTTGGCGGAGGTCAAGCACACTGGCGGGACGCAGGGTGAAGAGGGAAACCGCAGGGCCTGGCCCGCCTCCCCACACCTGCCCCTTCCTTCTGCAGAGACTCAAGTACCTGCTGACCCCGAGGGAACCCAACCGCTGGGCCGTGGAGCACGAGGGGGCCATGCCCTACAGCTCCCGCATGGCCGTCAACAACACGCTCAGGAAACCCACGCACATCATCGTGGAGACCATGATGTGAGCTCTCTCCGTGGACAGGCTGCTCTCCTGCTGTTTACTAACATTAGATTCTCGTAGGACCAGGTTTACAGAGCTTTATATTTGCACTAGGGTTTTGTTTATTTTTTCAATTGTCACAGAAAATGTTACTCTGTGTGTGTGTGTGTGTGTGTGTGAGCGTGTGCACGTGTGTGTGTGCGTGTGCAGTGTTGGGTGTATGGGTATTTCCTTTTGATTTGGGGATGTTTTGTACAAAAAAAGCAAACCCACGGGCAGCTGTCCGGGGCAAGGCAGAACTTTCATACGGAGTTAGATGTATTTTATGGGGACTTGGTAAAATTTTCTTTGTATTTTTTTTTATGTAGACACATAGAGATTGTCAAACACTTTTACCACTTGAATAGATCTTGCCAGCAATAGATCTCATTTTTAAAAGCAGTTCTTCGGTGCTTGTGCAGCTGGCAGAAAGTTCTGCCCCCCACACCCCACCAGAACACTGGGTGGGATTTTAAAGGTGTCGTACCCACAGACCTGGTTCAAGTGAAGCAAACAGCTGTCTGGCCAGACCCCGGGGGGGCTGGACAGAGGAAGGTGCCTAGTGACGCTTATCGTAGCCAACAAGAGAGGTGCCCAAACCGTAAACCAACCCCTCAAGTAAAGGGACTCAGAGTCCACAGAAGGGGCCCAGAGGCGAACGTCTGATGCTGAGAGCGCCGGGAGCCCCTGCGTCAGGAGGGTCCCTTTTATTTCAGGATTGAGGGTGGACAGTCAGGGCGAGAGGGAGAGGCATCCTTCCCCGGGGCGTCCCCTGGAGTGAGTGGAGGCTGGCCCCGCAGGAACTGGGGGTCTCAAGGCTCCAGACCTCACACGGATGGGTCTGTTGCCTTAGAAGGGGGCTCCTATCAGCTTCCGGCTGACCCCCCAGCTGGCATCTCTCAAAGCTGCCTGTAGGAGAAGCGTGATTGGTGAGGGGTGCCGGGTGAGCCAGTGGACCGAAGGATGTGCGCCCAGGTGCCCGGGAGGGGGCCTGGTGTCGGGGGAGGGAGTGCTCCTCCCCTCCTCTCTCCACCCTCAGCTCGTCCTCGTCTCCCAGAGGCTCTTGTTAAAGACCCCGGCCCGGGGCCACCCTGGCGCCTAGCAGGGAGCACCGGGAGCAAGCTGTCATCGGGGCGAGGTGCTCCCCACACTCTCCTGCGAGCTCAGGCACAGGTGCAGCCCACGCGGATCACCTGTGTGAGGAAGCGCCAACGCAGCGCTTTCTCCCCTCCCCTGCAGAAGCCGGGGTCAGGCGTGCAGTGGGTGGGACCGCGGCAGAAGCTGAGTCAGGGCAGGCACCCTCAGGCGGGCAGCCCACTCTGAACCAGGACGAAAGGCACCCCACCTTTAGAATCCCGCCCAGCTCGCATCTGGACCTAAGCTGTGCCATTTAAACAGACACTTCCAAGCCCAGAGTCTAAAGTAAACCGGAACAGCGTCACGCACGAGGGCAGTGATCGCCTCGGGGGCCGTGGAGCGCGGTCTGGGTCAGCGTTCAGAGCAGGGCTCTATGAGTCCTGGGACCCCCCTCCCCAACCCCGGGCAGGGCTGGGGCCTCAGGTGCCACCCTCCCAGGGGGCAGAGGGGACTCTGAACCTCCCATCTTTGGTGTGTGGTTGCAGTCCCCTGTCTCCATGGCGTATACTCTGCCAAACAGCACCCCATCCTGTTCCAAACCGTAGGCAAGTCTGCGTTCCCATCTTACTGTGTACTTATGGTTGCCACCGTGTCTAAGTCGATGGTGTGGTTTTTGTTTTTTCCTGGTTTTATCGAGTAGCAATGTGACCTCTTCTTTGTCTTATGGAACCTTAGTAAACTAACCACTGTCAGAGACTGGGGACAGGTCATGTGCAGGGGCTTGGGGGCCTCGGACCCCGGTGAAAGGCCACAGCGTTTCGGGATGGTTGGCAAATCGCAACATTCTGGAAATGGCCCGAAAAAGGCCCCTTCTTCTACGATTCCCAGACCAAATTCTAGACCAAAGACACACGCAGACCAAGTCCCCAGGCCCCGCCTGGAAGGAAGGTCAGCCACTCTCCCAAACCAGGTCCGGGGCACCTGGCCCCAGCCTCGAGCCTCCTGCCTGACCGCCTAGCTCTTGTGTTCCCGTAGAACTCAGCTCTGTGAGTACCTGGTGTAATGACGCGTGCCTCTGACGTCTCCGCATAAAGGAAACTTGTCATGAGGCTCACGAGTCTGGTTCGCCTGTCTCTGGGCAGCCCCCCTTCACCCCCAGCCGTGCTCTACCTGGGTCGGAATTCTGATGTTTGCAGCCAGATCTGGAAGGGAGGCAAGAGGGAGGCTTAAAGGATGTTTCTAGAGGTGCAGAAATGGGGAAGGGCCCCAGGACAGTCTCACCTGGGGAGATGCTCCGTGGAGCTGGGCCTGCCTGGGCCCTGTTCATTGCTGTGGTCCCCAGTGATGGAGGGGCTTCATGGGTCCCCCAGTCAGCGCCCTCATTGGCAAAGGGGCACGTTCGCCTTGAAGACCAAAGACCAGCCTTACGGCAAAGGGCATGCTCCGTCCCCAGAGTCCGGGGACCCTGTGAGCGTCCTCAGGGGCCAGCTGGACCCCAAGCTGCAGTTCAGTGGGACTGGCAGCCCCGGCCTCCTTGGCCCCCCACCCAGCAGGCCTCTAGGAGCCAGGCGTTGGGAGCCTGGGAGATCCTGCAGGAGATGGCAGGATCTAGCCTGAGGCCACGTGGGACATTCGTAGCCATCACAGAGCCTTGGATAGTTTCTGGGCCCTGGGCAGCTCCCTCTGCAAAACCTCTGGTCCCGCATTCTCACCCCAGGTCCCCCAGACGGTGGAGGAGGGCAGTGTAAGGGGAGAGGGGGTTCTTCTCAGCCTGACCCAGACTGCCCCATGTCCCCAGGTGCCACACAGCGGTCAGCGGCACAGCCAGCATCTCCCAGCCCTCCCCACCACCCCCCATCCCTCCCCACCCCCAGGCCTCAGAGACTGGCCAGGAAAGAATCCAAGGGAACCCCCTCGAGGTGGCCAGAGGTCCCATCCAGCTCTCAGACCCAAGGTCGGGGGGCCAGGCCGTCCACGTGGACGCCGTGAATATCACTGTGCAAAAAACCCAACAAGCACAATACAACAAAGCTCAGGCATCGAAACTCGGAGAGGGGCGTGGACACCAGCAGCCAGGAGCAGCCCTGGTCCCCGGAGGGGCGCCCTCTCCAGGGGTGTCGCCGCAGACACCTTCTGCTGCGTTCCCTGGGCGGGCGGCTGCTGAAGCGTCTTATTATATATGTGACTTCAAATTGAGATGTCCGCTTCATTTTTTTTTTTTTACCCAATTAATTTTCAAATCCCTAGCAACTGTGACTGTATTTAGCACAAGAGAAAGCTGAGAACGTGGGTCCTTGCCTCCTTCCAGAAATGTCTGGTTCATCAGGACTTTTTTTGAAACTTCAAACTATTTTTAAGATATTTTAAACTTTTGTAAAAGAAAAAAAATATATCAAGCAACAGGAGACTCTTCTGAGGAGCATTTGTATTTGAATGAGATCCTTGGTGTGTAATTCAGTCTCGCTGTATACAAGCTTTTGTGTATAAATGTTTTCTGATACGAACCCCTGTATTTTGCAGGGTGTTTCTTTTCCTCTTTGGCTTTTTAGATAAATATGTATATCAATATTTTAAATTCATCTTTGCTTTTTTTTTTTTTAGAGGAGTTTGTAATCACCTTATAACATGAAAATAAAATTTCCTTTTAAAATCTGAAATGTGTGGTTTCCATTCTGACACAGCCGTTTCTCTGTATGTTTAGCAAACTCTTTACCGTTTGCAGAGGGCTTTCAGCCCTGCCCCGGGGACATTCCTCAGAGCGCCGTGTTATTCGCTCAGATTGGAGACACTGAGGTGAATGTCGTGGAGTCCCAGCTCTGGTTGGAAAAGAATTTCCAGACACGGAGTATTTCAGAAAGGAGTGGGTTTATTAAGAACAGACAGCAGAGATAATGAAGGCGCCGCAAGCACCCGCAGAGGGCTGACCCCCCAGCAGACCAGGGAGAGCCCATGCAAGGTTAGCAGCCAATTCTTAGTCTCAAGACAGAAAATTCCTGGCATTAGGTGATTAGTTGGGGCTTCCCTGGTGGCTCAGACGGTACAGACTGCCTGTGATGCAGAAGATGCGGGTTCTATCCCTGGGTTGGGAAGATCCCCTGGAGGAGGGCAGGGCTACCCACTCCAGTGTTCTTGCCTGGAGAATCCCATGGGTGGAGGAGCCTGGGGGCTACAGTCCATGGGGTCACAGAAGAGTCAGACACGACTGAGCGACAAACCCTTTAGAGCAACACAGGCTGAGTGCCAGGGTGAGCGTTTCTGCCTAGTTTGCACTCAGGGGGCCTGCTGGTGATACCCAGGGGGGCTTTTGGCAATTGTGACGAAGGGGCTCCGCCCACTTCGGAGGTGACCTTGGTTCTGGGCTCTGCTTCTGTGGCCGTGGGGCAAGATTCCGCAGTAAAGAGTCAAGAGGGGACAGTTTGCCTCAGGACGCAGAAGTCCCTGAAAGTGTGGGCAGTGGAACTCAAGTCCCTGAATCCCTGGTCGGCTTCAGCAGCTTCTAATAATAGGGCTCGGCCAATCACCTGGGCCCGGGCGGGGTCATCTGATCGAAAGTGCCGCGGGCCCATCGGAGGTGCTGCCCACCACGCGCTGGCACCAGGCACCACCCCACACTAACACCCTGGTCGGGCTCTGATCGCCACGACCCGGGGGCGCTGAACACAGGGCGGCTGGTGAGAGACCAGCCCCGCCAGGAAGGGCCCCGGACACTGGGCCCTCAGAAGGGACAGCCGTCAGGACCCCGAGGTCAGGGTTGGCGCCGCCGCGTTTGGGCTCAGGAACTGTGAGCCCAGCCCGCTGGTACAGATGGGAGAACTGAGACAGGGAGACCAGCTGGCTGCCCTGGGGTCACGGGGCAGGGGACATCTGGGGCAGCATTCACGCCCACTGGCCCAGCCATCTTTGTGAGTGTGCGAGGTCAGGGGGCTTGAGGGGTCTTTCCTCCCACTCCTGAGACCAAAACAAAAAGCAAAACCCAAAAAACAGCCCTTCTCCCTAACTCCTGACACAGACACGAGGCTGGAGTAAAACCTCCCTCCCCGCCCCTTCTGGGCACCTAACCACATGGCCTGTGTTTGTGTCCTGGTCCATCCCTGACTACCTGTGTAAACTCCGTAACCTCTCTGCCTCCAATCACCCCTTTCTGTTGCTGGCGTGACGATGCAGCCGCCTCCAAGGCCATTGGGAGAATCTGGAAGGGAATTTTTTGTTTTCTTTAGGTGGTTCAGTGGTATGGTAAAGAGTCCATCTGCAATGCAGGAGACAGAGGTTCCGTCCCTGGGTGGGGAGGATCCCCTGGAGGAGGACATGGCAACCCGCTCCTGTATTCTTGCCTGGGAAATCCCACGGACAGAGGTGTCGCAAAAGAGTTGGCCACGACTTAGCGACTCAACAACAACAAATCGTTAATTTGCAGCGTTGTGTGTCAAGTATAAAGCAATGTGATTCAGTTATGCACACATGCTTGCTTTTTCTGATTCTTTTCCATTGCAGGTTATTACAAGGTACTGAGTACAGCTCCCTGTGCTATGCAATGCGTGTTAGTCATTCAGGCGTGTCCGACTCTCCATGGCCCCATGGACTGCAGCTCGTCAGGCTCCGCCGTCCCTGGGATTCTCCAGGCAAGAATACTGGGGTGGGCAGCCATTCCCTTCTCCAGTTCTATACAGTAGGTCCTTGTTTATTTTATATATCGGTGTGCATGTTATTTGTTAATCTCAAACTCCTAATTCATCCCCTCATCCCCTTTTGTAAGCATTCACTTTGTTTTCTGCATCTGAGTGGATTTCCGTTCTGTAAATAACTTCATTTGTATGCTCATTATTCCACAAGTAAGTGATATCATCGGCTGTTTGTCTTTCTCTGGTCTCTAGGTCCATTCACGTTGTCGCCAATGATACTATTTCATTCTTTTTATGGAAGGTTCCCTTTTCTCCACACACTTTCCTGCATTTATTATCTGTAGACTTTAAAAAAACAAACCTTTTTTGGGAGTCTTAGTTGCATCCTGTGGGATCTTTCTTTGCGGTGCGTGGGCTGCAGAGCCTGCAGGCCCGGTGCTTGGCGGGACACAGGCACGGAGGCTGAGGCACGTGGGGTCCACACTGCACAAGCCCCGTAGTTGGCTGGTCGCACAGGCTCTGGAGTTGCGTGGGCTCAGGTGCCCTGTGGCCTGCGGGGTCTTAGTTTCCTGATCAGGGATGGAACCTGCATCCGCTGCATTGCAAGGCAGATTCCCAGTCACTGAACCACCAGGGAAGTCCCTGGACTTCTGAACGACGGCCACTTTGATTGGTGTAAGGTGATAGCTCACCGTAGTTTGGATTTGCATTTCTGTCTGACAATTAAGGATGTTGACCATCTTTTCATATGCCTGTTGGCCATCTGTCTTCTTTGGAGAAATAACTATGTTTTATGCTAAGATTGATGGGATGTGTTTTTTTCCCCCATATTAAACTGTATGAGCTGTTTGTATATTTTGGAAATTAATTAATTCCTTGTCAGTCACATCGTTTGCAAATATTTTCTCCCGGTCCATAGGTTGTCTTTGTTTGTTTGTTTACAATTTCCTTTGCCGTACGAAAGCTCTTAAATTGGATTAGGTCTCATTATTTTTGTTCGTTTTTATCTCTATTACTCTAGGAGATGGATCCAAAACTACACTGCTGCGGTTTATGTCAGAGTGTTAGGCTGATGTTTTCCTCTAGGAGTTTTATAGTTTATGGTCTTATTTTTAGGTCTTTACTCCATTTTGAGTTTATTTCTATATATGATGTTAGAGAATGCTCTAACTCTATGCGTTCTTGCCTCCTCTGGTGTGCGTTGGCTGGCCAAAAGTGTGCGGGTTTATCGCTGGGCTTTCCAGCCTGTCCCGTTGATCGTCAGGCGTGTTTTCTGTGCCAGTGCTCTTGTGCTTTGAGACTGTAGCTTTGTAGAACTGCCTGAGGTCAGAGAGCTTGATTCCTCCCTCCTGACCCGTGCTTTCCCAAGATTGCTCTGGCTAACTTTTGTGGGTCTTTTGTGTTTCTATACAAACTGGAAAAAAAGAAAAAAAAGCGGTTGTTCTTGTTCTGTGAAAAACGCCATTGGGAATTTGAAAGGGATTGCCCTAACTCTTTTGAACTGTGGCGTTGGAGAAAACTCTTGCGAGTCCCTTGGACTGCAAGGAGATCCAACCAGTCCATCTTAAAGGAGATCAGTCCTGGGTGTTCATTGGAAGGACTGATGTTGAAGCTGAAACTCCAATACTTTGGGCACCTGATGCAAAGAGCTGACTCATTTGAAAAGACCCTGATGCTGGGAAAGATTGAGGGCAGGAGGAGAAGGGGACGACAGAGGATGAGATGGTTGGATGGCATCACCAACTCAATGGACATGGGTTTGGGTGGACTTTGGGTGTTGGTGATGGACAGGCAGGCCTGACGTGCTGCAGTCCATGGGGTCACAAAGAGTCAGACACGACTGAGCAACTGAACTGAACTGCCCTGCCTCTGCAGATTGCCCTGGGCGGTGTGGTCATCTTAACAAAACTGAGTCTTCCAGTCCGAGAACGAGGTAGACCTCTCCATCTGTTAGAAGGAGCCTTGCAGAGCACTCAGACGGTGCTGGGCTCACAGCCAGGCTGTAGGACCAGTGCCCCCTCTCCGTCTTGCCGGTCCAATCCACACCTCCTTCCCATCTCAGATGTGCCCCTAGCCTGTCCCCCCCCCAGCACTAAGGAGAACAGCAGTGCTCTGAGCACACGTCTGGCCCCCCAGCCACGCCGGTCCAGCCACGCAAACGCGCCTGATGTGACCCAGGGCCTGCCTGCACCCCTCCCAGAGATGGGGCTCACGCCATCCTGCGAAGCCGATGGCATGGCGGCACTTGCTCTGCCCACGCAGAGCCGTGGTTCCCCCAGCCAGGTCCACACTGCCCCCTGGGCTCCTCCTGCCCTGGAGGCCTGGGAGAGACTCAGGGGCGTCCCTGGGCCCCCACCCCCAGGCGAAAGGAGCTCCGTACAGCAGACCCACTGCTCACCCACATCAGTGGCTCCCCCTGCACCCAGGGTAAAATCCGCAGTCCCCAGCCAAGCCTCACTACCGCGCCCTGCCACCTCCAGCCCCGCACCCCTCCCTGGCCTGCTTTCTCTTCCTGGCCCACCGGGCTCCGTCCACCTGGGGGTCCTTGCACTTGCTGTGTCCTCTGCCTGGACACTGTTCCTCCAGATCTGAGCATAAGTGTCACCTTCCTGCCCCCTGAGCTAAAACCCCCCTGGTCACTTTACCCTTGACCCTCTGTTGTTCCAGCCTCCAGGGCCCCCTGTCCCTCTTGGAATCATTGGTGGCCCACTCACTGGTAAACTGTCTTCCGTGAGGATATGAGCCCCTGCATGCACACAGGCCTTCGTCTGTCTCGTCTGTGCTGTCTGCCCAGGTGGGAGAATGAGGCTGTGTGTGTAAGCTTAGTTGCTATCTGTGTCTGAGTCTTTGTGACCCCATGGACTGTAGCCCACCAGGCTCCTCTGTCCATGGGATTCTCCAGGCAAGAATAGGTTGCCATGCCCGCCTCCAGGGGATCTTCCAGACCCAAGGATCGAACCCAGGTCTCCTGTGTCTCCTGCATTGCAGGCGGACTCCTCACCTGCTGAGCCACCCAGGAAGCCCAAGTACTTTACTACTTTTTGAGTTCATGAATTACTCAAGAGCAGGTGAGCTGTGACAAGATCCAAAATAAAGATGACTCTTGCCAGGCTGGGATGTTCCTTCTTCATTTTTTTCTTGAAGATATTTTTTTTTTGATGTGGACCATTTTTAAAGTCTTTACTGAGTTTGTTACAATATTGTTTCCGTTTTATGTTTTGCTCCTTTGACTGTGAGCCCTGTGGGATCTTACCTCCACGACCACGGACAGAACTGGCAGGCCCTACACCGGAAGGTGGAGTCTTAACCACTGGACCGCCAGGTGAGTCCCTCTTATTTAAGCCGACGTATACTTCGCTTACAACATTATGTGAGTTTCTGAGGTACACAGACTAATTCAGATATATATACAATAGATACAGATATTCTTTAGATTCATTTCATTATAGGTTATTACATGATACTGAATTTAATTCCTAGAGTTATTTACTAGAACACTGTTGATTATCTGTTATCTGTATAGTGTTGGTGTTCAGTCGCTCAGTCGGGCCCGACTCTTTGTTACCCCACGGACGGCAGCACGCCAGGCTTCCCTGTCCTTCACTATCTCCCAAAGTTCACTCAAACTCAAGTCCATTGAGTCAGTGATGCCATCCAACCATCTCATCCTCTGTCGTCCCCTTCTCCTCCTGCCTTCAATCTTTCCCAGCATCAGAGTCTTTTCCGTTGAGTTGGCTCTTTGCAGCAGGTGGCCAAAGGGTTGGAGCTTCAACTTCAGCGTCAGTCCTTCCGATGAATATTCAGGGTTGATGATCTTGCAGTCCAAGGGACTCTCAAGAGTCTTCTCCAACACCACAGTTAAACAGCATCAATTCTTTGGCTCTCAGCCTTCTTTATGGTCCAACTCTCACATCCATACATGACCACTGGAAAAACCATAGCTTTCACTAGATGGACCTTTTTTGGCAAAGTAATGTCTCTGCTTTTTAATACGCTGTCTAGCTTGATCATAGCTTTTCTTCCAAGGAGCAAGCATCTTAATTTCATGGTGTAGTTACCATCTGTAGTGATTTTGGAGCCCCCAAAAATAGTCTGTCACTATTTCCATTGTGTCCCCATCTATTTGCAATCAAGTGATGGGACTGGATGCCATGCTCTTAGTTTTTTGAATGCTGAGTTTTAAGCCAGCTTTTTCACTCTCCTTTTTCACCTTCACCAAGAGACTCCTTAATTCTTTGCTTTCTGCCATTAGGATGGTATCATCTGCATATCCGAGGTTATTGCTATTTCTCCTGGCAATCTTGATTCCAACTTGTGCTTCATCCAGCCCAGCATTTTGCATGATGTACTCTGTATACCATGTATGCAGGTCAGGAGCCAACAGTTAGAACTGGACATGGAACAACAGACTGGTTCCAAATCAGAAAAGGAATACGTCAAGGCTGTATATTGTCACCCTGCTTATTTAACTTCTATGCAGAGCACATCATGTGAAACGCTGGGCTGGAGGAAGCACAAGCTGGAATCAAGATTGCCGGGAGAAGTATTAATAACCTCAGATATGCAGATGACACCACCCTTATGGCAGAAAGTGAAGAGGAACTCAAAAGCCTCTTGATGAAAGTGAAAGAGGAGAGTGAAAAAGTTGGCTTAAAGTTCAACATTCAGAAAACTAAGATCATGGCATCCAGTCCCATCACTTCATGGCAAATAGATGCAGAAACGATGGAAACAGTGAGAGACTTTATTTTCTTGGGCTCCAAAATCACTGAAGATGGTGACTGCGGCCATGAAATTAAAAGACACTTGCTCCTTGGAAGAAAAGTTATGACCAACCTAAACAGCATATTAAAAATCAGAGATATGACTTTGCCAACAAAGGTCCGCCTAGTCAAAGCTATGGTTTTCCCAGTAGTCATGTATGGATGTGAGAGTTGGACCATAAAGAAGGCTGGGGGCCGAAGAATTGATGCTTTTGAACTGTGGTGTTGGAGAAGACTCTTGAGAGTCCCTTGGACGGCAAGAAGATCAAACCAGTCCATCCTAAAGGAAATCAGTCCTGAATATTCATTGGAAGGACTGATGCTGAAGCTGAAACTGCAGTACTTTGGCCACCTGATGCACAGAACTGACTCATTTGAAAAGACCCTTCTGCTGGGAAAGATTGAGGGCAGGAGGAGAAGGGGACGACAGAGGATGAGATGGTTGGATGGTATCACTGACTCAGCGGACATGAGTTTGAGTAAACTCTGGTAGTTGGTGATGGACAGGGAGGCCTGGCGTGCTGCACTCCATGGGGTCACAAAGAGTTGGATATGACTGAGTGACTGAACTTGAACAGAACTCTGCATATAAGTTAAATAAGCAGGGTGACAATATACAGCCTTGACGTACTCCCTTTCCTATTTGGAACCAGTCCATTGTTCCATGTCCAGTTCAAATTATTGCTTCTTGATTTGCATACGGGTTTCTCAGGAAGCAGGTTAAGTGGTCTGGATTCCCATCTCTTGAAGAAATTTCCACGGTCTGTTGTGATCCACAGTCAAAGTCTTTAGCGTAGTCCATGAATCAGATGTTTTTCTGGCTCTTCTTTTAATCCCAAGCTCCTATTTTATCCCTTCACCCCATATTTCTCCTTTGGTGATCGTAAGTTTGTTGCCTATTTCTGTTTCGTAAATAAGTTCATTTGTATCAATTTTTCTAGATTTTACATTTAATTGATATCACATAATATTTGTCTTTGTCTGACTTACTTCACCTAGCATAGTAATCCACAGGTCCGTGCATGCTGCCGCAAGCGGCATCATTTCATTCTTTTCTGGCTAGTAATATTCAACTGTGTGTGTGTGTGTGTGTGTGCGCGCGCGTGCGTGGCGTCTTCCTTGCCATTCAGCTGTCAGTGGACACTTAGGAGGCATTTGGGTCTTGGCTATTTGTAGGTAGTGTTGCAATGCATGTTGGGGAGCAAGTGTCTTTTCAAATTACGGTTTTCTCTGGTTATATGCCCAAGAGTGGGGTTGCCAGATCATAGGGTAGATGTCTTTTTAGTTTTTCCATAAAAACCCAAATACTTTGCTCCAAAGTGGTGGTTACCAGTGCACATTCCCACCAGCAGTATAGGAGGGTTCCCCTTTATCCAGGTCCTCACTCACAACTCTTGTTTGTAGACATTTATAAAAATTATTTTTATTGCAGTATAGCCGCTTTATAATGCTATGTCAGTCTCTGTTGCATAGCAGAGTGAATTGGCCATATATGCCCTATTTTTGGATTTCCTTCCCAGTTATGCCATCAGAACAGATTGAGTAGACTTCACAGTGCTATACAGTAGGTTCTCATTAGTTACCTGTGTTATAAGATCCCTTGGAGAAGGAAAGAGCAACCCAACCAGTATTCTTGCCTAGAAAATCCCATGGCTGGAGGCGCCTGGCAGGCTACTGTCCATGGCCTTGCTGCGAAGAGTTGGACATGACTGAGCAACTTCACTTTCATTTCACTTTCATACATAGCAGTGTATATCTTTAGTATACAGTCCACAGGATTCTCCAGGCCAGAATACTGGAGCGGGTAGCTGTTCCCTTCTCCAGGGGATCTTCCCAACCCAGGGATCGAACCCTGGTCTCCCGCACTGCAGGTGGATTTTTCTGTAGCTCAAACGGTGAAGAATCTGCCTGCAACACAGGAGACCCGGGTTTGATTCCTGGGACGGGAAGATCCTTTGGAGAAGGGAATGGCTACCCACTCCAGTATCCTTGCCTGGAGAATCCCATGGACAGAAGAGCCTGGCGGGCTACAGTCCACAGGGTTGCAAAGAGTCAGACACGACCGAGCGACTTCACTCCTGCGAGTGTATGTCTTTAAGTGCCAGTGCCCCAGTTCCCTCAGCCCCAGCCTTGCACATGTTCTCTGTGTCTGTGTCTCTATTTCTCCTTAACATAAAAGCTCATGTTTATCATTTTGGGGGGTTCCACATAGGAACAACATTATGCAACGTAGGTTTTACTCTTTCTGAGTGACTATACTCTGTTTGACAGTCTCTGAGCCCATTCACAACTCTGCAGAAGGCACGATTTGGTTCATCTTAGGAACAATATTCCACTGTACGTATGACACACGTCGTGTTTGTCCATCACTCTGTTGCTGAATATCTAGGCTGCTTCCGTGTCCTGGTTATTTTAAATAGAGTTATGTGAACGTTGCAGCGCCTCTATCTTTTGGAATCACGGTTTTTACAGGTATATGTAGTAGACATTATTATGAAACCCATTCTGACTGCTGCCAACTGATACCTTATTTTAGATCTGACTTCAATGACTCTGATCATTTGCAGTGTTGAGCATATCGTCATGGACTTTCTACTTACACAAAAAGAGTGAGCCAACTACCTCCTGAAATTGACGCCCGGAACCGTGGAGCTTCCCAAGCTCCTCGAGACCAGGGGTTTGGACCAGCACCCTTTAGGTGCCCTGGGGACTCTGGTCCCAGCCAGAGCCAACCAGGCTGTACAGGTTTAAGAGGGGACTCAACTGAGGGCACCCTGCCCGGCTGTCTGGACCCCACCCCAATCCAGCTGTGGCACCAAACCCTGGCCAGGGCCAAGGACAGGACACGATCTCGAGTCAAAAGGCCGAGGCTGTGAAGCAGCCACTGCTTGTCTTCGCTTGCCTTTCATTCCCTGATGCCAGTGCTCCGTCAGAGGACAGCCGACTTGCAGAGCTGTGCTCCTTGTCAGTGCAGAGCCGCCTGACTGAGGTATTACGTATCCATGAGTATATCGATTCTGTTCTTGTTTGGATTCTTTTACCAGAGAGATCATTGCAGAAAGTGGGGCAGAGTGCTGGCCACAGGTCCTTGTAGAGCGCTACAGAAACGGGGGGGATGGAAGGAAGGAATGAGCTAATCCCGCGGATTATCTCTTAGAGTTTCAGATTTCTGTTTGTTAGAGACACAGATGTCTGTGTATACATGGAAGGAAGGAGATAATCCTTTTGATTATCTATTACGATTGCAGACTGCTGTGTCTACGTTGTTGCGACACCCTGATTAATATCGGACCCTTCAATTTTGGGGGGGGAGCCCTTTGGATTCTCAGGGACTCTTTGGTTGTAAATTACATGTTTTTGGTTGTAAATTACATGTCTCCCCAAAGGGACATGATACGGTCTTGTCACCCTCTGTCTCGCTGACTTCACTTCGAGCCTTCAGACTCCATCCAGCGGCTAGCATTTCACAGTTTCAGGGGCATTTCTCATGGCTGAGTGATCGTTCACCACACACGTGTGCCACGGCGTCCCAAAGCTTTATCTGTCGGTGCGTATTCTGCGTTTCTCTGTCGTGGCTATTGTAAGCAGTGCTGCAGTGAGTGTTGGGGTGCGTGTGTATTTTTGAATGATGGATTTTGGGGGGTACAGGCCCCGCTGTGGGTGTGTCACATCCTAGGCTTAGCCCCTCTTGATATTTTTTTCAGGCATTGGGAAACTGTCCATTAGACTGGCGTTGCTCGTGTACATTCCCACCAGGAATGGAGGGGGAGTTCCCTTTCCTCCAGACTCTCTTCCCCATTTACTGTCTGCAGACTTGTGAGGATGGCCATTCTGACTGGTGGGATTTGATTTCTCATCGTTTTGATTGGCTCGCCTGCACGGATTAAGGACACTGAGCACCTGGCCCTGTGGTGGAGTTTTCGGTTGATTTTTTTTTTTTTTTTTCCTTCAAGTGTGTGAAGAAAATTTACCTGTGCCAGTTGGTGTCTTGAGTCACTTGTGTTTGGAAATTATTTCTGCAGTACTCACGCCAGGGCATGTCCTGAGGGCAGCTGTGATTAAGGGCACCCCGTCATCTCTATGCACCTCCATCCTTTAAGCTTTAATCTGTCAGAGAATTTGCTGATTCTGTGTTTTCATTCTGTATGTAGTGTGAGCGTGAAGGATCGGGGGCAAGTGTCTTTTTGAATGACAGTTTCTCAAGATACAGGCCCATGTATGGGAAGGTCAGATCCTAAGGTTAGCCTCTCTTAATAGCATTTCTGTGTGTGTGGCATTTCGATGCTGTCCATTACAATGGACCTGGCCAATGTACACTGTTACCCACAGCTTAGGGAAGTTCCCTTTCCTCCCGGCTGTCTCCCGCATTTAATGTTTGTAGATTTTGAGGATGTCCCTTATCACAGGTGGGATGTGATTTCTCTTTGCTCTTTGATTGACATTCCTACAGTAATTAGGGATGCTGAGATCTTGTTCTGTGGTGGATGTTTGGGGTATTTTATTCCCTAAAGGGTGTGAGGATAACTGACCACTGGCATTGGGCTTTTTGAAAGTCAGGTGCTTTGGAAATTTTTTTTCCATTACTTAGGCAGGATGTATTCTCAGGGCAACTGTCCTTAACAGTCCCCCCAGGCCTTGTGAGTGAGACGGGCAAGTAGACACACGTAGTCAGCTGGTGGCTACAGGAAATGTCGACAAGGCGGAGGAAATTTTCGGTGCCCACCTTTGTTCCTGAGGCAACTAGAGCTTTAGGGAAAGAGGTCAGCTGTTATAAGAGCCCCCCAGGCCTTGTGCTGAGCGCCAAAGAATTGATGCTTTTGAACTCTGGTGTTGGAGAAGACTCTTGAGAGTCCCTTGGACTGCAAGGAGATCCAACCAGTCCATTCTAAAGGAGATCAGCCCTGGGCGTTCTTTGGAAGGAATGATGCTAAAGCTGAAACTCCAGCTTTGGAGTTTGGCCACCTCATGTGAAGAGTTGACTCATTGGAAAAGACTCTGATGCTGGGAGGGATTGGAGGCAGGAGGAGAAGGGGACGACAGAGGATGAGATGGCTGGATGGCATCACAGACTTCATGAATGTGGGTTTGGGTGAACTCCGGGAGATGGTGATGGACAGGGAGGCCTGGAGTGCTGCGATTCATGGGGTCGCAAAGAGTCAGACACAACTGAGCAACTGAACTGAACTGAACTGAACAGGCCTTGTGGGTGAGAGGACCAGGAGGCACCAGAGCGCAAGATGTAGTTACAGAAAGTGTCCACAAGATGGCAGCGCCGCCCATGCCCAACTCTGATTCCTGGGCCAACTAGAGCCGTAGGCAAAGGGGACTCCCAGGACTGAATGAGAGTGGGATGTGCCCAGGAGACGCACTTAAGGCCTTCATTCTCATTAATTCTTCTCCTAATGAGTCACACCTCCCATCTCAGAACTACCTGCTGAGGGCTTTGGTGGTTGCACACACAGGAAGGAGGCTTGGGGTGCGAGCCCAGGTCAAGTGCAGGCTCGGTGACTCTCCCGCCACAGTCCCAGTGGAGACTCTGGTCTCAGCCCAAGCAGAGGACACACCGGAAGTTAAAGCGGCTGCTCACCGAGGCGACTCTGCCAGGCCGTCCCGACCTAGCTGCAGTGCAGACAGGGCACTCCAGCAGGCTCAGGTGCCAGGGACAGCGGAGCAGCCCAAGGCAGGGAGGCTGGAGGGGTTAGAAGAGGCATTTCCCTCCCCTTTCATGTCACCCACATGCTGTGGTTTGAAGCTCCCGCCAGCGTCTGTTGGAGGCGAGGTGATCTGAACAAGGGCGTGTGCTCTGAGTGCACACCAGCCTGATGCAGGTCTCGGGTCTCCGGGACGATATCACTCCTATAGTCCTGGGGAGTCTTTGGCCACAGAGCTTATTTGAGAAGGCCCAGCAATGTGCTCAGGTCCTTGCAGTTTCTGTCTTCCTGATACAGGTCTCTGCATATGAGGGAAAACGGATGGAAAGAACCCTCCTCCTTCCTTCCTCATACACACAGAAATCTCTGTCTAACCTCTAA
This sequence comes from Bos indicus x Bos taurus, assembly GCF_003369695.1. NCBI lineage: Eukaryota > Metazoa > Chordata > Mammalia > Artiodactyla > Bovidae > Bos > Bos indicus x Bos taurus. Next base: position 2,996,241 of record NC_040097.1, read on the forward strand.
CAGAGACCTGTGATCAATACTGCAGAGAGGATCTGCTTCCTTCTGGATACACACTGAAAATCGTGGGGCTAGATAACAGATCAGCACCTGATGCTCAGCTTGGTGCTCGACCTTCTGCAACGAGCTCTGTCCAAAACAGACTAGACACACTCTGTGGCAAAGTCATACCCGAGTCAGGCGGCTGCACACTGAGGACAAGTGCACCACTGCAAACCGACCGCTGCGGGAGCACATCGGCCGACGCGAGCGGGAAGGAAGGAAGGAAAGGGAGGGAAGGGAACCACGCCTCCTTTCTTTCCTCCCACCTCCCTGACTTGGGCTGTGAAACCCATCCTTGGGGCCCAGGGCTGGGCCAAGTGAGGGTCCACACAGCCTAGCAGCCCCTGAGGACACCTCTACTGCCTGCTCTGCTGTGGCTCGGCGCAGAGTTCCGATGGCATCCAGGCAGCGAGGATCTTGGAGGCTGGAGTCACTTGGCCTCCACCTCTCCAGTGCTGGGCTTCCCAGCGCGAGCCTCCTTTCTGACAGTCCAGCTTCCTGGGCAGTGAGCAGTCTCAGCAGCGTACAGGGGCCCTCATCGTGATCAGTCTTGAAGGGGCCCGGTGATGACATCTTAGGGGGAGTAATGAAATGCCCTTGGGCGTTCGCTAAGGCACATCCCATGCTCACTCCCAGCCCAGGAAGCTGCCTTTCCCTCTAGCTTGGTGGCCCTAAGAACCAGAGGTGGGCATGAAGAAGTGCTGCCACCTTTTGGACGTTTCCTCTAACAACAACTTTCCCACAAGTTTGTTTTCCCTTCTGATTCACAAGGCCTGGGTTGTGTCATGACCCTATTCTCAGGAAAAAGCCTGCAGTAGATAATGCTAAAAAAAATTTGAATCTCAGCTGACTTTCAGGAAGTCAATTTGAAGAAGTAAATATACTCACACTGGGGATAGAGAAATAAGTAAATAAACCATACCCCAGGATGCTCTAGATAAATAAACCGTACCCCAAGATGCTCAAGATCCCTAATATTTACGAGAATGCCAAGCAAACCTACAAAAGACGGTCACTGCTCCAGGCAGGAGGAAGTCTACAAACAGTACCTGCTGGAGCGACCGAGGAGGAAAGGAGAACTCCTGCACTGTTGCTGGGAATGTACATTGCTAAGAGCCACCATAGAACACTCTCCGACATCCTGAACAACGCTTACAGCAGAACAGGCCCCTGATTTGCCATTTTCTCTCCCGGATGTATGTCCAGAGAAAGCTCTAACTGGAAAAGAATGCACCCCAACATTCACGGCGGCAATGTTTCCCTGTGCCCACGCAGAGCAACCAGGAGACTGTCCACCCGGAAACGAGTGGCAAAGGAAGCTGTGCTAGAAATAGACGACGGACTATTAGCCAGAAAAAGGGATGAGATGCGCCACTGGCCACAAAACGGATGCCCCCATGGAGACCCTCCACCAGCTGAACTGCTTCACACAGAGGAGGGCAGGTAAGACACGCCATCACACGTGGAGGGGTTGAAGCACAGATGGAAGAGACCGACTTTGCAAACGACAGAGTGGCTCAGAGACTTCAGCCAGACAAGGAGGGTTACAGGAACGGAGGAGATGGTGGGGCGGCAAGTAAAGAGGCCTGGATTGACATACGCAGAAATATGTGTGTGTGTGTGTGTGTGTGTGTGTGTGTGTGTGTGTGTGACAGATAATATAGAAGGGCCTGAGACTGAGGAGGTCTGCATTGACATACACAGAAATACATGTGTGTGTGTGTGTAACAGATAATATAGAGGACCTGAGATTCAGCACATGGAGCGCTTCTCAAACTTCTGGAATTCTCAACTGCAAAAGATCCAAAAGTGAAGAGATATGCTCTATGTATAAATCAAGGAGAGCAAACCAGTCCATCCTAAAGGACATCAGTCCTGAATATTCATTGGAAGGACTGATGCTGAAGCTGAAACTCCAGTACTTTGGCCACCTGATGCAAAGAACTGACTCACTGGAAAAGACCCTGATGCTGGGAAAGACTGAAGGCAGGAAGAGAAGGGGACAGAGGATGAGATGGTTGGATGGCATCACCGACTCGATGGACATGAGTTTGAGCAAGCTCTGGGAGATGGTGATGGACAGGGAGGCCTGGCGCGCTGCAGTCCATGGGGTTGCAAAGCGCAGGACACAACTGAGCGACTGAACTGAGCCGATAAGTCGAGTCAAGCTGCTGTACATGGAAAACAAACAACAGTGTAAACCAACTACACTCCAGCATGTCATAAAAATGGAACTGGAAACAAAAAGTAATGAAAGGAAAGGCTTTTCATAATGCTCTGTCCTCCTCGTCTTGGGCTGCTTGGTATTACATCCCTGGAGCCTGAGCCAGCTTGGGTCCCATGGCTGAACTGCCCTGGGGCTGAGAGGCCTGGCGTGTGTGTGCTCTCGACCGAGCCCCACTTTGCTCCTGGAACACATCTGTTTTGCTCCAGATACCACCGCAGTCTCCAGACCTAGGCAGACCGTCCTACAGCTAAAGCAAGCCTGGTACCCCTGAGCAACAGTGGACCTTCTGGCCAGGAGGAGTTTAAAAAACCTCACGTAGCCTCTGCGTGCCCTGGTGTCGGGTCCCCACCTCAGCCTGCCTGCTCCGAGTTACCCCTTCTATGAACCGCCGGCCACTGAGGCGGCCATTTGTGCAAGGCTTGGGATGTTTTTTTGTCTCGGTTGAATCTTAAGGGGGCATCAGTGGTGAGACACAGGCCCGGAGTTCTTTGCTCAGGTGCATTCTTCATGAAGAACACGTCCCCTAAGGCTCTAGCTCCCCCAGTAAGCACAAGGAGATGTAAAGAAGGGCTACTCCCTCATGGACGTTGCCCGTAACAACTTTAGTGTGTAAAGGTATCGGGATTACAGTATCTTCTTCCTGTGTATTTCTGTCTCCTTTGTCGAAGACTAATTGGTCAGATGCTTGTGGGTTTATCTGTGAGCCCCGTATTCCCTTCTATGGATCTATACGTCATCTCTCTGACAGCGGCATGCCGCTTTGATGACCGTAGCTTTGCAGTGCTGTGTAAAGTTTGGGAGGCTTATGCATCGCTGTACGTTCTTTCTCTTCGGGATTGCTTTTTACAATTCTGGGTCTTTTGCAGTTCCATAAAAATTTTAACATTACTTTCCGTTGTGTTGTGAAAACCATCATCAGTAATTGGGAGAGGTATCACAAGCCGATGATTTATTTTTTACAGCAGGCACCCTAATCCAGGTGGTTGTAAATAGTTTTATTTTTTAAAAAAATCACCCCAACAGCAATCTCCCACCCAACCTCCAAGTCATTGCAACTTGGGGGGGTCTGTACACGTGTCCCCAGACAGACCCCAAACGGCCTTTACGATCTGGCACCCCTTGTCACGTTGTGCTTCCCAAGAGCCCTAAGAAAACCCCTTGTAGAAAAATACTTTACAAGGAATATGCTCTAATCTCAGCCAGAGAAAAATACAGCTTTTAGGGGGTGGGAGGGGCACGTCGCGGGGGGCTGTACTGAAAATGCATAGGCAGGCAGGATGCTCGCTGGGGAGACGGGTGTCAGGAAACGTGGATTCTGCGGGTGACCAGTCCCCGTGAGAAGACAGAGGAATGTTGCATATGAGAAGGCCGGCCGCAGCCAGGAGGCTGAGGCTTACCCGCAGGGCCCGGCTGCAGACGTGTGGGGGAGTGGCAGAGGCCTCAGCCCGAGGATGGGGGGGCTGGCCAGGTTCAGGGCGCATCTTCCTCCCACAGGCAGAGCCGGCTCTGAGACCATCTCCGCCCTAATCGTGCAGAGGGGTCAGCCCGCAGGGGGCACGTGGCAACGTGCAGTGACCCAGTGTGCAAACAACACAGCTCTGGGGTCCTCACCGAGCCCCTTGAGGGGAAGAGCGTTACTCTGGGGCACAAGGGTGCGAGGAGGAAGGTGCGGGCGGGCGGCGCCTCCATTTTCCTGGGACCCTGTTAAGAGCTGGGCAGGGTCCAAGCACGGCCGGAGAACTGGCTGAATGCTTTCTGCCCACCTCTATCCCCGGGGTGGGGTGGGGGGGCCCAGTCCTGACCTCCAGGTAGATGTCCCGGGCCCTTTTCCAAACCCAAAGGTAGCAGAACATGAGGAAAACCATTTTAAGCGATGCTGGTGCTTCCAGATTTTCAAGCAAGAATCCACTTCCCTCCATGACCCCTTTGGACACTGTTGCCCCCAGGAGTGAGGAGGAATGGCCCGTCTCCCCCCGCCCCTCCAGTCTCTCCATCTGCTTCTGCCCCCTCCTCCGCCGGCCTGGTGAGGAGCTGGATCCCCTCACACGCATCTTGTTTCCACGGTTCCCCATCTTCACGGTCACAGCAGTGGAAGGGAATGCCCCTGGCTCTTCGGTCCGAGAACGACTCCCTCCCGCCCTGAGGGGCCTGGGCTGAGAAGGGTGCACTCGTACCGGGCAATGGCCACACGTCCGATGAAAGCAGAGGGAGAGATGGACAGCCTGAAGCCCGCTTTGTGAAGCTCACCCAACGGGCCCAGAAATGCGATCACAAGTCACAGAGGCTTCGACCAGAGTCTCGGAAATGGAAGAACTGCTCAGAGGGCCTGGGATTCGAGACGCCCCAGCTCCAAGTCTCCTGAGTGCAGCATGGGAGGGTGTGCCGGTGAGCCCTGGACCCAGATTCTGGAGAGAAGGGAGTTGGCCCCCTTCCATCTTTCCTGGCGGGAGGCCGTCCAGATCAAGTAGCCCCCAGCCTCACCCTAGATGCTCCCCTGAGGGGAAACTAACCATCCCCGAGAAGCTGCACATCCCTGCCTGCGACCACGCAGCTGGGATCGGCTCCTCTTGCTCACCTCCTGAGACAGGGAGCTCACTCCTGCCCTGCAGTCACTCGGCTCCACAGCTCTGCTGGGCGATCGCTCCCTGCGTGGCGCTGAGCTGTGCCCACTTGGACGCTCTTCCCAGGGGCCCTGCAGGGACCTGGAGTAGCCCCTTAACTCCTGGCTGAGCAACCTGCCTTCACCTCTATTGGGTGCCCCGCCCCACCCTGGCACATCTCAGAGGTCCAGTTGGAGAAAGACCTCGATGTCACTGGAACAGGCCCAGACCCCTGCCACCACAGATCTGGAGGACAAAGTCCGGTCCGAGCCTGCCTGATGACAGACGGACAAGCGAGTGGCCACTTCTCCAGTCCGGCTGCAGGCGTGGGAGCCAGGATCTTCCTGGATGTCCAGATCACGGGCCAACTTCAGAGCATCCGTGGGCCGCTGGGGCCGGGTGCTCGCGGGGACCGGCTGGTCTGGGCCAGCGGGTTGCGGCTGATGATCAGCTCCACGACATCGCCCGCGTCAGCCAGGAGCGGCACGGTCAGGCAGCAGTCAAGGTCCCGTGTGCGGACGTGGTTGACCTGCACACACGCACAGCCACGGGGCAGACGGCGTCCACTCAGCCTGGGCTCAAGTGGGTGAGGACTTCCCAACACACAGACCCTGCCCGGCCCGGACACGTGTCAGTCTGAACACTGGCCCAGAGGCGGGCACTCCCATTTAACTCTCTTAGCCCTTCCACGCATCCTTCACTCTCCAACACCTGCACCTTCTCTCTGTTTGTTAACATCACAAGCAGACCACACGCTGAGCCTCCTGCCCAGCAGGGGCATGAGCAAGGGTGTGCCCACTCACAGTGCCCAGGCTCCCTTGCTGTGAGGTTGCACGACTTAGCTGCCATGGAGTCTGGGGCATTTCCTAGAGGGTGGACCCTCCCAAGCCCAGGTGGAATAAGACCCGCGGTGGACATATAGGAGAGGTGATAGATAAGTGTTCATGTGCGTTAAATCATTGAGGTTTGGTGACTTCTCTGTTGATCCAGTGGTTAAGAATCTGCCCGCCGATGCAGGGGACCTGGGTTCAATCCCTGGTCCAGGAAGATCCCACATGCCGCAGGGCAACTAAGCCGCGTAGCACAACCACTGAGCCAGCACTCTAGAGCCTGCACACCCCAACTACGGAAGCCACCAGCACACCTAGAGCCTGGGCTCTGCAGAGAGGAGCCACCGCAGTGAGAAGCCCACGCACCCCACCAGAGAAAGCCTGAGCACAGCCAAGAGCTAGCACAGCCAAAACTAAAATAAAAATATTTTAGGAAAGACATACTTAAAACCACTGAGATGTGGGGTTGTTACTGCAGCATAACTTAGCCTAACCTCACTGATATAACTGTGCGGTCAGCCCCTTCTCTCAGATGAAGCAGCTGGCTCTCAGAGACGGGAAGCCACCTGCCCAAGGCCACTCAGCCAGGGTAGACGTTGGGCTTTCTCCCCACCCTGGGGCTAGGGAAGACCACTCTACCACAGTATCCCCACCCTGGTATTACCTGGAGAAGCCGGTCAAAGGGCCGGAGACCCCCACGCTGGGCTGGCCCGTCAGGCCGCACGGTGTGCACGTAGACGCCCTTCTCCAGGAGGCCGTCTGAGACGCTGAAACCGAAGTCACTCCGCACGGGGTCCTTGTGCAGCGTCACCTGGGAGCAGCAGGAGGAGGGGCCCTCTGGAGCCCTGACCTTCCCCCAGCGTCCCACAGTTGCCCAAGTCCCTTGGGCTGGCATCGGATGCCTCTCGGACTCAGCCCCAGCCCACCTGGATGCCCCCCCGACCTCTGAGGACCCTCAGTCTGCAGCACTCGGTCACCGCGGAAGCCATGGGAACAGAGTTCCTTTCCATTTCTTTTCAGTCTTCCCGCTTCCATTCCAGAACCACGTCTCCGTAGGGTGGCCATGTGCACTCACCAGCCTCCGACACTTCCCATTGCCCTGCCCACCAAAGAGCTCAGAATCTCCTGAAGACTATTATGGGGCCAGAGGTCTCTTTGCTCCTGTGTATCTTATTTTCCTAGACTATAGCCTACAGTTGACAAAAATGCTGGCCTTTCCTTGAAGGTAGCGACATGCATGCGTACACACACATGGGCTTCCCTGGTGGCGGCAGCGGTAACAAAATCCGCCTGCCAATGCAGGAGACGCGATCCCTGGGTCGGGAAGATCCCCTGGAATAGGAAGTGGCGACCCACTCCAGTACTCTTGCCTGGAGAATGCCACGGACAGAGGAGCCTGGCGGGCTACAGTCCACGGGGTCATAGAGAGTTGGACTCGACTGAGTGACTAAAGCAGCACTGCCATACATACATACACACATACGACAAGCTTATATATCGTATATACTCACACGCACAATCACTTCAGTGGGATAAAAGTGAGTCCACTTAAAGAAAAGCATCGCGCGTGTGTGTGTGTGTGTGTGTGTGTGCGTGTGCGCTCACAAGTGCACGAATGTATATGTGTATGTTTCACTCAAATGGCAGGAGTTTTGGAAAACTCTCCCTTCCACCTACTCTTGTGTTTTACTGGTGGAGGAGAATGAAGCCTGGAGAGGACTGGGGCCCAGCGGGGGCCGCATCGGGACATGCGCCCCGGCCTCCCGCGCACCCTGAGTCCCACTGCCCACCTTGTGCATCTCCACGGGCGTTGGCAGCAGCAGCTCCTGCATCTCTTCGGGGGAGGCTCGCAGCTCCCGGCTCCTCCTCCAGGGCCGGTGGCCGGGCCTGCCCTCCGGGGCCACGCTCTGCACGGTGCCTGTCATGATGGACGCCTGAGGGGACACAGCCCTCCACTCAGACGCTTCCCGTTCTGTCTGCCGTCAGCAAACTTTTGCAAGCGTATCCAAAACGGTTACTAAAGCTGATCACGTCCTTGGCCACCAAGAAAGAAGTCTTACAAAAACTCCCAAGAGTTAGTATCAATTCGAATGCAGTTTCACAACCCAGTGTGAATGGGTTTTAAAGTTGGCATCAAAAAATAAAACCAAACATATGCAGTTCCAAAATCAAACACCCCGCTTCTAGAAGTGTAATTAAAGGGCTTCAGCAAAAATCACAATGGAAATTTTTTAAATATTAGGAATTGAATAGACCATAAAAGTACCACAACTTAGAGTTTATGGGATGCAGTCAAGCAAGGGCTGTAAGTACAGGTAAATTCGTATCTTTAAATGTTAGGGAACAAGAAAGATTGAATATTAAGGAGTTGAGAAACCAGGAAAAGTATCAGGACTTAAAACACAAGTAAAGTAGAAGGAAGGGAATATGGAAGCAAAATGTGAAGAAGGGTAAACAAAAAACCAAAGAAATGTGAGAGAGAATGAACAAAACTTGACTCTCTGATGAGCCAAGTACTTGGCAAGACTAATAGAGAAAAAAAGCTCAATCCAAAATCCAAGGAGCAAAAACAGGGCATAAGCACAGATAAAGAGAGTGTAGATTACTGATCTCGGAGCGGGAAGGCGCTCCAGGAGTGACCCGTAGGACCCCCAGCCCGGGTCTCCCCACGCAGCCTGCCCCATCATGGGGGACGTGGAGCTCACTGCAGCCACACTCACCTCCCGGCCCCGCATTTCCTGCTGTTACCGATGCTGACATCCACAAGCTTCCCAGGGCATGCGTACAACCATGCCAGACCACTGTACTGCACACACACACACACAACTGCCCTTATGCATTGACATGTGCACACCCGGACACGTGTTGTGATGATACACTGCACTGTGCATGCCTGAGCGTGCTCACACGCATGCACACACATGCTCCAAACATGCTTGCAGCTGCACGTGCCCAGTCGCACACGTGTCCATCCGTGCATGTGTGCAGCATCTTCCCCCGGAGGACACCGGTGCGTGCACTTGCACACATTACACGGGAGCACAGCCCCACCACCGTGCTGCCTCCCACGGGCACACGCACCGCGGTGCCCAAGCCCGTACCTCCAGCTCCCTCAGCAGCTCTGACTGACCACACGACTCCAGGTCTTCGAGGGCTTCCCCGAACGTGCGCCAGAAGCCCTCCTCGCGGCTGGGGCCAGGGGCTGGGCTGCAACGTAGGAACCAGAGAGCGTCAACTCCCGGCGGGCGGGCAGGCGGGCAGGGGTCTGAGGCGTCTTCCAGGCCCTGGGGACCCTGCGCTGGGCTCAGGGGGGGCCAGAGGGTGGGCGGGCGGGCGGGCTGGAAGGCAGCTCTCCTCGGCGGCAGTGCTGGGGCCCCGGGGCAGTGGCTGGTGACACGGAATGGGGGGGAGACGCAGTGAGGGGCCACCGGGACTGGCGGTGAGCGGCTAGAACAGGGGCAGATGAGACGGGGCGGACAGCGGTGACACAGGACGCCTGGGGAGAGAGACAGACGGACAGACAGACGGACAGAGAGACAGACAAGAGAGGAGATCCATGGTGCAGCCCCGGAGGACAGCCCCTGGCCTCCCCTCCCCGCCCAGACACGAGGCATCACAGGACAGTGACAGACACAGCTGGAGCCGGCGTGGACACGGACGGATGAGGATGAGGGTCTGGGCTGGGGGAAGAGCCACCCCCCCGCCCTCAATTTCCATCACAGGAGGTCAGGCCCCTTCTCGCTCTAGACTCGGGTCCCATCAGAACGCAACGGGCCACATTTTCACGCTTCACCGCCTGCAACGCCCTTCTCTGTCAACACAGCCCCGGCCGTTATTGAGCGTGCCGTGGTGTGCAAAGTACTCTCTCTCTCTCTCCGGAAGGCACCCAGGCTTTCATCTCCTAGGCAGCCTGAAGGATGATGATACAAATGAGGCGGCCCCCTCGCCTTCCCACTTCAGAGATGGGAAGACGGAGAAGGCCATGGGCTGCGTTCAAGTCCATTCTACAGACGCGCTGAGCCAGGCCTTCTCCTGGGCGCAGGGCCGTGGAGGGGACTAAGGTGAGGGCCCTGATCTCACGGCGTGTGTGCGTGAGCAGCTACTGGGTGCCAGGCTGAGCTAGGGGTGCCACGCAGAAGACTCGACAGCCAGGTCGTTAACAGGCAGACCCAAGGCGGCCAGAGCCACCAGGGGGCTCGTGTGCACGGCCGTGGGTTCCCGCGGAGGGAGGCAGGCCTTCCTTATGAGACTCAGGGAAGCCTGCCGCGGGGAGGGGACTTTGAGCCCGGTCTGGAGGGGACAGCACTCTCGGCAGCAGGCACGGTCGGGTTGAAGCACGGAGGTGGGAAGAGGGCGGCTGGGACTCCTTGGGATCGCTCCTCGCAGGAGCCGTGGGCAGCCGAATCCCTCCGAAGACGCCACCACAAACACCATCACACCCACAGCCCAGGGCTGGCGCTTGTGACCACAGGCACCCCGGGGCAGGGGGGGTGGTCCCCGCAGGAGGGCCACTGCCATCTGGGCCAAGTCGGGAGGGTCCGGGTTCAACGTCTCAGGTTCTGAGAAGAGCCGATCACCAGACACAGGGTGGGGTGGGGTAGGGTGGGGTGGGGGAGTCAACCAGGCTGCCTCGCTGCCCCCTACCTGAGCCTCCTGAAATGGAGACGGCTCTGCCCCACGCTTGCTCTCCTCTCCCGGGAGGTGCCTCTCCTGGGGGCCACACGAGACTCATCCATCACGCCCACCGCCCTGGTACAGGGACCAGCTCCCTAAGCCCATCCCAGCCGAGAGGCCAAGCCTGCTTCCTCCCCTGGGGTGCCCCCCGCCCCCCACAGACCTAGTGGGTGGCTCCCAGTCCTCCTCCTCCTCCTCCGGGACGCTCTCATCAGCAGGGCCTGGGGTATAGCTCGTCCTCCGGGGCTCGGTCAGCGGGGGACTGCTTCTCAGCCAGCTGGACCGCCACTCCTGGGGGGTCATGGCCCGAGCTGCCGTCTGTGCAGTGTAGGAACCTGGAGGTGGGAGAGAGAGGGTGTCGAACATCCTCTCCGTGTGTTCTGCTGGCCCTCCTTCCTGCCCCACCTCCAGCCTGGCTGGGTGGCCTGGGAGAGAGGTCTTTCCCTCCTCTAGGCTTGCCGGACCACCCGGACCACCCAGGCCCCTACCCCAGAACCCCGTGACCATCAGCAGAGTGAATGCCAGGCCTCCAGGACCCTGTCCCAGCTCCATGGGGCTCAGCGTGGCCAAGCCTGAGAAGGGGTCCACTCTTAACCATCCCTTTCCCCCTCCCCTGAAGGTCCTGCCCTGCGGGGTGATGCTGACCCAGGGCTGCAGGTGGGGAAGCTGAAACCGAGCGGGCAAACACGCAGTGAGGGATGACCAGGGCCAAGGGCCCCTGAGACTGCCTCGAGGCCTCACCCCATTTCTCCCTGAGCTGGGCCTTGGGGAGTTCCCTGCGGTTCTGGGTCACAGAGATCAAAGATTCAGACATCCCCCAAGGCTGCCCATGGGTCTCCACTTGCAGTGGGCAGGGGGGCGTGTGTCCTGGGGAGTGGCCTCCCAAGTGGGTCTCGTAGGAGGGACGGCAGGGGGCTTTCTGCCTTCCTGTCTTTGATGGGATACAATCAGCATTGAACACTTGCTGCGTGCCGGCCATCGGGCTGGGAATGGAGGAGGCAGAAGTCAGACCCCTTAGTCTCAAGCCTCATGGGGGAGATCTGGATGGGCAGCTTTGTGCCATGGATGCCAATCAAAGTCCAAGAAGGCCTGCGGTCCACGCTCTGAGGGTGAGGGGCTGTCAGAATGGCTGACCGGGCCCAATCAGCTCTGCCGTCAGGAAGTGTCCCTAAGGGATGGAGCCAGCAGAGGAGGAGCAAGGAGGTGGGGCAGGGGGAGGGCGCGGCCCTGCAAAGGCTCAGAGACAGCACAGCACTTGTCCAGGGGTCCGAGGCGATACCTGGGCCCCCAAAGCCACCCTCTGTGGCCGAGCCGCCCCAGGACTCCACAGCACTGTCCACGCTGGGCACAGTGGGCGAGGATCGGGCTGCCAGCAGACCGCCTTTCAGCGCCTCTGGCGGGTCTTCATCCGCATCACTGGCTTCGCTGAGGCTGCCCGACTTGCGGGGTGTGAGGGGGCCTAGAAGGAAGAGCGGGTGTCACTGCCACTGGCTTCTGACCTTGGAGACAGAGATGTCCACCCAGTCTGTTTCCCTGCTTCGGCCCGGTTTGCGGAATCAAAGGCCCCTGGGTGACCAAGTGGACACACAAGGTGGGAGGCAGGCTAGTGGGCAAACCCATTTCACAGACGGGAACACTGAGGCTTTGGGAAGGCTGCACCACACACCCAAGGTCACATGGTGGGCAACAGTGGAGCCCAGATTCAAAGGAGAGCTCCAAAGTCTGGACTCGTGTCCACTCCCTACCAAAGCGTAGGGGATAAACACAGGGGAACTGAGGAACGTATAAGTGACAGCCAGAAGGGAAAACAAGCAGGCTCCTTAAGAGGCAGGAGGCCGAGGCGGGAGGTGATGACGAGCATGGCTCAGGCCCAGAGAGCTCCACAGTGGCTGTGTGACCTTGGGCGCATCACTCCGAGCCTTGTCTCCTCATTGTCCCAGGGACCTCCTCGGGGTGAGCAATCAAATCATCTTGTGAGGCTGGGCCCAAGAAGCGGGCCACAGTGCCCGAGGGATCTCTGTCCCTAAGTGGGCTGGACGGCCCCCAGGGTGCGGGGTGAGGCTCACGGTCTAGCTGCTTCTTGATCTTCAGGGTGACGGTCTCGCCAGCCACCTGCAGGAGGTGGATGGCCTCGCTCAGGGGCCGGCCCTTGAGGCTAACACTGTTGATGGCCAGGATACGGTCCCCAACGTGGATGGCGCCAGTCCTGGGGAGGAGGCACAGGGTACAGGATGGGAGTTAGGGACTTGAAGGGGGGGGGTGGTCTGCCCTCTGGGAACTCAGGAAACCCAAAGCACAAGCCTGGATAACCCCAGGCAAACCCACCTGTGGGGGATAAAAAACAAAACAAAACAGCGTGATTGTGTTAATAGAGATGTCAAGTCTTTTATCTGGGAGGGGTTCTTCCTGCTCAGCTCTAAAGTTAGGTTCTGGAACCAGTGTTCAGCATGAATTTTGAGGATGTTTGGAATGCCTCTTATTAGCTACCAAATACTAATGTGGTCTTTTCAAGCTGAGTGCTGAAAAATTGATGCTTTTGAACTGTGGTGTTGGAGAAGACTCTTGAGAGTCCCTTGGACTGCAAGGAGATTCAACTTGTCAATCCTAAAGGAAATCAGTCCTGAATATTCATTGGAAGGACTGATGCTGAAGCTGAAACTCCAATATTTTGGCCACCTGATGAGAAGAGCTGACTCATTTGAAAAGACCCTGATGCTGGGAAAGATTGAAGGCAGGAGGAGAAGGGGATGACAGAGAATGAGATGGTTGGATGGTATCCTGCGTCTCCTGGATTGCAGGCAGATTCTTTACCCACTGAGCTGCCCGGGAGGGATTTATCCAGCACTTACCTGAAATCGGGATGGCTGCCAGGGGCTAGCCCCCATCTAAGGAACTGAGGTTCAGAGAGGGATAGGACAGGCCCCAGACCATCGATACTGGAACAAAGCTAAGAGCCAGTTTTGACTGACCCCAAAGCTCGGCTCCTGCCCCATGAGGTCCCTGGCTCACCTCTCAGCCAGGCCACGCTTGGTGAGGCCCGAGATGACGATGGGATCAAAAGGCTCCTCTGTGCCTGAGATGGTGATGCCCAGGGGGCCCCCATAGCGTTTCAGCTCCACTGTGTAGCTGATGGCACCTGTGGTCTCCTGTTCATCTGTGGAGGGTGGGTATGCATCAGAGGTTCGGGGCACGTATCAGGGGCTGGGGCATAGGAATGGGCACGCCCAGAACCCCGCAAAGCTTTAATGCACCACACTCATCATGCTGCTGCTGCTGCCGCTGTCACTTCAGTCGTGTCCGACTCTGTGCAACCCCATAGACAGCAGCCCACCAGGCTCCCCCGTCCCTGGGATTCTCCAGGCAAGAATACTGGAGTGGGTTGCCAGTTCCTTCTCCAACACTCATCATATGCTTCCATTAATACACCCACTCCCTCAGTCAAAATAAAGTTACCCATTCCCTACACCACAGATATCCCCAATTCCTCTGCCATTAATACACACATTCCCTCAGTCACTGATACACTCATCCCCTCATTCCGTTAATACACCTATTCCCTCAGTCTTTCCTTGTGTTAATTCAGCCGTTCCCTCAGCCATTCATTCAGGCATTCCATCAGCCATTCATTCAACCATTCCCTCAGCCATTCATTCAGGCATTCCATCAGCCATTAATTCAACCATTCCCTCACCCATTCATTCAGCCATAATTTCAAACATTCCCTTAGCCATTAATTCAAGTCCTTCATACCATTATTATACCTATTCCCTCAGCCATTAATACACCCATTCTCTCAGCCCCAATACACAAATTCCCTCAGCTATTAATTCACCAATTTCTTCAGCCATTAATTAATCCATTTTTTTAGCTACTGATTCACCCATTCCCTCAGTCATTCATTCACCCATACCATTTACCATTAATTCACCAGGAATTCATCCATGCACTCATTCCATTAATACACCCAGAACCTCATGCCTTGGTTCCACCCATTCCCTGAACCATTAAATCACCTACACCCTCAGCCAGTAATTGATTCATTCCCTCTGGCATTAGCTCACCCATTCCTTTAGATTCTACTGTTCCCATTCACTCAGCCATTAACCCACCCTCTGCCTGAGCCATTTACTGCAGCCATTGTTTCACCCACTAACACACCCATTCTCTCATCCACTAACACACCCATGGACTCAGCATTTAGTTCACGCATTCTCTCAGCTTTAACTGACAGATTTCCTCTGCTCCTAATTCATCAATTCTCTCCACCATTAAATCAGCCTTTTCTCATACATTAGTTCACCCATTCTTTCAGCTACTAACACACCTATTCCGGCAGCTATTTCATTCATCCATTCCCTCAGCCATTAATTCACTGATTCCCTTAGGAATTACTTCCCCATATCCTCAAGTATTAATTCACCTATCCACTGAGACATCAGATCACCCACTCCCAGAGCCCTTGATTCAGCCAAACCCTCGGCTGTTGTTTCACACGGCGTGCACGCTACTCACTCAGTCTTGTCGACTCTTTGAGACGCTGTGAAGTGTAGCCTGCCAGGCTCCCCCGTCCCTGGGATTCTCCAGGCAAGAATACTGGAGTCAGTTGCCATGCCCTCCTCCAGGGGATCGTCCCGACCCAGGGATCAAACCCAGGTCTCCCACATTGCAGGCAGATTCCTTGCCATCTGAGCCGCCAGGGAAGCCCCTGTTTCACACGTTATCTGCTGTTTATTCAACTATTCCCTCAGCCATTATCACCCATTGCCTCAGTCATTAATACACCAATTCTTTCATGGCTAACATACCCATTCGCTCAGAGATTAGTTCATCCATATCCTCAGCCATTAGTTCACTGATTCCCTTAGGAATTAGTTCAACCTCTCCCTCAGCTTCCCTGGTGGCTCACGGGGTAAAGTGTTTGCCTGCAATGCAAGTAGACCTGGGTTCGATCCCTGGGTAAGGAAGATCCTCTGGAGAAGGAAATGGCAACCCACTCCAGTACCTTTGCAAGGAAAATCCCATGGACGGAGGAGCCCGGTATGCTACAGTCCATGGGGTCGCAAAGAGTCAGACACAACTGACCGACTTCACTTTCCCTTTTCCCTCCCTCAGCCATTAATTAATCCATTCCACACCCACTAGTTCACCCATTCCCTCAGCCTTTAATACACCATTCCCTCAGTCATTAATATACAATTCCTACGTCCATTAATTCACCCATCCTGCCTCCAGTAGTTCACCCTTTTCCTTAGCTATTAAATCAGGCATTCCTTCGGCTATTAACTCAGCCAATACCTGAGCCATTAATTCACCCAGTCAGCCATTAGTTTGCTACACCTTCAAACATTAATACACCAATTCCCCCAGCCTTAATACCCTCATCCACCTAGCGATAAGTTTACCCAGTTGCTCAGCCATTAATTCACCTTTTTCCACAAAAATTAGGGGACCTATTCCTTCGGCCACTATATACTCATTCTATCAGCACTTAATTCAGCCATTCCCTCAGCCTTCAATACACCATTTCCTCAGTCATTAATGGACTCAACTGCCTCCATTAATTCACCCATTCCCTCAGCTATTAAATCAGGAATTCCTCAGTCATTAACTCATCTAATACCTGAGCCATTAATTCACTCATTCCCTCAGTCATTCACTTAAACCCTCAGCCATAAATTTATCTGTATCTGTTCAGTTCAGTCGTTCAGTTATGCCCGACTCTCTGCAACCCCATGAACCACAGCACACCAGGCCTCCCTGTCCATCACCAACTCTCGGAGTTCACCCAAACCCCTGTCCATTGAGTCAGTGATGCCATCTAACCATCTCATCCTCTGTTGTCCCCTTCTCCTGCCCTCAATCTTTCCCAGCATCAGGGTCTTTTCAAATGAGTCAGCTCTTCCCATCAGGTGGCCAAAGTATTGGAGTTTCAGCCTCAGCATCAGTCCTTCCAATGAATATTCAGGACTGATTTCCTTTAGGATGGACTGGTTGGATCTCCTTGCAGTCCAAGGGACTCTCAAGAGTCTTCTCCAGCACCACAGTTCAAAAGCATCAATTCTTTGGCGCTCAGCTTTCTTTACAGTCCAACTCTCACATCCATACATGACTACTGGAAAAACCATAGCCTTGACTAGAAGGATCTTTGTTGATAAAGTAATGTCTCTGCTTTTCAATATGCTACCTAGGTTGGTCATAACTTTCCTTTCAAGGAGTAAGCATCTTAATTTCATGCTGCAATCACCATATGCAGTGATTTTGGAGCCCAGAAAAATAAAGTCAGCCACTGTTTCCACTGTTTCCCCATCTATTTGCCATGAAGTGATGGGAACGGATGGCATGATCTTAGTTTTCTGAATGTTGAGCTTTAAGCCAATTTTTTCACTCTCCTCTTTCACCTTCATCAAGAGGCTCTTTAGTTCTTCTTCACTTTCTGCCATAAGGGTGGTGTCATCTGCATATCTGAGGTTATTGATATTTCTCCTGGCAATCTTGATTCCAGCTTGTGCTTCTTCTAGTCCAGCGTTTCTCATGATGTACCCTGCATATAAGTTAAATAAGCAGGGTGACAATATACAGCCTTGACGTACTCCTTTTCCTATTTGGAACCAGTCTGTTGTTCCATGTCCAGTTCTAACTGTTGCTTCCTGACCTGCATACAGGTTTCTCAAGAGGCAGGTCAGGTGGTCTGGTATTCCCATCTCTTAGAATTTTCCACAGTTTATTGTGATCCACAGAGTCAAAGGCTTTGGCATAGTCAATAAAGCAGAAATAGATGTTTTTTCTGGAACTCTCTTGCTTTTTCCATGATCCAGAGGATGTTGGCAATTTGACCTCTGCTTCCTCTGCCTTTTCTAAAACCAACTTGAACATCTGGAAGTTCACGGTTCACATATTGCTGAAGCCTGGCTTGGAGAATTTTGAGCATTACTTTACTAGCATGTGAGATGAGTGCAATTGTGAGGTAGTTTGAGCATTCTTTGGCATTGCCTTTCTTTGGGATTGGAATGAACACTGACCTTTTCTAGTCTTGTGGCCACTGCTGAGTTTTCCAAATTTGCTGGCATATTGAGTGCAGCACTTTCACAGCATCATCTTTCAGGATTTGGAATAGCCCCACTGGAATTCCATCACCTCCACTAGCTTTGTTCGTAGTGATGCTTTCTAAGGCCCACTTGACTTCACATTCCAGGATGTCTGGCTCTAGGTCATTGATCACACCATCGTGATTATCTTGGTCGTGAACATCTTTTTTGTACAGTTCTTCTGTATATTCTTGCCACCTCTTCTTAATATCTTCTGCTTCTGTTAGGTCCATACCATTTCTGTCCTTTATTGAGCCCATTTTTGCAAGGTGGCTGTGACGGCGCACATGGCAGGCCGAGAGGAGCTGCCCCACGTCCAAGGTCACCCAGGCAGTTAGTCATCAATTAGGCCAATCCCAGAGCCATGACTTCACCCATTCCTTCAGCCACCAATTCACCTATATGCTCAGAAATCCATCAATTCTGCCAGGCCTAATACACCCAATCTCTCAGGAAATAGTACACCCATTTGCTCAACATTATTTTCCTCACAGCCATATGACATTATTTCACCAATTCCTTCAGCTGTTATTCCAACCATTCCCTTAACCATTAATTCAGTTAATCCCTCAGTCATTAACTCAGCCAATTCCTCAGCCTTTAAGTTACCCATTCCCTCTGCCATTAATTCACCTATTCCCTCAACCATTAGATCATCTGTTCCATCAGGCACATTCCCCCATTTCCTAAGACATTTGTTTATCCATTCCTCATTAGCTGACCCTTTCCATCAGCCATTT
The DNA here is from genome assembly GCF_003369695.1 of Bos indicus x Bos taurus. NCBI lineage: Eukaryota > Metazoa > Chordata > Mammalia > Artiodactyla > Bovidae > Bos > Bos indicus x Bos taurus. The sequence continues at coordinate 3,014,436 of NC_040097.1, forward strand.
AATTCAGACATTCCCTCAGCCATTAATACAACCATTCTTTCATCCATTAATACACCCATTCCCTCACGCCATGGATTCGCACATTTCCCCATCACTGATATACCTGTTCCCTTCTCATTTATCAGTAATTTACCAATTCCCTCGGTTTACAATTTACTCATTTCCTCATCCATTATTTCACCCATTCCTGCAGTCTCTAATACATCTATTCCTGCAGCTATTCATTCATTCATTCCCTCAGCCATCAATTAATTAATTTCCTTTGGAATTAGTTCACCTGCTACCCACCTAATTTACCCATCCCCTCAACCATTAATTCACCTATTCCTTTGGCCATTAATACATCCATTCTCTGAACCATTAATATACCTATTCCTTTATCTATAACATACTCATCCCCTCATGGCATTTCACACCCATTCTTTCAGCCATTAATTCATCTATTCCCTCAATCACTGATATATCCATTCTTTTTGTCCATTACCATATCCATTCCCTTATACCACTAATTCACCCATTTTCACATCACTAATACATCTATTCCTTTCATATTTAATTCACCAAATTCCTCAATTCGTAATTTACTCATTCCGTCACCCATTAATTCACTCATCCCATCAGCCATTAATAAAGCCATTATTTCAGCCATTCCCACAGCCTTGATACATCAATTTCATCAATCATTAATACACACATTTCCCCATCCATTAATCACTCATTTCTGTCTCCGTTAATTCACCCACTCAGTTTGGCATTAATTTAGGCACTCCACCAGCCTATACCCTCACCCATTACTACACCAATTCCCCCAGGTCTAACACCTAATCCCTCGGGAATTAATTCATCCATTCACTCAATCGTTATTTTACTCATAACCTCAGGATATTGATTGATAACCAGTCAATCCTAAAGGAAATCAATCCTGAATATTCATTGGAAGGACTGATGCTGAAGCTGAAACTCCAATACTTTGGCCACCTGATGCGAAGAACTGACTCATTGGAAAAGACCTTGATGCTGGGAAAGATTGAAGGTGGGAGGAGAAGGGGATGACAGAGGATGAGATGGTTGGATGGCATCACCAACTCAATGGACATGAGTCTGAGTTAACTCCGGGAGTTGGTGATGGACAGGGAGGCCTGGCGTGCTGCAGTCCATGGGGTCACAAAGAGTTGGACACAACTGAGCGACTGAACTGCTCTTCCATTCCTTCAGCTGTTATTTCCACCATTCCCTCAGCCATTAATTCAAGCAGTCCCTCAGCATTATTTCTGTCATTCCCACAGTCTTTGATACACCAATTCCTTCAATCTATAATACCACATACCCGCATGCATTAATTCATCCATTTCATCAGCCATTAATTCAGGCATTCTCTCAGCCCTAATTCACCCATTCCCTCAGCCATTAATCTATTCCCACACCCATTAATATAGCCATATCCTCATGCCATATGAAAAGATCCTCACCCATTTCCTCCACTCTAAGTCACACATTCCCGAAGCCATTAATTCCCCCCTTCCCTCAGCCATTCATTCCCCCATTCCTTCAGCCACTAATTCACCTATACCCTCAGCCACTAATTCATCTGTTCTTCCAGCCATTAATTCAGCCATACTCTCAGCCAGTAATACGACAACTCTGCCAGGCCTAATACATCCAATCCCTCAGGAATTGTTCCACCCACTTGCTCAACCATTATTTTCCTCATAACCTCATGTTCACCAATTCCTTCAGGTATTATTTCAACCATTCTTTCAGCCATAAATTCAGCCATTCCCTCAGCCTATTTTTTGTTTGACAGGTAAGAAGTGGATTTATTTAGTTACACATTCCATAGACAGGGTGTGGTCCATCTTGAAAAGTGGGAGCGACTTTGGCAGAAACACTCCACAGAGGGTGGGCCATCTCAGAAGGCAAGAGGCCTCCCTTAATCTTTGATACACTAATTCCCTCCGTCATTAAGACACACATTCCTATATCCATTACTTCAACCATTCCCTCAGCCATATTTCAGGCATTCCTTCAGCCAACCAATCCCTCAGTCATTAACACACATTTCCTCATGCTATTAATTCACACATTCCCTCAGGCCTAATACAAACTTTCCATCGGCTATTAATTCACCCATTCTCTCAGCTATTAGTTTCGCATTATCTCAGCCACTAACCCATTTACTTAAGTTGTTAAATCACCCGCTCCTTCTGCTGCTGAGTTCAGTCATAAGCCCCCAGTTCACCCAGTCCTGCCATCATTAAATCACCTTGTACCTTGGCCATTAGTTCATTCATTCCATCAGTCACATCCACCTCTTTCCTTTGAAATCTCTCACCCATTAATTCAGCCAACCCAAGACGTTTTTACACATTCTCTCGGCCATTAAACTATTTCTTCAGGTAGTAAATCCCGTATTCTCTCAGCCATTAATATAGCCTCAGCCACTCCTGCACATATTCTCTCAGACATTAATTCACCCATTCCATCAGGCATTAATTAAACCAATCCCTTAGCCATTATTTCACCAGCCCTAATACACCAGTTCTCTCATTTTAATACAGGTTCCTTAAGTGATGAGTTCACCCATTCCCTCAGCCATTAATACAGCCAGTCCCTTAGTCATGAATTCAACCAATCCTGCAGCTATTAACTCAGCCAATTCCTCAGTGATTATCGGAGCCATTTCCACAGCCTTTGATACACCAATTCCTCCATTAACATACACATTCCCCCATCCATTAATTCACCCATTCCCTGGCCATTAATTCAGTCAATCCCTCAGCCATGAATTCACAAATTTCCTCAGCCACTAATACATCAATGCCCTAATGCCTAACACCCTGACTTTCTAGTTAGCAGTTCACCCATGTCCTCATGCCATGAATATGCTCATTCCCTATGTCACTTATAAACCCATTCACTCAACTATAAGTTCAGTTACCTCAATCTTTAGTCACAGATCACCGAACCCATAGTTTAATCCACTCCTTCAGCCACTAATTCACCCATCATTTCAGCCACTAATTCTCTACCACTTATTCAGCCAATCCATCAATCATTAATTTACCCAAACCCTGAATCATTCACTCACCTATTCCTTCAGCCATTAATTCGCCATTCCCTCAGCCACCAATACACAAATTTTCTCATGCCTAAACAGCCTGTTCTCTTAGTGACTAGGTCACCCATTCCCTTGTGCCAGCATAGAGCCACTGCCTCAGCCATTACGCCACCCACTCCCCCTCAGCCATTTTTCAAACACTCCCTCAGCTGTCAGTTCACCCATTCCCTCTGCCATTCACATACCGATTCTCTCAGCTCTAGTACAGATTCCTTCAGCCACTAATTCAGCCATTCCCCCAGCCACCAAGTCACCCACTCCCTCATGCCATTAATTCGCCCATTCTCTCATGCCACTAATTCACCCATGCCGTCATGCCATTAACATAACCATTCCCTAGGCCACTACTTTCAGAGAAGGCAATGGCACCCCACTCCAGCACTCTTGCCTGGAAAATCCCATGGACGGAGGAGCCTGGTAGGCTGCAGTCCATGGCGTCACTAAGAGTCGGACACGACTGAGCGACTTCACTTTCACTTTTCACTTTCATGCATTGGAGAAGGAAATGGCAACCCACTCCAGTGTTCTTGCCTGGAGAATCCCAGGGACAGGGGAGCCTAGTGGGCTGCCGTCTATGGGGTTGCACAGAGTCGAACACGACTGAAGCGACTTAGCACAGCATAGCATGGGCCACTACTTCACCCATTTCCTCTCCATTTATTCACCCTCCTCCCAGGCATTATTTCACTATTCCTCCAGCCATTACTACACTCATTGCTTCATGCCTTTAATACACCTGTTCTCTCAGCCATGAATTCACCCATTCCTTAATCCCATTCATTACACCCATTCCCCCAGCCATTAATGCAGCCATTCACTCTGCCATTATATCATCCATTCACTCTGCCATGAATACACCCATTGTTTCATGCGGTTAATACACCTATTTCCTCAGCCATTAATTCAAACATTCCGTCAGTCATTAATCCACCCATTCCCTCAGCCATGAATACACCCATTTCCCCCATGGGAGGACTTCAGATGGCACCACTTGAGGCCATCTTCTGCTGCCAACAATGTTTCATTTCACCCAAACAGCCATTTCAGTAAGAGCAGAAACCCTGAACCAGCATTTTTATAATAAAGATTTCACATACCACGCAGAACAAGAATAATGATGGTGATGATGATATTGGCTATAAGACGACACCAGATTTCCTGTTTTTCTTAAAAAAAACTCTGAAATCTGCCCATAAGTGATCCTCCTACCCAGGGTGGGAGTTGGTGGCAGCCCTTCTAAACAAGATTCTCACCAGTGGCCACAGTCCTCTCCTTCTGTCTACCCAGACTGAATCATTTTTCTCAGCTTCGGCCCAATTCCCTCCCTCTGTCACCTGTCCAGCCTCAGATGTGCCTGAGTTTGCAGCCTCAGCTCATTGACAGCCACCCATGCCGTGGTACATCCCCCACCCCCACCCATTCATCGTCACACCCCGTCATCTGCGCCCAGCAGCTGTGGGCAGGGCCTGTTGGGTCCAGGTCTCGCTCAAACTCTAGCAAACCTCACAAGGGCCTTTGGAGAAGGCCAGATCTGGGGACAGGGACACATCTGCCATCTTCCCCCCCGCCACCCCACATCTTCATTCAAGGGCTCTCCACCAGCAGCCCCTGGGTGGCATCCTTGGCTGGAGGGAGCACCAGATTGCCAGCTGGGCACCGTCTGTTGGCATGGGTGGGCAGGGATCAGGGCCCTCACCCGAGTTGTCCTCATCCTTGCGGATCTTTAGCTTCACCAGGTCCTCACACTGGCGCAGGATTTGCACAGCGTCCTCCATGGGACAGTTGTCCAGGCGGATGTTGTCAATGGCCAGCAGCTTGTCCCCTGGCTCGAGGGTGCCGGTCCTGCAGGAGCAGGGAGGGGACATGGAGGATTGGGCACATGCAGGCGCCCAGCCCACCCCCGTGGGCCAGCCCCCCGTCCTGCCAGGGGCCCCCCTACCTGTGCGCCACGCTGCCTTTCTTGATGTCGGAGATGACCAGGGGCTCCCCTCGCTTCCTGCTGGCCGCTAGGGGAAAGAAGCCAAAAGCCCATCCTTGGCCACCTTGGCCTCAGGGGCCCAGGAGTTGGGCGTGGACTCGGAGCCCCATGCCCCGCTTCCCATCCCTCCCGGGCTGGGTGGACTGTGAGCAAACAAGCTCCCCTCTATGTGCCTCAGTTTCCCCTCTGTAATATGGGGATGAGGCCACAGAGTTCACAGGGACATCCAAGATTAACTAGACGAAGCAGGACAACACCTCCCACACTCAGCTCATTCTCTAGCACATGGAGCTCCCTGAGGGGCTGTGTCTGGCTGGTGTCTGTGTTCCCAGCAATGGGCAGACAGGCCCAGGTTCCAGAACCAAGTGACTTAAAAGCTGAGTTCTCCCTTGCCCGCTGCAGGGAATGCTGGCTGCGAACACTGCAGCAGGATCCTGCTGGGGAATGGCCTTTAGCTGAGGGAGCAGCCTCACCCAAAACAATGTCTACATCCATCGACCGGTCCACTTGACAGTGCCAAGGCCCAGCTCCCAGCCTCTATGCAGGACAACTCCCACAGAAAGTGAAAGTATTAGTCGCTCAGTCATGTCCGACTCTGTGACCCCATGGACTGTAGCCCACCAGGCTCTTCTGTCCATGGAATTCTCCAGGCAAGAATACCAGAGTGGGTAGCCATTCCCTTCTCCCAGGGATCTTCCTGATACTTGGATTGAACCCACATCTCCTGTATTGGCAGGCAGATTCTTTACTGTGTGAGCCACCAGGGAAGCCTCAGCTCCTGCAGCCTCTCCAGCAAAGAAGACTGGGGGAGCCCTCTACTGACTACATCGCAGCCTAGCTCCTCCCACTGCCTGGTCCTACAGTCGCCTCCACCCACAGGTGTTCATCCTAAGAGCCCGCCTCAATAAGGCCCCTCTACATCACTCCTTGTGGGAGAGGCTATTTCCCAGGGAACACGATCTAAGACAACGAGGGGCTGAGTTTTCCTGCAGAAAGAATCCATTTGGGTTAATGGATTTTCCCATGACTGATCAGGTGTAAAGCGGTCCCTCTAGCCCAAACAGCACCTTTGCAAATGAGACAAAGGGGCCCCATCTACTTAGTCTGTTGAGAAAATGTCAGAAAATCTAAGTCTACCTTGAATGGGCACCTTGTGTCATGTACAACCTGTGCACTGCACCTGGTGGCCCTGCCCAGAGGTTCCTGGGCTGGAAGCACCTTCTCCCCAGCAACTGCTTCAACTTCCACCACCACTGGCTATGAGGTCTGGGGCCAGAAGGAGCTGCAGCACCAGCCCTTCCGGACAGCTGCTCCTCCAGGGTGTGGTGGGGAGATGGCAGGAGATGAAGTCAGAGGGGGCTTCCCCAGTGGCTCAGTGGTAAAGAATCTGCCTGCAATGCAGGAGCCACAGGAGATGCGGGTTTGATCCCTGGGTCGGGAAGATCCCCTGAAGATGGGCATAGCAATCCACTCCAGCATTCTTGCCTGGAGAATCCCAAGTACAGAGGAGTCTGGTAGACTACAGGCCATAGGGTCTCAAAGAGTTGGACATGACTGAAGCGACTTCGCATGCACGCACGCACAAAGTCAGAGGACTTCAGCTTTTCCAGAGTGAGATGAGGGCTGGGGGAGGGTCTGTGACCGTTCCTCTACCTTCTTCCCATTCTGCAGTCCCTCACTTTCACTCCTTTGACAGACATGAATTAAGCACTGACTATGTTCCAGACCTTTCCTGGGCCCCGGGAATACAGAGGCAACAGAAAACCAAACCTGGGCCACGTGACTGGTGCCTCATAAAACCACTTAACCACCCCTGGAGACTAAATAGGCCAGGAGACTCCCACTGTGCAGAAAAGAAAACCGAGGCTTCCAGAAGCCTTGCCTGAGGACACGCACTGCAGACAGAGGGAAGTCAGGTCAGCCAGCCCCCTCTCCCACCCAGAGTCTTCCCCTGATCGCCTCATGCTGGGCGGACTCGGGGCAGGCTGGAGGGCACACAGGACGGGGACTCACAGCTGATGGTGATGCCCAGCTCCACGCCGCGCCTCTTGGGCAGCTTCACGTGGAAGGTGCCGCTGCTTGGGATGACGGACTCTGGGTGCAAACAGACACAAACCTGGGAGACTCAAGCGAATAGCCTCAGGGAATCCACACCCCACACTCATTCTGGTCCAGTGGAGAGGGATGCTAAACACAACCCCATCCTGCTTCCTCCACCCACAGAAGAAACTGAGGCACGGTGCACCGATTTGTCCCAGAAAAGCACTCACCGGGTCAGAGCAGAGTCAGGATTGGTACCCCGACCTACAGCTGCCACTGGGGCCCCCTAGCCTGGCCCAAGCCATTCGGATCCAGCAAGGACTTAAAGGGCACCTCTCACATGACAGACCTCAGCTGGTGCTTCCAGGAGCTTCATCTCAACAACACCCCTTGGGATAGAGGATTCTATCCACTTTACACTATTTTTACACTGGGGAAAACTGAGGATGGAGGAGGACAAGCCCTGTCCGAAGTTACACGGTGTCCAAATCAGGAACCAGAATTCTAACCGAGTTTTTTTGGGATCTTTGCATAAACCCTCACCTCCCCCACCCGCGGCTGCTGTTCCCTTGCAAAAACCTTCATTCACACTGGCGTGTGCAATTCCTTCACTCCCGCCCCGTGCCTTTCTCCCAGCGTTCTGGGGACACGCTGCAAACGCGGAAAGAAGCGGGGTGGGAGGAGCAGGGTGGAGAAAGGGGTCGCGAAGGAAACGAGGAAGCCGCAGGTACCCACTCACCAGCCACGTCAAACTCCACCTCCAGCACGACCTTGTGGGCCAGCGCCGCGTCCCGCAACAGCTGGTTGGCCTCCTCCATCGTCCCGTCCTCGGTGGCGATGCCGTTGATGGCTAGGACGCGGTCCCCTACCTGCAGCAGTCCACACCTGAACCGGAGAGAGAAGCGGCCCCTTTAGAAGCCAGAAACATGCTGCGCAGCAGCAGTGCCAGGCCCCGCCCACATCCCGGGCGGGGGCGGGGTTTGGGCGGGGCGGGGATGGGGCGGAGAGAGGAGCGGCCCCTTTGGAAGCCAGAAACATGCTGCGCAGCAGCAGTGCCAGGCCCCGCCCATATCCCGGGCGAGGGCGGGGCCTAGGCGGGGCTGGGCGGGGCCTAGGCGGGGCTGGGCGGGGCTGGTAGCGCCCCGCCCTGTACCCGCGCCAGCGGCAGCTCCTCAGGCCATTTACCCGGGACACTGGCTATAAGGGATGCCCTCGCTGGGCCTCAGTTTCTCTGTCCCGTGGGGATGATGCCATGCCTCAGGAGATGTATATACAGGACTCGGACTTCAGACCACACTGGGGTTCGTGTCATGGGTCACTCCCAAACTGTGTGACCCTGGGCAGGTGAATCAGCTTCTCTGAGCCTCAGACCCCTCGTCTACAAAACGGGGCCGGCGACGGGGTGGACCGTGATGGATGGTAAGATACACCTGTGCAGCCAGGCTAAGCGTGTGACTGGACTTCCCCGGCTGTCCGTGAGGCCCCACCCCACCGAATCGGAGTGGCAGGCCCACGGCGAGGGGGCAGTAGGCTCACCTCTCCGCCGGGCTGTCAGGCTCAATAAAACGCACGAGGGGTGGGGAGGACAAAGTCTCGGTGGCGAAGATGCCGCCCTGGAGCTGGAGGCCGAAGCCGCTGAGGGGGTCTCCGCAGAGCACGACCTCCGTGGTCTCCGTGTGCACAATCTGTCCGCCTGGCCCCACCGTGCTGGAGGCCAGCGACACTGCGGGGCAGGCGGGCACGGCGCTCAGGGCACTGTCCCGGGGGTTACTTCCTGCCAGAGCCCACCCACCCTCGGCGGGACCACCTGAAGTCGGAGAGGGCGCGTGAGTGGGAGGCCCGCCCCGCCCCGGGGCGGGGCCAAGTCGCGGCCCATTCTGAACCTTGGGGTCATGGGTTCCACCTGGCAGAGCGGCGCCCAGGATCCAGGAAGACAGCTCCTGGAATGCCATGTTATAAAACAGGCTCTGAGGGTCCGTGATATGACGTCCTGTGATGTGTGATGTTATGCCGTGCTCAGTCGCTAAGTCGTGTCCTACGCCTTGCAACTCTGGGTTGTAGCCCTCCAGGCTCCTCTGTCCATGGGATTTCCCAGGCAACAATACTGGAATGGGTTGCCATGCCCTTCTCCAGGGGATCTTCCCGACCCAAGGATCAAACCCGTGTCTCCTGTGTTAGCAGATGGATGCTTTACCCCTGAGCCACCACGGAAGCCCTGTGTGATGTTATACTTCAACTTATTTTATTATTGTATCATATATCAAATATCATATTATATTACTATTAGATGCAATAGTATATATTATGCCATTTTTGGCAACAGCTTTATTGAGATATAGTTCAGCTTCCACAGTATTCACCCACAGAATGTACAATTCAATCGGTTTTAGTAAATATATTGATTATTTAGTATATTCAAGTTGTACAACCATTCCCTCAATTAATTTTAGCATTTTCAATCCCTCAAAGAAACCCTGTTTCCATTAGTCACTCAAATCCTCCCGTTTCTCCCAGCCCTGAGCATACTTTCTGTGTCTATAGATTTGCCTGTTCTGGACATCTCATATCAATGGAATCATACTATAAATGGTCTTTTGTATGTGGTTTCTTTCACTTAGCATGTTTTCAGGGTTCATCCATGTAGCATAGATCAAGATGTCCTCCTTCTTGAGGCTAATATCCCACTGTATGATGGTACCACATTTTTTAAAATTCATCCATCGATAGACATCTGGGTTATTCCCACCTTTTGGATATTATGAATGACACTGTATAAACATTCATAAATATGTTTTAGGGTGAATATGACATATGTTCTCATTTCTCCTGGGTATTTACTTAAGAGTGGAATTTCTGTGTCACATGATAATTCCATGTTTCACTATTTAATGTGTTATTTAACATATTGTATTTTATATTCCACATATAAAATACACTTGTATTATTAATATGGATATTGGATATCATTTATTAAATAAAATTTATATGTCATTCTATTAGTTATACCATTGTGTCTTTATATATTATTTTCTTATATTATTATACATCACACATTATAATATGTGTAACCTACTTTATTGTTGGATATATTGTATTATTATATTTCTATTCATTATTTTTTTCACAATTACATCACCAATGATAAAAGTGGTATTTGGAACATTGGAAGTATTCAAAATTTTTTATTTAACTAACTAGTCATTATCATCAAGGAAGGAGACAGGTAAGGGGTCCCAAGAGTCTCCAGGCTCCATAAGCTCCTGCCTGTGAAAAATATTTCTGAATCTCTTCACCTACATACCCGCTGCTTCAGTGGGTGACAATGGTGGCTGGTAAAGTTGTATTTTATCTATCACCTGACTCTGAATTCTGTTTCTCTTTTCGCCTTGGCTGCCAGGAAGCTTATAACCATGTTTAGCGCCTTTCAGTGCCAAACTGACTTATATTTCTCTCTTCCCTCACCTGGTTCAATCCTAACTGGCCCAGTTTGACCCTCCATTCTTCCTGGAGGCCTCTGCAATTCACATGGAAAGAGGCTGGGAACCCTCTCTACGTCAACAAAGGAAAGATTCTTCCCAGGCAAGATTTCAAAATTCAGGGCCCTGGACTTCGCTGGTGGTCCAATGGCTAAGACTCAGCACTCTCAATGCAAGGGGCCTGGGTTTGATCCCTGGTCAGGGAACTAGATCCCACATGGTGCAACTAAGACCTGGCGTGGCCAAATAAATAAATATTAAAGAAAAAGATTCTGGGCAATCTTATGACTTTTTGCTACTTCCACATGTCTCCTGCATTATCGTTCATTACTATTCATTTTAAAAAACACTTAAGGGACTTCCCTGGTGGTCCAGTGGTTAAAAGTCTGCCTTGTGATGCAAGGGACACAATCTCTGGTCAGGGAACTAAGACCCCACATGCTGCAAAGCAACCGGGTCTGTGCACCACAACGGCTGAGCCCACCCGCCACAACTAGAGAGGATCTGTATGCCACAACACAAGATCCCAGGTGCTGAAACCAAGACCCAGTACAGCCAAATAAATAAAAACTAAATAATTTTTTAAATTGTTAAATAAAAAATTCTTAAATGCCTTCATTTCAAAAGGAACTATATGTATTGATCACAAATAAAGAAAAGTGTCAACAAGCAAAGGTTGAGTAGAAATATATACCTAATAAAACTAAAAATTACTATATTCTGGATGGCTAGTTTCAGGCCTGGATGGCTAGTTTTCACTGCCTTAGGGAAAATTAACAAATGTCAGAAGGGTGGTAAAGACAAAATAACACCACCCCCTGGAATGGATCAGAGGGTTGAAGAAGAGAAAAATGAAAGGAAGTTACTCTGAGACCGTCACACAAATCTGGAAAAGGCAGCCTTTCCTCAAGACACTTTGCCACCACCTGCTGGGAATTTTTCATAATAAAGGCTTCCCTTGTGGCTCAGCTGGTAAAGAATCCGCCTGCAATGCAGGAGACCTGGGTTCAATCCCTGGGTTGGGAAGATCCTCTGGAGAAAGGAAAGGCTACCCACTCCAGTATTCTGGCCTGGAGAATTCCATGGACTGTATAGTCCCTGGGGTGGCAAAGAGTCAGACACAACTGAGCACCTGTTGGGAATTTTTCATAATAAAATTACAAGACAAAGTGTACAAATTCACTGTCACTCCTCAGGAGAGCCCTTGTGCAGTGTGCAACCTGCCCAACCATCCTCAGCAACCTGGTGTACCACATACTCTATGTAATGCCACCTCCCCACACCTGGCCCTGCCCCAAATACCCCACATGTTGGCAAATCTCTCTCTCAGGCATACTGGCAGCCCAGAGGGGAGAGAAGAGACCACGGCTTACATGAGCTCTTGTGTTCCCTTCTCCGCGGCCGCCTCCGCCCCATTGTGGTCCGGGGGCTCATGGGCTGGGATCCACGAGGCAGAGTGCTGGGGTTGGTGCAAGAAAAGGTGTGGTTCACGGTCGGCGAGGAGAAGGGAGATGAGGATAAGGCTGGGGAGATGAGAGCAGACCCATGAGCCCAGCAGAGCCCTCCACCCCACCCCAGGGAGACACAGGGGTGCCTCCTCCACCCCCGACCATGCTCGCTGTGTGACCTCAGGCCTGTCTCTCCCTCTCTGGGCCTCAAAGCTTACAGGCTTTTCACAGACCTGGTGAAACTCAGCTGCCAGACAGGGGCCCCTCACTTCTCTGAGTCTCAGCTTCCTTCCCTATAAAACAGGCTCCAGCACCTCCCCAGGGACAGAGAAGAGTGACCGTGGGGAGGGCACTTTACAGCGGTTCTGGTCCTGGCCGGCAGGGGCGGCCCAGGTGGGCGTCCTGCAGCGGCCGGGCCGGGGGCTGTGGCAGGAGGGCACGCAGGGGTCCCAGCGATGCGGCTGCTCGCTCCTCTGCACCTTCACTGTGGTGGAGGAAGAGGAGAGACAGGCGTTAGGGGCTGGGCGGGTCTGGACTCCATGCCCCTGAAGGGTGAGCTCCGTCTGCCCAGCAAGGGGAGGAGAGCGGGAACAGAAGGTCTGGAGTTTCTGAGCCAGGCTGGGCATTCCAGACTTTGCCCACATGTCCCGGACGCCCGCTGTGTGCTGGGCCCTGTGCTCAGGGCTCAGCTACGCAGCAGCCTGAGAGGCAGGGATCCGAGAGGGAAAGCCGTACCAGCCCACAGGTGGGAGGGCTGGAGGAGCAGGATGTGAACCAGGCCAACCGACCAGTCAGCTCCAAGGAGTGCAGCTGGCAGACAGTGACCAGCTGGAGCACCTCCGGGGACTGTGGTCATGCTGTAGCCTGGGCAGCCTTGGCCTGGGGCTGGGCAAGCAGGCACCGGGGCCGGGCATTTCTGCCCCACGCTGAGCTCTTGGGGGCCACATGGGTCTCTGTTGGATTGGCCCAGGCTTGCAAGGACCCGCATCGCAGTCTAAGGCTGTCCCCCCTCAACCTTTCACGGGCCTTGACTTCAGTGAACTCTTGACTCCAGCTAAGCATCCGCTTCCCAGGGGAGTCCACGGACCCTGCCTCTCTCACCTCCCTGACCTGGTCCTCCTCCCCGCAGCCCCAGACCCCGTTCTGGCTCTTCCTTCTGCTGCAGGACTTTGTGGGGAGTCGGGGTGGGGGATGTCCAGCCTGGGGCAGCATGCTCTTGGATGGACGGACGAGGTCCCTGTGATCTCAGCCCATTGATTCTGCCTCCCTGTGCGGCGTTCCCACCGCCACCCAGGGGCTGGGCCGACTCTGGGGCCAGGAGCTGAGTCCAATCCCAGCTCCATGGCTGACGAGCTGCGGGACTGGGACAAGTCCCTGCACCCCGCCCTGTGCCTCGCTGTCATAACTGTAAAATGGGACAAGGCGGCTACTTCCCAGGGAAGCTGGGAGGATAGGAGTTACCACATGGGCTTGGCAGACGTTTATTTAGGGAGAGCCAAGGGGACTGTCGGCAGCCAACTGTCATCAGAAGGACCTGCACTGCTCAGACCCTCAGAGCCTCCATACTGACCTTGTAGACGTGTCACGGGGGTGTACCCAGATGACCCCTGGGAAGCCCCAGCAGCACAGCAGCGGGTGGGAGAACAGATGCTGGGACATCTGAGGGACTCACAGGGGTGGCTCTAGGCCCTCCTGACTGCCTGGCTGCCTCCTCTGGACCTGCTGAGGGCCCTGGGGTGAGCCCACGGGTCCAAATTCTGAGTAGCACAGGGCACAGAAGGACTATCCCCTCCCTTGTTCCAGCCCTCATACTTCTATTAATGCGACCAGTGATGGATCTAGCTTTGGGGGTATCCACGCCAGCAAACTGTCAGATCAGAAAGTATGAAAGTGTTTGTTGCTCAATCCTGTCTGACTCTTTGTGACCCCATGGACTGTAGCCCACCAGGCTCCTCCATCCATGGGATTTTCCAGGCAAGAATACTGGAGTGGGTTGCCATTTAAACACCCAAGTTATTTATCTGCCCTATCTCCCCACCCTTAGCTGCTGCACTTGACACTTTGAGCGTCCCTGTGGGACTGGACATTTGTTCCGCTAAATGCTAGCCTGCCCCTTGCCCTTAGGGTTGAGCCCTGAGGTCTGCAGGGGACTCACCTGCCTCTGACGGCTTGAGGGGCCGCCGGCTCTGGGGCGCAGGCAGGATCTCCAGCCGCACTTTCTCCGACACGCTGGCCAGGAGCTTGGTGGCTTCAAGCAGCGAGCAGTGTTCAGTGCTGGTACCGTCGATGGACAGGATGTGGTCTCCGGCATGCAGGGCCCCGCTCCTGGCCAGGTCAGGGAGCAAAGGGGAAAGGGTACAGCCAGACAGCTCCAGACGATTCTCCCCCTGCACCCCCCCAACACACACCACGGCAGCTCCCAGCAGGTGCCCCACCTGTCCACCACGCTGGCCGGCTTGATGCGGTCGATGGTGATGACGGGCTTGTTCCGGTGGGAGCCGGTGGTGAGGGAGATCCCCAAGGCTGACCCTGGAGTCTTGGTGATTTCCACTATTAAGGGCCCTGAAGCGTTGGCCACCGTATCTGATACATGGAAGGAAAGAAGAGTTTGAGATGCAAATAATTCAGCACCTTCCTCCGTCTCAGCTTAATTCTGTCAGGTAGGGATCAGTGCATCCACTTTACAAACAAGAAAACTGAGGCGCCTGGAGGCAAAGGCCTCGTCCAAGTTCACATGGCCTCTCGGTGGCAGAGGAGGGGCAGGAATTCAGGTTTCAGAGAGGCTCTGACCCCAAGGCTTTGCTGAACAGTACTAATTTGCTCACATATATTGAGAGCCTGGGCTTCCCAGATGGTGCTAGTGGTAAAGAATCCGCCTGCCAATGCAGGAGACATAAAGAGACGTGGGTTTGATCCCTGGGTCAGGAAGATCCCCTGCAGGAGGGCATGACAACCCACTCCGGTATTCTTGCCTGGAGAATCCCATGGACAGAGGAGCCTGGCGGGCTACCGTCCATGGAGTCACAAAGAGTCAGACATGATGGCAGCGACTGAGCACTCAAGCATCAAGAGCCTACTGTATACACTGAACTGTGGGATTTCACTACCAGCCTTCCCCATCTCAGAAAACAGCACCCCGTGCACCCACCCAGTGGCTGGAAAACAAAACCCGGCTTTTTCCACTCTTTTTCCCACCCACGTGTCGAAACCTCAGCAAACCAGGCCAGCAGAGCTTCATCATCTTTCCCAGATCTAACTCCTCTCTACACCCCCACTCAGCCCCTGGTCCAGCCACCATCACTTTTCGCCCACCTGCACGGCCACAGGTTACAAAGTATCTCCTAGCCTTCCCCATCTCTCTCCCTGATTTTTTTTTTTTTTTTTTTTGCACACTTATCATCCTCTGTGAGTACAGTTTCAGTGTGTCTGCCCTCTGATGACCTCTTGCAATACCTACCGTCTTATTTGGGTTTCTCTTACCTTGGGCGTGGGGTATCTCTTCACCGCCGCCCTTCCTGACCTTCAACATGGGATAGCTCCTCTAGGCCCTCCTACCCCACGTCTGAGGTCAGGGGCAGAAGCCGGGAGGACCCCATGCCCAAAGGGCGGCGGCCAAGAGGAGTTACCCCATGTCCGAGGTCAGGGGCAGCAGCCAAGAGTGCCAGGCTGCAACGGCGCAGGAATGGCTGAGAAGAGCTACCCAAGTCCGAGGTCAGGGGCAGCAGCCGAGAGGAGTTACCCTGCGTCCGAGGTCAGGGGCGGCGGCCGGGAGGACCAACCCCACATCCAAGGAGCTGTAGCTGTGCGATGGTGTGATCACTGACCTAGAGCTGGACATCCTGGAATGTGAAGTCAAGTGGGCCTTAGAAAGTATCACTACAAACAAAGCTAGTGGAGGTGATGGAATTCCAGTTGAGCTATTTCAAATCCTGAAAGATGATGCTGTGAAAGTGCTGCACTCAATATGCCAGCAAATTTGGAAAACTCAGCAGTGGCCACAAGACTAGAAAAGGTCAGTGTTCATTCCAATCCCAAAGAAAGGCAATGCCAAAGAATGCTCAAACTACCGCACAATTGCACTCATCTCACACGCTAGTAAAGTAATGCTCAAAACTCTCCAAGCCAGGCTTCAGCAATACGTGAACCGTGAACTTCCTGATGTTCAAGCTGGTTTTAGAAAAGGCAGAAGAACCAGAGATCAAATTGCCAACATCTGCTGGATCATGGAAAAAGCAAGAGAGTTCCAGAAAAACATCTATTTCTGCTTTATTGACTATGCCAAAGCCTTTGACTGTGTGGATCACAATAAACTGTGGAAAATTCTGAAAGAGATGGGAATCCCAGACCACCTGACCTGCCTCTTGAGAAATCCGTATGCAGGTCAGGAAGCAACAGTTAGAACTGGACATGGAACAACAGACTGGTTCCAGATAGGAAAAGGAGTACGTCAAGGCTGTATATTGTCACCCTGCTTATTTAACTTCTATGCAGAGTACATCATGAGAAACGCTGGACTGGAAGAAGCACAAGCTGGAATCAAAATTGCTGGGAGAAATATCAATAACCTCAGATATGCAGATGACACCACCCTTGTGGCAGAAAGTGAAGAGGAATTCAAAAGCCTCTTGATGAAAGTGAAAGTGGAGAGTGAAAAAGTTGGCTTAAAGCTCAATATTCAGAAAACGAAGATCATGGCATCTGGTCCCATCACTTCATGGCAAATAGATGGAGAAACAGTGGAAACAGTGTCAGACTTTATTTTTTGGGGCTCCAAAATCACTGCAGATGGTGACTGCAGCCATGAAATTAAAAGACGCTTACTCCTTGGAAGGAAAGTTATGACCAACCTAGATAGCATATTCAAAAGCAGAGACATTACTTTGCCAACAAAGGTCTGTCTAGTCAAGGCTATGGTTTTTCCAGTGGTCATGTATGGATGTGAGAGTTGTACTGTGAAGAAAGCTGAGCGCCGAAGAATTGATGCTTTTGAACTGTGGTGTTGGAGAAGACTCTTGAGAGTCCCTTGGACTGCAAGGAGATCCAACCAGTCCATTCTGAAGGAGATCAGCCCTGGGATTTCTTTGGAAGGAATGATGCTAAAGCTGAAACTCCAGTACTTTGGCCACCTCATGCGAAGAGTTGACTCATTGGAAAAGACTCTGATGCTGGGAGGGATTGGGGGCAGGAGGAGAAGGGGACGACAGAGGAGGAGATGGCTGGATGGCATCACCAATTCAATGGACGTGAGTCTGAGTGAACTCCGGGAGTTGGTGATGGACAGGGAGGCCTGGCGTGCTGCGATTCATGGGGTCGCAAAGAGTCGGACACGACTGAGCGACTGAACTGAACTGAACTAAACTGATCATCCTCTGACACACTCTATATATGACTTATCCCATCCATGATCCATTTCTCCCCACCAGAATGTCAGCCCCATGGGAACAGAGACCTCATCTGTGTTGTTCTCAGATGGATCCCTGGTGCCTGGCAGAACGTGTACCACCCAGAGGGGCCCAGAGAGGCTGCGACCAGGCCAGGGTCACACAGCCCTTGCAGTGATGGGGATGTGTGCCCCCCACTCCCTGCCCTCCACCCCGGGGCCTCTTCTCGCTGCAGCCCGAGCCCTCAGGCCACAACTCACCCGGAATGGTCACGTCGTACTCCACCTGGAAGAGCGCCTCGTGGCTGCACTGCCGCAGCGTGGCCAGGGCAGTGGCATGGCTGGCCCCCTGCAGCGGGATCCCGTCAACGCTGAGCAGTCTGTCCCCCACCTTCAAGGAGCCCTCCCTGTGGGGAAGGGCCAGGTCATGCCGCCTCGTCCAGCGAGCGAGAGAACAGATGGAGGGCAGGGATCGGAGGAAGGAGACAGGGGCAGAACGGATGAGGGACAGCACGCGTGGGTGAACAAACCAGGAAGGGCATGTGGAAGAAGCCGAAGAACTGACGGAGGTCGGGTCAGCGACGACACCCCCCGCCCCAATTCAGTTCAGGTCAGTTCAGTCACTCAGTCGTGTCTGACTCTTTGTCGGACTGCAGCACACCAGGCCTCCCTGTCCATCACCAACTCCCAGAGTTTACCCAAACTCATGTCTATCGAGTCGGTGATACTGTCCAACCATCTCATCCTCTGTCGTCCCCTTCTCCTCCCGCCTTCAGTCTTTCCCAGCACCAATTAGTGCTTACGAAATTCACAGTCCCAGGTCAGCCCTCCAGCGGCTGAGCTGGAGATGCCCTTTGAGGTCACCTCCAGGGCCTTACCGGGGTCCCAGCCCTGCCAGGGCCGCCCAGCACCAGGGGCGGGCCGTCTGGAGGCTTGGAGCTGTCTGCACACAGGGCGCCCGCCAGGGCCCCTCCCTGGGTCTCAGCAGTGACTCTGGCCTGGTGACAAACATGCCTGGGAAGGAATTCCGCTGGGTCCCAGGGGTACGGCCCAAGGGGGTTCGCCTTGGCCTGGGTCATATCCCAGCTCTGGAATGCCTGCCCCAACAGGTGGCCAAGGCTATTCTGGGTGGTTCTATGAATAGCTCATCACAGGCCCCAAGGACGGGTTTAGATTTCTGAGGAGGCCATTCCAGGCTTTTCTTAAAATGGCCAGGAATTGCCCTTCGGGAGGTCGGGGGGCCAGGAGCTGGGAGCTGGGCGTGTTCCTCCCTCACCTTCTCTCCTCCTGGAGCTTCTGAGCAGGCCCCGGGCAGGGCCAGCCGGCAGTGTGGCCAGGACTGGGGAGGCTGTGTCACTGAGGGCCACAGTGACGCCCGTCACCAAGCCCCACAGCCCTCGCATCAGCTCTGCGGGGCTCCACTATTGGGTCCATTCCACAGATGGGAAAACGAAGGCCAGGGAAGAGGCAACAACACCACACCAAAGCTCTCCACCCCGCAGACAGCAGGATCTTGGGAAGAAAGAGCTCGGGGCCCCCCTCATGTGGGACTTAGGGCTGGCTCCACCAACAAGCTGCTGAGTGACGCTGGCCGGGGGTGTCCCCCGTCTGGACCTTCGTCCCAGGGGAGCTGGGCGAGGGTGGTGCAGGCCGAGGCTGTAAGCTCCCCCCAGCTCAGGCTCACCTGTCGGCAGGGCCGCCGGGCCGCACGTAGGTCAGGACAAGTGGGCGGGACTTGTGCCCGTCTTCATGGGCACCTCCTGGACAGAATTTGACAAGAGACTGCAGTCATCCACCCATCGCTGCCTGGTGCCCGGAGGCCCCGACCCAGACCTTAAGCAGGCTTCCTTCATCCCCTCTGCTCCAGGACTCTGTCCCTGCTGTTCCCTGCCCCTCCTATGAGACATGGGCTCTAAATCCCATCCAGAAGTGGGACGGAAAGTAGGGAATAAAACCAAAGTCCTCTCTTGATTAAACAGCTTGCTTTCTCTCCTGCAGTCTCATCCAGTTTCCCTTTTCTCCCTGGTTGCTAGGGAGCTCCGAACTTAACTTTCTGTTACAACTTTTCCCTTTCACTTCCTCAATCATGCACACTTGGTTGGCCAAGTTTTCCATCTAATACTTGATTTAATGATCCTGGTTCTTAAAGTTCAGAAAAAGATTATATAAATATAAATATATTTATATAAACATATAAATATAAATGCAAATAAATATATAAATATAAACATTATTATATATAGTTATATAAATATAAGCTATATTTAAAATATAAATTATAGTTGATAAATATAATATAGATATATCATAAAGATATATCAATTACATATTTGTAAATATATTTAAATATAAATCTAAATATAAATTATATTAATATATAATTATAAAATGTAAATATATTAATAAATATAAATTTATTTAAGTATAAATATAAATTTAAGTATAAATATAAATTTAAATATAAAATATATGTATTTATTTAAATATAAAAATGAATTTATTTTAATAAACTTATGTTTATTTTAATATAAACATGTTTATTTATTTAAATTTAAGTTTATTTAAATTTAAATATATATTTATTTATCTAAATTTAAATATAAATATATTATAATTCATCAGAGCAAAGCAAAACACACAGAATTGGCATTAGCCTTCCCGTCCCTTGACCCCAAAGGTGACTCTTACACTGACCTCTGAGGACAAAGCCAAAGCTATTGCCCTCCTTGAGGAGGGAGACATCCACTGTCTTTGAAACGATCCCTGGGTTGTTCTCGGGGGCTGGGGAGAAATGGAGACCCTCCTGAGTCCTTGGGTCGCATCACCGAGCTGGCAGCCGTCCCCAGAGTTCGTTCCAGGACAGGCGGGTCACCAGTCGCAGATACTACAGGAAAGGCCAACCCCCCCACCCCACCCCATTTGACAGGCAGGACAAGTGAGGCTTAGAGGCACCCTCCCCACTGAAGCCCACTCAGTCCTCCACTTAGAGAAGGGAGAGGGCCGGCCCGGGCTCTCACAGAGACAACAGCAGGACTCAAGCCTGAGTCCAGGGCTGGCAGTCTTAGGCCCGAGCTCAATTCCAGACAGTTATTCAGATTTCAAGACTTCAGACCAACTTTGGAAATTCAGAGCTGAGCTAAAGCACCCCAGGCCACTGTACTCGGTGCAGCACGGGAAGGGTGGGGACCTATGTACTCAGAGACATTCCTAAAACCTTCCCCCCAAAGAAGCATCTGGAAACCAAGTACGACAAGGGTGTTACAAGCAGGCCCTGCCGCCTCCTGGTGACAGCGCACTGCATTTGCAGCAAAGCCCCGGGTGCGGCCTGGCGGTCTGTGGCCAGTCCCCAGGTCCTGCCCACCCGGGTGCTGGTGGGGAGGCAGCCGCGTCCCCCCACGACCAAGGCAGTGGAGGGGGTTCCCGGCCCGAGGGCACCCACCGGGCGGGGGCAGCTCAAACTCCACCTCCAGCACCACGCGCTCGCCCACGTTCTTCAGTAGGGTGATGATCTCATCGTGGCGGAGCCTGGTCAGGTGGATCCCGTTCACTGACCGGATGTAGTCGCCCACGTTCAGCAGGTCACTCCTGGGAGAGAGAAGGCCAGTGCACGCGCCGGCTGACACACGCTGGCGTGCACATCCTCCCCGCCCACTGAATCCTGGGGGTCTCTGCGGCCCCATCTTACAGGTGTGGAAACTGAGGCTCAGAGAGGGCAGGCCTGGTCCAGGGCCACACGGCGGGTGAGCAGGAAAGTGCGGATCCTACCCTGGATCTGGGGGACACGCAGGCCTGGCCTTCTCCCCACCACCCCCCATCGATGCTAGCCGGCCTGCTTTCCCTCCTGCGGGGGCGTCACCCTCACAGAGCTCTACAGAGTGGCCAGATGTCAGTGCTTGCTATCCCTTAACGCTCTTCCGGGGCCCAGAGGGGCAGTAATACAGAGGCTAACTCCCAGTTTTCATGGACCTGAATCTGCCTGCAACGCAGGAGACCCTGGTTCGATTCCTGGGTCGGAAAGATCCACTGGAAAAGGGATAAGCTACCCACTCCAGTGTTCTTGCTTCCCTTGTGACTCAACAGGTAAAGAATCCACCTGCAATGTGGGAGACCTGGGTTCGATCCCTGGGTTGGGAAGATCCCCTGGAGAAGGGAAAGGCTACCCACTCCAGCATTCTGGCCTGGAGAATTCCATGGACTGTATAGTCCATGGAGTCGCAAAGAGTTGGACACGACTGATCGACTTTTACTTCCATGGTCCAGGGAGCCCCCGAGGTAAAGTAAACAGTACGAAAATGCAGGCAGTGTGTGCGGAAGTGCCAGCCAAGCAGAGTGGCGCTTCAGCCTGGGGCCTGGGGAGGGCTTGCCAGAGGCAGTGAGGAGGGAGGAATAGGAATTTGCCAGGAGGGTCTCTGGGCTTCCCTGGTGGCTCAGCGGTAAGGAATCTGCCTGCCTGTGTAAGAGACCCGGGTTCAGTCCCTGGGTCGGGTGGAGCCCCTGGAGGAGGGCATAGCAACCCACTCCAGTATCCTTCCCTGGAGAATCCCATGAACAGAGGAGCCTGGTGGGCTGCAGTCCATGGGGTTGCACAGAGTTGGACACACAATGAGAGGAGGAGGGTGTCTAGGGAAGGGGCCTTCTGGGCAGAGGGTTCTGCGCGTGAAAAGGCCTGGAGGGCCCAGTGAGCGTGGGGTGCTGGGGTCGGGTTGGCTCCGGAGGAAAGGGAATGAAGTGGCCTCTAGCCCTTCCTCCACAGACACCCAGCCCTTACTGCTCTGCAGAAGCCCCAGGACCCCCACCCCTCCGCCCGGCCCCCTTCCTGCCCATCCCCTACCCACTGAGCCCAGGCTTCTCACCTGGCCGCAAGTCCCCCAGGCCTCAGGTTGGAGACCCTGGGCTTCCCATCCTTGTCGGTGCCCCCAGAGATGGTCAGGCCCAGCGTGCTGCCCTCCTTCTTGGTCAGCTCCACCGTGGTGACCCCTCGGAACTCCTCTGCCAACAGAGAGGGGGTGAGCAGGCAGTGTGGGGCAAATTCTGAGTCCCCGGCTCCAGGACAAACCAAACAGATGCTTGGTAAGCAGCATGCATGATGCTGGGTGAACTCATCTCCTTTTTACGGATCAGAGAGGCTAAGGGACTAGTCTAAGGTCACAGAGCCAACTCATTGGAAAAGACCCTGATACTGGGAAAGATTGAGGCGGGGAGGAGAAGGGGACGACAGAGGATGAGATGGTTGGATGGCATCACCGACTCAATGGACAGGAGTCTGACAAGCTCCAAGAGGTGGTGAAGGACAGGGGAACGTGGCGTGGCACAGTCCAGGGGACAGCAAAGAGTTGGCACGACGGAGCGACTGAACAACAGGGTCACCGGGCGAGTTAGCGGCAGAGCTGAGGCGGTCTGACCCCCGCCCGGAGCTCTCTGTGCCTCCAGAGAGAAAGGGGAAGGCGGGAGGCTGTTTACCTGGGATGCTCTGCCGGCGGCGCGCCAGAGCCCCGTCGGCTGCTCCGGTGTCCTTGTCTCCTTTGGTGTAAGGCCCATTGTCTGCAGGCGGCAAACAGAGGGAAGGCCCTGAGCCGCGCGGTCATTTCCATCAGGCAAACCCCTCCTGCCTCGGCAAGCTTCTGCTTGGCGGATGCGGCCCCTGAGTGGTTCCTTCTTGCCTCCAGCCCCACCCGGGACGTGCTGGGGGAGCCTCATGGCTTCTCCCCCGCAAGGGCAATGCTGTCTCATCTCTCAAGTAACACGCTTTGGGGCGCCCACCACAGTCTGGGCGGTTCTCTGCCACGCAGCAACTCGCCATCTCTACAGCCATCATACCACGTGCAGAGAAGGAAGCTGAGGCTCAGAGAGGGACGACTCGTGCCCACGGTCACAAAGCCCTCGGCCAAGGTAGCTTCTGCAAAAAGCCAGACGCCTGGCTCTGTTGTCCAGCCCACCCCATGTTCCAGGTTCCCTGGACTGGGTTCTTCTTCTTTTTTTTTTTCCACATTCCCTCTCCAAGTCCCTTCTTAGTCCTGCACAGAGCTGGGTCAGGTCAACTGGTAAACCCTCAAGCAGGGTGGCTCTCCCATGCTGCCCCTGGGGCCGCCCCTCCCCACCTCCAGGGACCTGTACAACCCCCCAGGCTTTTGCTAAAGAGCCTGCCTGCCAGTGCAGGAGACACAGGAGATGCACATTCGATCCCTGGGTCAGGAAGAGCCCCTGGAGTAGGAAGTGGCAGCCCACTCCAGTATTCTTGCCTGGAGAATCCCCATGGACAGAGGAGCCTGGCGGGCTACAGTCCATGGGGTTGCAAAGAGCTGGACATGACTGAGCACATAGGCTTCACCCAAGTCTGCACACGCCCCCACTGCCCCTCAGGAGCCCCCTGTGCGGCACCCGCCTTCACCACTCACCAGTTGTGGGAAGGCCACTCCCTCCCCGGCCCCCTGACCTCCGCAAGGCCTCACTCACAGGACCGTCCCCCTTCCCACACTTCAGAAGGGGGGATGAGAGAGGGCTGGGGCAGGGGCAGAAACATCCCATCCCATCCCATCCCATCCCAGCCACATCCTTTTCACAAGGGAGAGGCTCAGGTTAGTGTTCAGCCAGAGATGGGGTCAACCGGGGTCAAGATCAGGACACAGTCTGGCCAGGGCTCCGGGCTCAGTCAGAGGCAAACAATGGGGTTCAATAAACGGCAGGTTTCTCAACAACACTCCTGATGCTTTTTCTGCCGGATGCTGTACCGATGTCTGGGCTTCCCTAGTGGCTCAGATGATAAAGAATCTGCCTGCCAACGCAGGAGACCTGGGTTCAATCCCTGGGTCAGGAAGATCCCCCGGAGAAGGGAATGGCGACCCACTCCAGTATTCTTACCTGGAGAATGTCCACATTCAGCAGCATCCCTGCCCTCTAGCCGCTAGAGGACAGCAGCATTCCATGCCATCATCACAGCCAGAAATGACTAGACACCCGCCTTGTCCTGTAGGCGAGCAACACTGCCTCCCGACCCCCACTCAGCCCCTCACTGAGAATCAAACTTTAGATCAGGGGTGAAGCTCAGGCTGGGTCCGGGTCAAGTTCAGCCTGGGGTCAGGGCTCAACCCAGGACTAAGGAAGCCTGAGAACCTTCACCACCTGCAGCTCTAACCATTGAGAAGCGGTTTCTCCAGACCAGGGACAGGCTTCCTTGGCTTTGCCAGAAGGTGGGAAGTAACAAATCAAACCGCAGTTAAGCCCAGAGTCGTTTCCAGGGCCCCTGGAGTGAGCCCCCAGCCGCTTTGCTCACCACAACGCAACCCCAGGCCCCGTGTTCACATTCTCAGCCACGGATTCAGGCAACACCCCATTAAGTATAATGCCTCGTATTACGGTTCCCTCATTCGCACTTCATTTAGATTCAACAAGACGTTTCTGAGCTAATCAAATTAAAAAGACCAGGTTCTATCAACTGCGTGACAGTGAGCGTCTCTGATATTTCAATGTGGGCAATTCTGGAATTAAAATGTCTTGTTCCGTGCAAATTAGATTCCGTCACTGGAAAATCCTTCTCTCCTGGGCTGCCCCGGGAAGACCTGAGGTAAGCTTGCTTCCCAGGGGGTGCTCATGGTAAAAGAACTCGCCTGCCTAATGCAGGAGACTTAAGAGATGCGGGTCTGATTCCTGGAAGGAAGGCATGGCAACCCACTCCAGTCTTCTTGCCTGGAGAATCCCATGGACAGAGGAGCCTGACGGGCTATAGTCCACGGGGTCGCAAAGACTCAGACACGACTCAACGACAAACACTTTCACTTTGCTTCAAGTTTGCTGGCTCCAAGTTTGGGAGTCTGGAGACAGGGGAAGGGGGAGATCTCCTAAGGACAAGAAAGCAGAGAGTCAAGTTTGCCAAATTCAGAGCCGGAGAATCTCAAACAATGGAGAGGAATGGCAGCGGGTTCTGGCTGATTCTGGGGCACAGGATCTGTTTCCTGGGGTGTCTCTGTGGTTTGTCAACACAACCTCACTGAGCTTTCCTCACCCCAATATTCAAATTCTGCTCCAGTGAACGATGTGGTGCCTGCGATGTCACCAACTGGGCTGTGACGGCACGCTTGTCACGGCTTAGGCCGGGCGGGTGTGGGGAGGGGGCGTCTGCTGGCTTTGGGCTGTCAGGCATCTGACCCCGCGATGCAAACGAGACGCATACAACTATGTGCGGACAGTCAGCAGGCGATAAGCGAGGACAAGAGAGTCTTCTTCAGGGAAAGCACATGCATTTTAGGGTGTGGCCTTGATGAGTTCTCCGGGAAGCTGAGGCCACTCAGGACAGCTGGCTGCCAGGTAAGGGGCTTCTGGATATTTCGGACCCCTGCCACTTTCAGAAAGGCACCCACAAGGAACGCTATGATGTTCACTGATGCTTGCTCGGAGGGGACCGTCCCCCACTTTCACAAGTTTCCCCCCTCAGGTCAGGGGGAAACAGGCGGCATTTACAGCAAAAACCAAGACAGGGCCAGAATTACTAGTTAACCGTGTGACCCGAGTCTCTATTTCTCTGTGAAATGGGGGTGTCTCCCCCATCACAGGCAGGAGAATTTGAGGGAATTATTTTATTTATGGAAAACCCTCAGAGGGCTCAGACCCCAGTCCTGCTCCCTCAGAGAACACGCCTGCTCTCTTTGGCTCTCTCTCTTTTTTGTTCTGGGACCTGGTAATTATATGCTTAGAGATGAAAGCTTTTCAAAAACATCTTTCCCACCAATTTTCAGCTGGAAACGTGCATAAAAAACAGAGATATTTTTATCTGGGTGTTTTTTTTTTTTTCCCCTGTCTCCTCCTTCCAGCAATGGGCAATTATGAGCTCTTGCCTTCAGTCAATCTGTCCTGTAAGAACTCGCTTCAGAGAGAAATTCATTTCCGCAGTGATGCCAACCCATTCAGCAAGCGGGCTGGGCAAGTGGCGGGGGACAGGAGGGAGAGACGCCTGGCGGAACACAGACTTTACACGTGGTCCCCAGGCCCCAGGCTGCAGTCCGGGTGGGTGGGCTTCTCTTCTATTTCATTTCTCTTGAAAGCAGTGCTCATTTGCCTTCATTATCTCCGTTTCTCTGAGGCCCCAGGGAGCTATTGAGCTTTGACAAAGGGGAAAGGAAGTCAGCCCCCGGCCAGGCTGCCTTTGCCAGGGTCCCGCCTAAGCGGGGGAGAGGGGCTGGGGCGTGGGGCTGGGCAGGGGGGCTGTGGATGGGGCATGGCTGACCTTTGGCTCTGCAGGCCTCGAGGAGGGAGCACTCAGCATCTGAGAGGGGCCACTGGGAAATAGAGGCCCTGGTGGGAGGTTCAGCTTGGGCCGGACAGAAAATGACCGCTTGACTGAAAGCCACCAGCAGGGCCAGCCCGGCCCGAGTGCCGATGGAGAGAAGGGGGGCTCCCAGTCGCCTCTGGGTCCAACCACAACAGTGCACAGAGTGACCCGCTGTGGCTTGCTCCCTGCCAAGTGATCTGCCGAACCTGGCTGGCTTGGCCCCACCTCGGAAGCCATTGCCAGCTCGACGCAAAGGATGGACCCTGGAGCCTCAACCTGCTGCCGACTGGCTAAGCGGTCTGGAACGTGTCGCTTCGCCTCTCCAAGTCTTGGCACAATGCTGGTGCCCACCTCGCGGGCTGGTGGGAGGAATCAGTGTGGTTATGGGGTGCCTGGAGCCAGGACGCATGTGAAGTTCTCCCCGTGGCCCTTCTTGTCGCCTCAGTAGAAAGACTTTCCTATTAATAATGGTAACAGTCCCTACTGATTAAGTGCCAGTGCTGTGTTAGAGGCTTCACGAGCTTTATGTCATGTATCCTCATCACCTTCTGAGGTGGGATAATCGCCATTCCCATTTGACAGATGGGTGGGGGGTGGTGGGCTGAGGCACGACAGCTTAGGTGACTTCCCACAGCAAGGGGCAGGGCCAGGATTGGAACCCAGGCTGTAGTCTAAGAAACTGCAACTTGTTACCACTTTATCCTCACATGGGGCTTCCCAGGTGGCACTTGTAATAAAGAATCTGCCTGCCAATGGCCGAGACCTATGAGACGTGAGTTCGATCCCTAGGTCGGGAAGATCCACTGGAGAAGGGCATGGCAACCCCTCCAGTATCATCGCCTGGAGAATCCCATGGACAGAGGGGCCTGGCGGGCTACGGTCCGTGGGGTCACCGAGAGTCGGACACGACTGAATGTCTGAGCAAGTATCCGCAGGTGGGTGGGTGCCATGATCATTCCTACGCTATCAAAGAGGAAACCAAGGCACAGAGAGGTTATGGGAACTGCCTAAGGCCATACAGCTGCTGGGTTGCATAGCCATGGGCCGCTCCTGCCTCCTCCCCTCGCTCCACGACGGTCTTGAGGGGACTCAACTCGGGGGTGATGCCTGCGGCCCTCCTGCCAGCAGCCTCGGCTCCTTTGGGCACTCCTGACCCACCGAGTGATCACCCCCTGGCCCCGGCGGGCTGGACCAGGGCAGACAGCCGGATGGAGGAGCAGCAAAGCCAGCTGCGGGCTGACCTCAGAGGACAGCCCCAACCCTCGCAGCTCACAGGGCTCCCCAGAAGCCGTGGAGAGGTCACTGGCTCAGCCACGAGTGACCCTTGCTCTGTTCAGCGCATGTTTTTAAGAGAAACAAAAAGAAATTTATTAATAGATTTAAAAGGCAGACACCTGTTTCACTTGGAGCCAAGGACTGAAAAAAAAAAAAACCTGACAAAGGAAACGGGAGCTGATCAGCCCGGCGCCTGGCCCGCTCCAAGCTCTTGGCCACTGATGCATTCAACTCCTCCGAGAGCTCGCGAGCATCCCCCTCTACGGACAAGGGGACTGAAGCCCAGAGGGACCACTCAGCTGGGGAGCTGCAGAGGACAGACTGGAATTGGTCTGTCTGGCCCCCAGCAGACCACATCCTTAATCACCAGCTCTGCCCCTTCCCGCCAAACACGAGGGCAACGGACCCCAGAAGAGGGGTGCCTGGGGAGGCAGCGCCCGCCCCCAAGAGCCCCCTGTCAGGGCTCGGGCACCCACAGGCTGGACATGACCAGAGAGGTTGCCAGCCCCGCAATCTCCCTTCCACAAGGCATGTGGGGCCCCCGGCACTCGACCCTGAGCCCACACTCTGGCTCATGTTCCCCCTCTAGGGGACCACGATGACCCCGGCATCACGTGGGGCTGAGCACAGGCTCAAGAGGGGCCGTGGCCTTCTGGACCTGTGCTGTCCCACGTCCCTCTGAAACCCACCACATCGGAGTGCATGACCCCCAGACCAGCTCACCAATAGGAGCCGTGAAGACTCAGTTCACCCAGCGGAGAATCAAAGCAAAAGATGTGCCCACAACTGACCGACCTGGGCCTCCCTGACCTCACCTGCTGAAGCTCTGTCCTGGGCCAACTCCACTCCGTGCAATGGTCGTCCCACACCCAGCTTCCACAGCACCCCAGGGCCTTTGCACTGGCTGTTCCCTCTGCCCAGAATGCTCCTTCCCCAACATCCACAAAACCCCCTTCCTCACCTCCTTCAGGACTGTGGAATCTTTACCTTCTCATCTTCCCCAAGCAGCTTGTTTGAATTCACACCTGAACCACTGCTATTTCCAGTATGGAGAGTCTGGCACACAGGAAATGCTCAGTAAATCATTCGAAACGCAATTCCCACTTACAGGTTAGATGAATGGGGATCAAAGAGGTGGAATGAGTTGTCCAAGGTCATGGAGTCAGGAAGAGACAGAGGCAGGAGGCAAGCCCGAGTCTCCCTGGGTCTGGAGGCCTCGGCCTCCGTGGTCTGGCGCCGGGGGTTCCCCCCCATGACCAGGGCTCTGCTAAGAAGCAGGAGGTCAGGCCTGCCCGAGGTCAGGCTGGGCTAAGACGAGGTCAGGCCTGCCCGAGGATCCAGGTGGTTCTGGTGAGGGCCCCCCCCGCCAGCCTGGAGGAGTGGGCAGCTCAGGCCGTGGCAGAAGGACCCTCCCACCACCCCGACGCACACGCACCCTGTCTGAGCCTCCCAGCTGGGACAAAGTCCGCTTTGTGGCTGGCCGGCAGTCAGAGGAGAGTGCACACTGTGGGGCGTGGGGCTTCCTGCCCAAATCTGCTTTCAAGCCTAACTGCGCACCCCAGTCCGGGACACACCCCTTCCTGCAGGGCTCGGGGTCCATCCCAGCACCAAGACGGCAGCAGCAGGGAATGGGCCTGAGAAAGGACTTGTGCTGGCAAAGTCCATTGGGGAAGAGAAATGGCCCTGGGCACTGTGCCCCACAGGCCCCAAGCCCCAGCCTGGCTCTCCCAGAGGAGCTTGCCTGAGCACAGCCTGCCTGGTCAGGGCCCCAGCCGGCTCTGAGAAATGCCGAGGGTGCATGGACTGGCCACCTGTTGGCTGCCTTTGGCCCCAGGCTCCAGAGAGGCCATGTGGCCAGAGGCCCAGTGGGTGGTCACGTGATCCAAGCTGGGTTGATGGGAACCAGCCCTGGGACGTTTGCTGGAAATACCCTTAACCTCAAAGGCACTAGGGGTCCCCTGGGCACCTCAAGGAGAGGAGTCTGCCTGGAAATAAAGCCTGCCTAAAAAGAGGCAGAGAAGAGGCAGAGACCTGGGGTCCTAATCATGTTAACTGAGCACCTGGATCACACTGTGCCTGAAGCCACATCTTGGACTTTTCCTTTTAAGAAGAAGCCTGAGTGCCAACACCAAGTGAGACAGGGGTGATCGTGAAGCGATGTGACCCGGGGAGGAGACCACGGTGGGGTCCGCAGGCGTAAGGGAGGGGGTGTCAAGGAAGCCAAATATTCAGAGAGGAAAAAGCCAGGGAGATCATGAAAGGCCTTGAATGCCAGGATAAGAAGCTGTGACCACATCATAGTTTCAGCAAAAAGAACCCTCCCAGAGCAGCATGGAGAGGGTGGGAGAAGGGAGGCCCAGGAGGCCAGTGAGGAGCCTGGGGCTAAGGTCAGGCAGGTCAAGGGCAGAGACCACAGTACGGAGAAGAGCGGGAAGACATCTCCCCAGCGTTGCTCCAGGTGAGGTCTCCAGGGCACTGCCGCCCTTGTGGTTCCGACCACTGCAGGACGAAGTAATCCCCACTTCTTGGGCCTGATGTCGAGAAGACAGATATGCCCAAGCCAAGAGAGGGGTGGAGTTGCCAGGAGGGGGCAAGGGCAGATCACAGAGGGTCAAATCCCAGCCATAGCCCTGGACAAGTCACTTAACACCGCCCTGCCTCGGTTTCCCCAACTATAAAATGGGGAGATTAACTGAATGCACAGTGGTGTGAGGACGCCATGAGAAAAAGCACAGACAGCGCTGAAAAGAATCTGGCACAGAGTCCAATCTCAACAGCTGTCAGCTACTATTATTATTTGCATTATTATTATTATCTGGGGGCCTGGGGGTAACTCTGCTACCTGTGGGGGGCGGGGTGGGGGGAGGCGAGAGCTTCAGTTCCCGGGCCCTCGGAAGCACGGTGCAGGGAGCTCTGCTATAAGAGAGATCTGGGTGCCAAGCCCGCCTCGGCCCTGTGGGTCTTGGGGGCAGCCGAGGGCCCCTCTGACCCTCAGCTTCCCCACTGGGACCACAGTCCCTACCCTGGGAGCTGTTGTACAGAGATGACACCAGGAGTATGCCAAATATGGGAAGGCATCGCTGGGGCTGCTCAGGACACGAGCTGAAGGGTGAGCTAGTGGCCCCCGAGCCCCGCCCAGGGTCCCAGCCCTGGGGCCACCCAGGAGTGTGACAGCTGAGCGATACCTGCCGCCCACCCCGCCTCCTTCCCACCAACCAGTCGCCCCCGCAGGTCAGGGGCGCCTTGAGCCAGGGCAGGAGTTCTCCAACAGCACCCGCGGGGCACATGGGCGGGACATGCCCCACTGGTGCACCCCGGAGGCCGGAGCGCTGGGGCAGGACAGCCCAGCAGACTCGGGCCCCCAGGGCCGGGTCAGACAGACAGCCCTGCCACCTGCCCACCAGCTGGGTGTCCGGCCCCCGCCCACCCTCCCCGCTTGGGGTCTGGAAGTGGCCGTCCCAGGCCTGGCCCTTCTCTGGGCAGCGGTTCCAGAGGACTCCGTGGGTTCAGGCCCCCTCGCCCCTCCTGCCGTCCGTTACTCACCCGCCTCTCCAGGGGTCTCCCGGCTGAACCCACACAGCATGACTGCTATTGTCTCCCCGGTGCCACCACCGGCTCCCTCCCTCGCCCTCCCCAGGGAGGGGCCGTGGGAGGGGAGCTCCTGGCTCCCACTGGCTGGGCACGTGTCCACCCACTGCAGCGGGCGGCCCTCTGCTTAAAGGGGACACGGCTGTCGTCACGGCTGATTCCTGGACGGGGCTCAACACCCCTCCCCACCCCTCAGCCCCCTGCCACCCAGTCCAAGTCTGGGCAGGGGGTCTCTGGAGATGGCAGTCCGCCCCCAGGGCCCTCAGGCAGACAGATCCCTGGGCCAACTCTGCCCCTGACGCGTCCCGGGACTTTGGGGAGTGACTGCTGCCCGCCCCAGACTCAGTGTTTCCACCCGGAAAAGGGGAACAGTGCCTGCCAAACTTTTTTAAGTAGCAGATGCTAGTGGAATCTTGCACGGGATTCCCAGGACATAAGGCAGAGGAAAAGCAGTCGTTGAACGAGGCCAGGGCGAGTCTGCAGGGCGTGTCTCAGTATAGAAACCCTCACCCTCGGAGCCCCTTGGCCCTTCCACGGACATTCCAGCTTCTTCTCCCAGGCCTCCGTCTCCTCTGCCCAAAGGTGGGACTTGGGAAAGACGAGCCCAGCACCCTGTTAGCCGGAGCATCCCCCAGCTATGTGGGAAGACAGAGCAAGCCCGGAGCAAGTTCCGGCTTGATGAGCAGGGGCAGCTGGTCACAACTCCAGCCCCCACTGGGCCTCGGGCCAGCACCCTCCTGGCTTCCTCTGCACCAGCCTAGGATGGCCCTGACGACCCTGATGGCCCCCTGGGGCCCCCCTCCAGGGCTCCAGCTGTTCCTGCTCCCCACCCACCAACACTGGTACCGGCAGAGAGCCATACACCACAGAGGTGCTGGGAGAAGGATAGGGGATGGGGACTCGGGGTGTCAACAGCTTGGAACTGAACAGCATGTTGCAGCCAGCTGAATGAGCAGAGAAAGAGATGGACAAGGTCTCAGCTCCCTGGAAGCGCTCCAATGCATGGGAACAATGGGGCTCAAGTGTCCCCAGGTCCTGCAGCAAATGGGAGGGTACAGCCCGTGGCCGGGAGCCCGGGGCTTTATCTGAGGTTCCTCCCCGGCAGGGACGCCCACCACAGAACCCAGCCCACAATTCCTGGGCTGCCCGTGCTGGCTCTTGCCAGCCCCACCCTACTGGCACCTTCAGGACAAACTGGGATGCTGAGTGTGTGTGGAGGTGTCTCTTGCACCCCTGGATCCACAGGTCACGTTCCTTGCCTGATGCCCACCTCCCGAGGGTGCCTTCCTGTTTGGTGACTTCAGGTACGTCCCAGGGTGCAGGGTGCCTTGGGCTTGCAGTGAGGTCAAAGGTCAAACAGAGATACCAAGGTCTCAGCCATGGGAGGGAGGGTGAGCACCGAGTCAGAGAGGGAACCTGATTTGGGAGGCGTTTGCTGGGAGAGGGCCTGTGGGCTCTCTGTGTGGCCCGCGATGCCCTGCAGCCGTCACGATAAGGCCCTCGATGAAGAGCCTGACAATCCCCAGGGCACCGAGAGCCACCTTGGAGCAGCCCAGCTGCACACCAGGCAGGAAGGGGCACAGCTCTTCACAGACCCTCATCCTCTTCCCCCTCCACCGCCCTGACTTACAGCCCCTTCAGGGAGGAGGGCGCTATGGTGCCCAAGGCTTTGGAGTTCCATTTACCCGCTTTCATAAGAAAATATTTGCTCTCCGAACACATGCATTTAAATGAGCGATTAAGACTGAGGGTCTGAAGCCTTGCCGTGTTTCTCTCGCGGCTCCTTTGGAATTTACTCTCGTGGACGAGGAGCGGCCGGAAAGGTCACACCACGGGTTATGGGAGAGCAAGCGAGGGCCAGCATCTTCCCACTGCCCTCTGTCCCTGCCAGCCCACCAAGCACGTTTCACTCCACTTTATCCAAAAAGTGGGTTTGAAAGCAACTGTCGGTCCATTCTGGAACAAGGCAGGGTTTCAGTGAATATTTGGCACAGAGAGGTTAGCTGACTTGCCCGAGGCCACCCAGCTGTAACAGCAGAGCCAGGCATACGCCTAAGAGGGCTGTTCTTTTTTTTTTTTTTTTTTTCAGAAGACTGCTTTTTTTTGTTTGCTTTTCCTTTAACATAGAGATGCAGTACTTTTATTTTTTATTTTATTTGGCTGCGCTGGGTCTTAGCTGCAGTATGTGGGATCTAGCTCCCCGACCAGGGACCGAACCTGGGGCCCCCTGTATGGGGAGCAACGAGTCTCAACCATTGGGCCACCAGGGAAGTCCCAGAGGTCTGTGCTTAAAGGCACGGCTAGATGCCTCTCAAGGTGAAGAGGTTTGGGGGTGAGATGAGGGGGGTCCCCCAAGAAGGCGTCTTTGAGCCTGAACGTGCAGGATGGGAAGGACGGTGCCGTGAACACAGTGCCACGGGACAAGGGAGGAGGAGACCAGGCGGGAGACACAGATGGAGCCAGACCACCGAGGGCTAGTGGCAGCCACTCCTCTGGGTGTGGGCTGAGGACCAGCAGCATCAGTATCTCTGGCCCCACCAGGAGCCCCCCAAGAAAGGCAGACGCTCAGGGCTCCCCGGGGCTGCTGACCCGGCATTTCAACCGGCTCCCCAGAGGATGTGGAAGAAGTTTAAGAAGTGCTATGTTACGAGCCAGGCTTTCATCCTGCAGACAGTGGGAGCCATAGATGGTTGAAGAGCAAGCGTGCGAGAGGCTCTGCGAGGACCTGAGACACAGAACACCGGCCCCCGAGGGAGGAGGTGGGAGGCCCTGGGATGAGCAGCAAGGGCCCCTTCTGGGACCTGGGAGCGGGGGAAACTGCAGCGGGGCCCTGCCCCAGAGATGAGCCCTCTCGTCCACTGCGGCCGAAGCTCGGGGAAGCAGAGGAAAAGAGGCACAGATTGCTGGGCGTGCGTGCGGCTAGAAGCCAGGTCTGCAGGGGCCCGGGCCGCCAGTCGCTCGTGGGCACAGGGTTTGAGTGTTCTACATTTCCATCACTGCGGATGCCCCGGGAGGGGCACTGGGCAGCCTGGGGAAGGAGGCAGGGCCACTGAGCTGACGAGCGGTCCCTCCATGGCCAGGAGAGGTCCTGACACCTCCACGTCCTCAGCTCTTACGGGACAAAGAATCGATTGCTGTGTGACCTGGAGCATGTGTCCAAAGCTCTCTGGGCCTCAGCTTCCTTAGCTGCACAAGGGGAATAATAACAGCACCCACCCTCCAGGGTTAGGAGTCCAGATATAGACTCAGGAAGCATTTATGAACCCACTTTTCTTGCAAGGGTCTCATCCCAATGCCTTGGATGAATGAGGCCAGAGAAGGGGAACTTCAAGGTAGCTGAGCACACAGGCCAGGCGCACCCAGGTTCAAACCCCAGCTCCGCCACCCAAGGACTTTGTCATTCCGGGCAAATCACTTCTGTGCAAACTGTGTCCCCACCGGTGACAAGCGAGGGCACAGAGGCCTTAGGAGGGCGGCCCAGTGCCCTGACCTCCTCCCTGCAGGGCATTCTCGAAGCCTCTGAGGGTGCCATGCGGTGTAGGACCCTGGCATCACTGACCCCCACCTACCCAGGGACAGTGACCCCCTCATCTCCATGAGTGGGAACTGACCCCACGCTGCACAAATGGGAAAACAGACCCAGAGAAGGTAATGTCGGAGCCCCCCCAATCCCCCTCCCCCAGAGCAGAGTGGGGCTTGGACCCCAGCCTGTCCCTCCTCTCAGACCCCAGGGCTGGTTCGTCATCACCACGCAGACAGATCATGTCCTGAGCTGCCAGACACCCTGAATGACGGCCGGAAATGAAGTCTGGGTGGGAAGGATGCAGAGATGGCGATCCGAGGACAAGAGATAAACCATTTATTGCTGTTCTGTTGCTTCTTCCTCCTGGTCTCCCTCCCTCCCTCCTCACACTACCCCGAGGGCCAGGCCAAGACAATCACTCCCCTCTCCTCTCTCAGACATTCCGTAAGTGGGCACTATCGTCCCCATCTCACAGATGAGGACACTAAGATCTGGGGTAAAGCCACACCTGGGCTGTGCCTGGGAGTGGGCCCCCGGGCTGACACCTGCCGGTCCCCAGTGCCCTTCACCCCAGCCTCCCTCCAGCCCTGGAGGGCAAGGTGGGCTCCGGCAGGCTGTGTGCAGAGACGGGGAAGGGTGAGGCTCGGGAGGCGAGAGGAACCGCAGCGGGCTCTTCACGGAGAAGCTCTGCGCCCGGCCGCATCCTCAGCATTTTACACCTGTCTTCTCATTTCATCCATATTCCTCGGACGTGAGGAAACTGGGGCCCAAAGAGATGAAGCCACTTGCTCTGAGTCACACAGAGTCCGAGGACCAAGTGGGATTTACACCCAGGCCCTGCTGATGCTATCTACACAAACATCCCACTTGCAGGCCCCCCTGAGAAATGCACACTCACGGACACAGGAAGAAAGAGAAATGGGTGGGGGGGTCCCCAAGCTGCTGCTCCTGGAGGATCTCTCTGTCCTCTGACTAGGGCAGGCCAAGGGGCCATTGTCCAGGCCCGGACACAAACGGGGAAGCTCCTTGGGGCTCCCTCTCAGCCTCCATGCAAGACACCGGCAATGGCTTCTCTCCTGGAGGAGAAACACGGGGTGATGACCGTGTAGGGTCCCTGGAGCCTTGGGCTCCTCCTCTGAATGATGAAGCTGTCTGTCCTCATGGGGTTTTGTTGAGAAACTCAGTGACTAAACAAAACGCCTGGAAAACTGTGGTGCGCAGGCCCCATGGAGGTGGTCAGGGTGAACATGGCCCTGCCCTGCCTCTCTGGTCACTCGGCACCCGAAAGCACCCACTGCCTTCCAGACACTGAGCTGGGCGCCAGGTTTCCAAGAGGCCAAAGCAGGTGTGGAGCCTGCCTCTCGGGCTGCTGCTCTGGGGGAAGGACAGAGCTCAAAGGAGTAGAAGTGTAGTCGCTCAGTCGTGTCTGACTCTCTGCGACCCCATGGACTGTAGCCCGCCAGGCCCCTCGGCCCATGGGATTCTCCAGGCAAGAATACTGGAGCAGGTTGCCATTCCCTTCTACCAGGGGATCTTCCCAGGCCAGGGATTGAATCTGGGTCTCCCGCATTGTAGGCAGATTCTTTACCGTCTGAGCCACCAGGTAAGCATCCAAAGGAGAGAAACACACAAATACAGGTAAGTGATGGAGTCAGTGCTAAGGGCTGAGGGGCCAGGATAACAGGCGGCGGGCGGGGGTCAGGGAGGCCCTGGAGGAGGTGCCTCCAGGCTGAGACAGGTTGGGAAGGAGCCAGGGTGGCTGCGGGGGTGAGCGTGGGCTGTCTGGGGAGCAGGAGGAGGAGGGGAGCTGGGATTCTGCTCCGAGTGCGGTGCCAAGGGAGGCACCAGCGGGTTTAAACAGGGTCCTGAGTGATCTGACTTGTGTCCAAAAAGCAGCCAGAGGGGCTGGGCTGCCAGGGTGCAGACGGCATGGGGGGACCAGAGCAGGAAGGGCCAGGCGCCTCAGGGGCAGGAGACCGGGAAGCCAATTTTCTCCCTGCCTCGGGCCAGTCCCTTCCTGCTCTAAGCCCATTTCCCTCCTCATGACCAGCAGTGTGAGTCTGGGGACCTGCCAAAAGGTGAGGGCGGAGGGGACAGGTCGAAGCCTGGAGTCAGGATGCATCGCGATGCAAAACAGGAAGAAAACGGAAAGGGGGCCGAGCTTAAAGGAAACATCCCAAATGTGTGCAAGGAAACGCAAATGCGTGCGAGAGCCGCCAGACTCACTGGCAAGCAGAGAGGTGAGGGGGAGGCAG
The DNA here is from genome assembly GCF_003369695.1 of Bos indicus x Bos taurus. Lineage (NCBI taxonomy): Eukaryota > Metazoa > Chordata > Mammalia > Artiodactyla > Bovidae > Bos > Bos indicus x Bos taurus. The sequence goes on from NC_040097.1 coordinate 3,051,779, forward strand.
TGCTTCTCCCACTGGACTCCTCAGGGCGGTGGACATGAGACATGCAGGCGAGAGCAGACACTGGTGCCCACCGGGAGGCGGAGGGGCAGGGGCACTGCAGCGGGGTAAACTGAGGCAGCCAGGAGAGACCCAGACCCTCCCCCCTGGTAGGCAACCTCCGCAGTCAAAGGAAGAACGCTGAGCGCCAAAGAATTGATGCTTTTGAACTGTGGTGCTGGAGAAGACTCTTGAGAGTCCCTTGGACCAGGCAATCCTAAAGGAAATCAGTCCTGAATATTCACTGGACGGACTGATGCTGAAGCTGAAGCTCCAATACTTCGGTCATCTGACACAAAGAGCCGACTCACTCGAAAAGACTCTGATGCTGGGAAACATTGAGGGCAGGAGGAGAAGGGGACGACAGAGGATGAGATGGTTGGATGGCGTCATCGACTCGATGGACATGAGTTTGGGTAAACTCCGGGAGATAGTGAAGGACAGGGGAACCTGGAATGCTGCCGTCCACGGGGTCACAAAGAGTCGGACGCGATGGAGCGACTGGACAGCAACCCTGAGGGGCAGCAGTAAACGCCATTTGTGGAGATGACCTGCATCTCCATTCTGGGGGAGGGGGCGCGTAACACGACGGCCACACCCCGGGCACAGCCACGGGGATGGGTTTAGAAATATAGTGTCGAGTTCACGGGAGCAAGGAGAGGCGGAAATGGCAGGAGGAGAAGGGAAGGAGGACAGAGGGGAAGAAAAGAGGCCGGGAGAAGGCAGGAAAGATCATGAGATTTCCCTGTGACATCATTTATAAACTACAAACACACATAAAGTGCAACGTGTGCCCAAGGGCACATACGCAGTACAGATCTACTTCACAGAGTGAAGGTTTCCAGGACGGTAACTGGGAAGAGAGGCAGGGCACGAGGGAGGGAAAAATAAAGCAACCAGAGCGGGTGCCAGGCTGGCCCAGGACCAAGTGCGCTATGAACTGAAGAATCTAGCTCAACCGCTGAAGCCTGGGATTAAAAGTAAAAAATAAACAGATGCCTCGAATGGCTTGTTAAGAAGCTGAAGCTCTCTCCTGAGGATACCGGGGAGCCACGGAAGGTTTTAGAGGGAGGGAGGGATGGGGTCAGCCCAGCTCCTTAGAAAAGCAACCAAACTGGGAGCTGAGAGAGCCCTGGGTGAGGGTGGAGCCTTGGCTGACCTCAGTCACCCTCCCCACCAGGACCACACAGACTGCCCACCTGCCCACTCGCTGCCTGAACAAAACCAGAAAACAAATGGGTAGGCAACACGCATCCTCATCTCCTCCCCAACCCCCATGCGTGTCCAGCCTTGCAGAGAGCCCTGGGCTGGGAGTCAAGAGATGCAGGTTCGAGGCCCAGCTGCCGCCCACACAGGACCAACTCTGTGCCGAGAATATCACAGGTAATGCAGAACACCAGGGTCTCTTGTGGAAGGGACCACCCTCAATGAGGACCCGCCAGGAGCCCAAATATAACAAAAGGGGGCCAAAGAGTCAGGCCGCTCAGGGAGGCACCAGGGAAGGCTGCCTGGTGGAGCCGGTGTCCAGGCTAAGCCTTAAGGGACGCAGGAACCAGACCCTCCGAGATGCTCCAGGAAGGGCATTGCAGGCAGAGGGACAGCCTGGGCAAAGGGTGGGAGGGGGAAGGCACGCAGTATCGTAGGGAGAGGCACCAGCCCACGTGGCTGAGGTTGGAGGTCCCCCAGGAGCAGGTGGGCTGGACAGGCGAGGGGCTGAGTCCTGATAGCCGGAGACCTGCTTTAGGGAGAGAATGAATTGAATGGAGCATCCTGGTACCTTGTGGATAACACCTGAGGAAGGAGGGCTCTCCTCAGCTCCCTCCACGAGATGCTGGCAGGAGGACATGTGGAGGGCCTTCTCACGTGACCGAGCTGTTGGGAGCAGGGCGAGCGTGGAGAGAACTGGACCCAGAGGACCGCGACGTCCCTTGGGGCTGGTGACCCATGAGGCTGTGGAGGGGCAGGCACAGCTCTCCTCCTGTGCCCTCAGCCACCAAGAGGAGAGGCAGGTGGGTTCAGCCTGTGGCTAACTCTGGACTCCCACCATCCCACTCTGGATTAAGCCGTGCCCTCTGTGTCCTTGTGTAAACGCCCCAGAGAAAGGGCATCTACACACAGCTTTGCCATTTTGAGTGCAGGGTCTCACGGAACCCCTCAGGAGCCCTTGGACGTGGGCACTCCTGCTCCGCTCTTACAGAGAGGAAACTGAGGTTCAGAGAGGGGAAGGGACTTGGCCAAGGCCCCCTGCTAGGACAGGCCGAGGGTCAGAGCGTCAGAGTCAGGTGCTCCCGCCCGGGGTCCTTCACATGGGCTCTTCCTTCTGCCTGGAACTCCCTTCCCCCTGCATCCCTAGAGCCCAACCTAAATGCCACCTCCACCAAGAAGTCCGCCCTGACCACACCAGGTGGGTCCTCTTTTCCCTCTCCCAGCCTTTCCTTCAGTGCTTTTGCTCACCTGACCCTGGACTGTCTTGCTTATTGATTTTGACCCTGTGCTCCGGGCTGGGCTTCATACAAAGTAAGAGCTAAATAAGGGTTTACTGGATGAATGACTAAGAAATAAGTAACCTCTGGATTGCTCTATTGGAAAGAAACCCATCATTCATCCCTCTTCAATCTCATGCGGAAAGCCTTTCTGTTGTCTGGTAGAGCTTGTATACCTCCACGAACAGGGAGCTCACCACCACACAGGCAGCCCTCCCTATTTCTGAATGGCTGTCAGGATGGGAGTCCTTCTGTTATCCTGAGCTGGAGCCTATTTCCCTATGGCTTCTCTGGGCCCTGCCCCGGACCAGCCTGCAGAGACTCATAGGTCGTGCCTGGAGCCAGGTCACCCTGGCAAGAGAAGTCAGAGCTCAGAGTCTGGATGTGGTTCCAGTGGGGACCCACCAGCTTCCCTCCCACCCTGAGGGTCTCTCCTGGGTGTGTGGCTGGAAAGAGTGGGCGGCCATCGACACCCCACACCACCAGGAAGTCTGGGGCCAGGCTCTTCAATCCCCTGTGAGTGTCACTGTGCTTCTAACGTCCAGTGGCTTCAGGCCCACGAGGCTGGCACGATCACCTCTTTTTACAGATGAGGAAACTGGAGTCCAGAGGGGCAGGAGACAGGGGCAGGTGTCTGACTTCAAAGCCTTAATCTCAGCCCAACACATTCTCAAAAGGGCTTTGTGTGATGGTCTTATTTTGTGTCCTCCTGGTGGACTATTTGAAAGAGAATCCTGCTGTTGTGGACTCATTAGTGGTACAAGCTCATGCAGGGAGAGACTTTGGGAAGGCAAATTTTGGAGAAGGGAATGGCAAACCACTTCACTATTCTTGCCTTGAAAACCCCATGAACAGTACGGAAAGGCAAAAAGATATGAAACTGGAAGATAAGCTCTCCCCCCAGGTCAGTAGGTTTCCAGTATGCTCGAACGGTGGTGCTGGAGAAGACTCTTGAGAGTCCCTTGAACACCAAGGAGTTCCAACCAGTCAATCCTAAAGGAAGTCAACCCTGAATATTTATTGGAAGGACTGATGCTGAAGCTGAAACTCCAGTACTTTGACCACTTGATTCGAAGAGTCGACTCATTGGAAAAGACCCCGATGCTGGGAAAGATTGAAGGCAGGAGGAGAAGGGGACGACAGAGGATGAGATGGTTGGATGGCATCACCAACTCAATGGACATGAATTTGAGCGAACTCTGGGAGATAGTAAAGGACTGGGAGGCCTGGTGTGCTGCAGTTCGTGGGGTCTCAAAGAGTCAGACGTGACTTAGTGACTGAACACCGCCACCACCAAGGAGGTCGCACAGCCAGCTGAGAATACACCGGTGAGATCCAGGCAGCAGGACTCCCTGGTGGAGGTGCAGGGCAGGGGTGGCCCCTAGCACAGGCCACTTATTTGAGGACAAGGCTTGACGCTGAGATTTCTGGGTCAGTGCCTGCTCCCGGCCAGTTGAGGCTCCCCACGTTCCCTGGCTCCCTCAGTGCTGTTTAGGAAGAATCCTTGGGAGGTTGCCAACTGGTGTCAAGAACCCGCCCACCCCTGCAGCCTGGCCTCCCTCCATCCCCACCATCAAGCCTTCACGCTCTTGGTCCCCCAGGAATGAGCTGGCCCTAAGGCCTCCTCTGCCTGGCAAAATATGCTCCCCAGGGTTGCCCCGCTGTCGCTTCCTGGGGGCCGCTCCAGCTGGTTGGTGTCCCGCCTGGGTCTCCAAAGCCCTGGGGCATCCCTCAGTGCCACTGTCAACTCACCGGCTGCCCCCCTCTTCCTCGCCCATCTACTCTGGACAAGCCTGACCCCTGAGGGGTGGCAAACATTCCACCCCTGCCAGCACCCCCTCCTCCAGCAGCAGCAGCGTGGGGGCCTGTGAGGGGACTCTGGGCTTGGCTAGGTGACTGTGAGCAAAACTGGCCTCAACCTTTCCATGTGTAAAATGGGGGTACATGTGTGGGCTGGTGCAGGAGCCATGGCCTGTGGCCTCTGGGGGCTGCTCCAGCTCCTACCTCGCCAGCCTGGGACCCCTTCGCCTCAGTCCCCAGCTTGGACTCAACAACTCTGTGTGCTCTGTCGCTGAGTCGGGTCTGACTCTTTGGGACCCCATGGACTGTGGCCCGCCAGGCTCCTCTCTGTCCATGGGATTTCCCAGGCAAGAATACTGGAGTGGGTTGCCATTTCCTTCTCCAGTAGGAAAGCTTCTGGACCCAGGGAACGAACCTGCGTCTCCTGCATCTCCTAGACTGGCAGGCAGATTCTTTACACTGAGCCATCTTGGCTGTCTCCAAACCTCAAACAAGCATTCCTTGACGGACTGTTTTGCAACCAGGGGACCGAGCCTTGGTGACGAGCAAGGACTGTCCCCAAGGTCACCTGCAGGGACCCCAGCGGCCCCGGTTGTGTGGCTCGAAGAGGCTGCCGGGTGGGTGCCCGCCCCCCTTCCCACACATGCACTTATGAGTCACCATCACCTGGGCCGAGTCAGTGAAAGGCGGGGGCTGGAGGGACAAGGTCAGCCCAAGGAGAGCCATGGGCGGATGGGAAGCGGGGTGACGAGACTTCCAGCCTCAGGGGAGCCGAGTGGGGGCACAGAGGGAAACTGCGGCCAGGAGGAGCAGGGAAGGGCTCCAGGGCCACAGGCAGCGGGGTCTCCTGTGTGATGGCTGTTCTTTCCGCTCCATCAGCCCGTCTCCCCAGCGAGGAGACAGGGGCCGGCAGCCTTCACAATCATCGGGGCGATTAGCAGGCAGATGGTCCTGCTGGACTAAACGTTCAAGCCGACAAACGGAGACAACGCTGGGACACGGGCTGACCCGATCAGCATTGGTGCTCGGCCTGGAGGGGGAGCCATGGGGGACCCCGTCACTGTCTCTGCAGGGCCGTCCTGGGGCGGGGGGGAGCAGAGGAAGTGGGGAGAACCTGGGGGAGAGCCTGAGGAAGACAGACTAGTAGCTGTACGCTGAGGGGTCCTCTCATCCTGGCTGAGAGGTCAGATAACTGACCACTGAGAAAAACGCCCGTGGCGAGATTTTGGGCTTGGAAGTCAGACTGCCTGGGGGTGGGGATGGGGGTGGGGGTAGGGGGTTACACAGACACTACCATTTCCTTCCTAGCTGTGTGACCTTGGAAAGTTGGCAAGTCACATCCTCCCTGAGCCTCAGTTTCCTCACCTGTAAAATGGGGCAATTTAGTTCACAGCTCACAGGATTGTCGCGAGGATGAGAAAGTACACAGGAAGCACTTAACACAATGCCTAGCAAACATCAAGTGCTCAATAAAGGCCTGGAGAACATAGAACAGGTCCAGAGGTTCACTCCTGGCTGCGGGGGCTCCAGGAATTATTCCAGGCTGAGAGTTGATCCTTGGCCCTCTCTGCCCCCAGGGAGGGAGAAATCCCCGGGGACTCGGGACACCCTGGCTAGTCTGAACTTGGCTGGGTGGGGCGGGGCAGGGGCGTGGGGGTGTGGGCTGCTGTCTGGGCGCTGGAGGCGGGAGGCCTGTTCCCACACTGAGAGTCAGATCCGAGACCCCCAGCGCAGCTGCTGCAGCGTGAGAAGCGCCGGGAGCCGGATGTGGAGGCGAGAGGCAGACAGAGGAGAGACTCATTACGGAGGGAGAGGAAGCAGTGAATAATTCATCACAGATGTGCGCCACGGAGGGGGCGAGGGCAGACAGAGCTTGGGAGGGCACGCGCTCGGGAGAGGCCCCGCTCGGCCGGCGGGGGGCACTGCTATCCTTGATAACCTCGTCATCCCTGAGCTGCCCCTGGCTCCCCCAGCACCGCAGGGGCCACACCAGAGGGTCCTCCTCACCATCCGCCCTGACCGCCCCTGCTCCAGCCTCACCAGCCTGGGGACACGCAAGCCGTCCGCACCCCAGGCCCTTTGGCCTGGCTGCGGCCTCTGCCAGCCACTCTTCCCCTGGACGGTCCCCTTGCTCCCTCCCTCCCCTGCGTCAGGGCTTTGTCCCAGGGTCACCTTCGCCCCACGCCCTTTGTGAAAGTGTACCCTGCTAGCCACTGACCCTCATGCCCTTTCCCTGCCTCGTCTTTCTTTCCAGCACGTGGCACCACCATATATCTCCCTCATCTGTCTTGTTCCTTAGCTGCCCCTCCTCCTAGAAACATCAGCTCCACGAGGGCAGGGATTTCTGTTAGTCTTCCTGTTTTACCCCCAGGGCCTAGAACAGTATGTGGCACGAAATAGGGGCTCAGCAGGTATCCCGTGAGCGAGTGAATGGCTCGGGGTATTCTCCTGCCTCGACAACCATCAACTCCCCCTCCACCCCCTACAGCCCCAGCTCTCTCCCCACATCCCCGCCTGTGGTTTGCTCAGTACCCAGAGCCCGTCCTAACACTCACAGTTGGCCTCTATCCCTTGCTGCTCATGCACCCTCCACGGCATCTCCTGCGCCCAGGACAGAGTCCAAGCTCCACGGTCTCCCACCTGCTCTGCCCCAGCTCCCTTCTGTCCCAAACCCTTCATGCTGACCAAAGTCGCCTGACCGATTCTCTGAGGCAGATCTTTGTACAAACTGTTCCCTTTGCCCAAATTCTCTCTTCTTCCCTTAGTTGTCTGGAAAACTCCTACTCATCCTTAAAAACCCCACTCTGGGACCTTCCTCCCCTCTCACAAGAAAATCACTGCTTCCTTCTCCAGGCATGAACAGGACCCAGTCCGTCCCCACATCAAGCCACCCCCCACCCCCACCATGCTCCGACATCATCTACACGTCGTTTCTCCCTGGGCCTGAGCCCCGAGTCAGGAACTGCAAGTGACACCTAGCACTTTCAAAGTATGACCTTACTGGTCCTTGCAGCCACTCAGAGAGGAAGGTTCCAATATTAATCCCATTTCACAGGTGGGAAAACGGAGGCCCAGAGAGGTAAAGACACTTGCCCTGGTGGCACGCCTGAGACTTAAACCCGGCCCATGGCTCCAAGACTTGTGTCTCCTGCCTCCCTTACATCAGCACACATCAAACTACATCTCTTTGAATTGAATGTAACCATTTTATGCCTCTAGAGGCTCAAGCTCCGCTCAGAGTCCAGCACTCAGGTCAGAGTGCAGCTCTGCAGGCCCCCGGCCCCCACTGTCCAGATGCACCAGCCAAGGCTACTGTGAGGACTGAGGCGGGCGGGGAGGACACTAAGCATCCAGCATCCTGGAGGTGTTCCCAACGCTGGGTGCACACAGCAGGGGCTCCCCTGGCCTCTCAGGCTGCAGCAGAGATGGGGTGCCAGCCGGGTCTGAACCCCATCTTTCCCCAGTCCCAGCCCCGGCAGGAAGCATGGCTCCTCAATTTAAGCCAAGCCTCAAATCCCATTCTGGGAGACACAGGAGCGGTTGCAGATGGCACAAGGCCCAGGGACCGCCCCCCTTAAGCAATCACAGGGTGAGGAGCTTGGGGGTCTTACCCAGGAAAGATGGGAAATAGGTTTATCTATGTTAAAAAAAAAAAAAAAAAAAAGGGCTGGAGGTGGAGAGACGTGTCCTCGCACATTTAAAAAAATGTTTTGGAAAAAAAGAGAAACGCCTTCCCTCCCCCCACAACCTCTTGAATCCCTCTTCCCCGAGAATTCCCGTTTTAAATGGATGTGCAGGCTCATAACACCGGCGAGCAAGGTCCCTAGGCCTCCTTCGAGCACCCCCAAAGGCGTGGGGAGATGCCACAAAGCCTGGCACCCATCAGCGCAATCTGTCCTCCAGCAATTAGGGCATGCTTCCCTCTGCCTTTTTCGCTTCTTTCCCGTTAAGGGCTTGCTGGTCCCAGACACAACCACCCTGGGGTCCCTGTGTTTGTGGGGTAGGGGCAAGGGGGGAGGGGGAGGAGGAAGTTGGGCTGCAGATGGCAAGACGAAATTCAAGATTACCAGGGGGGTCTCCTGGGTGCCAAGCCCCACCCCAGTCTTTTCTAATCGTCACTGCAGTCTCGGAAGGGCGGGCTTTCCTTGGGTGCCTTTTATCGACAGGGAAACTGAGGTTCTGAGCCAGCCATGCAGAAGTAAGAGCTGGGTCTGTCGGGGACAATTCAAGCACTTTCTGCACCTCCAGGACCCAGAACTGGATCCGCAGCATGAAGCTGGCTATTCTCCAAATCCTGGGGACACTCAGATCAGATGCAGGTCAGGCTGGGTCTGTCCTTCCTTCCAGCCTGGGTGGAGCCCTCTGGGTTCTCGGGGTGGGGGCGGCTGTGGTACCGAACAAGATGACAAAAGCCTTGATGGGGGAGGGATTCTCCCCTGGGGACCAGCGTCTGGGAAGCCCCAGGGGAGGTCCTGTCCCTATCAAGGCTGCTCTGCCCCCACAGAAGGGGATTCCAGGGGCCTCTGGGATGTCAGACCGCCAGCGAGCCACCCACAGGCCAGTGCAGGACCCACTCTGCCAACCCACGGACCCTGCCACCTCTTGGCCACTCCTGAGGCAGCCCCTCCCCCCATGGAGGCCCCTTAGCATCTGGAAAAAGATGCTGCTGACAGTTTTCAGAGCTGGCTTGAGAAACCCTCCGCATGTCGGCTGTGTGGCCACGGGCAAGTTACTTAACCTCTCTGGGCCTCAGTTTCCCCCTGTGCACCTCAGGGTGAGGATAGGGCCGACTGTGCAGGGCCACAGGGAGGAATTAAAGGGTTAGCCCAACGCCTGGCACACAGTCAGCTCCTTCTGAAAAGTACCATTATCCTGAGTTCTGAGGCCAGGAGCACAGAGGCTGCAAACCCACGCCCTCCACCCCATCCCACGTCCATGACGAGGCCACAGGGCCTGGAGGGCTGGACTCCCTGCTCCAGACGCTCCTCCGCGCCCGCCCTGCAAGAGCCACTTCTGGAGCTCAGCCTCGTTCGGGTCCCAGTCCTGCATTTGCCCACAGCCCCCAGCCCCAACTCCCCCCACACAGCCCCTCACCCTACACACACACACACACACACACACACACACACACACACACACACACTCTCTGCTGGTCCACCTCCACCCGCAGCCCCATGCCCCGAATCAGGAGAAAAGCCAAAGTCACCAGGGACATGGCTGATGAAGGGGAAGAAAAGTGGAGCAAGGTGGACAGTCACAGAAAGCCCAGGAGAGAACCCAGAGACGCGGGGACAGAGCAGGAGAGAGGACAGGAGGCCAGAGACGCGGGGACAGAGCAGGAGAGAGGACAGGAGGCCAGAGGCGGGTCAGAGAGAGGCAGGGAGGAGACAGGACCAGACCAAGAGGGACTGCGAGAGACCCGGAAGAGACAGAGGCGGAGAGAAGAGCCGGAGTCGGACACTCAGACAAAGACGTGGAGAGGTGGAGACTCGGGGAGCCAGCCAGGGCAGGGCGCCGAGTCACACAGCGCAGATTCCCGGACGAGACCCCAGAGCCGAGAGGAAGGCGGAGCCGGGGGACGGGGTGGGGAGGGGGCCCCTCAGCCGCCGCCCTCCAGCTGGACCCAGGGCCAGCCCTAGCCCCGGGGCCCCGTACCTTTGGGCCGTCGCCTCACCACGCCCAGCCGCCACTTGAGCGACACGGCCAGCATCGCGCTGCCTGCCCTGGGCCCGGGGCCCCGCTGCCCGGCCGCCCGGCGCGGCTCCGCGCTCCTCCGCGCTTCTCCGCGCGGCTTGCGCTTCTGGCAAAGGCTGGGCACTCCCTGCTCCTCCCTCCCCGGTTGCTAAAATAGATAATCCTCCCCGGAGCCGGCAGCGGTGCCATCAGTGAGGTCCTTCCTCCCCCGCAGCCCGGCCTGGAGAGTGCGGCTCCTGGGGGGGCGGGGGGCGGAGTGGCGGGGAGACCCTCGACATCGGAGCAAACCTTCACCGGCCCACCGGCTCCTCTATCCTCCCAAAGCGCTGACCTTGCCTGCTCACCCCATCTTTTGCCCAAATCTACCAATCCCCTTCCCTCTTTCCCCAGGTGGAGGGTCTGTTTGATGCCCCCAGGCCTTTGCACTCCCTGGAATGTTCCTCCACTCCTAGATGTCTCTGCCCAGGGAGGTTTGCTCAGAGATCCCCACCCGCCTGCTGGGCCCCAGTAATGCTTTGCATACTAGGTTGAGATTGTCTACCCCCTCCAAGCCTGGGAGCCCCTCCAGACAAGGACAGGGTCCTCTCATCCTGCATCCCCTGAGGTCAGCACAGGCATCTCACAGCCATGGGTGTCGAATGCTGAGTCTGAGGCCCCACCGCCTCACTCCCAGCTGCTACCCTTAGCCAGGTTTGTAACACTGAGCAATAAGAGAATCCCCACCGAACTGGCTGGGGTGAGGGCGGGGCGTGTGGTGCTGATGGAGACCTGTGAGAGCTCCAGGCATTCAGCAAGAGCTCAACAGATGCATCTGGTGTCCCTTCCTGTCTCATACAGCTAGCCTCCTCGCTAACCACCCCAGCACTACACTTGGAGCCAGGCAGAAGGGCAGCAGGGGGCTCAGGGTCACAGAACAGATGCGTGGCAGAGATGGGATGGACGCCAGGTGGGGCCCCTCCCCATCAGGGCGGCTCCTGCTTCCTCCATCCTTTCTGCAAACCACTGAGGCCGCCACGATGAATCAGGCCACAGAACACCTTCACAGGGAGGGCCAGATGCCCTCTTGGGAATCACGAGCTAAGTTGCTTCAGTCCTGTCTGACTCTTTGCAGCCCCACGGACTGGAGCCCGCTAGGCTCCTCTGTCCATGGATTTCCCAGGCAAGAATACTGGCATGGGTAGTCATTCCCTTCTCCAGGGGATCTTCCCGACCTGGGGATCAAACCTGCTTCTCTGGCGTCTCCTGCACTGGCAGGCGGATTCTTAACCACTAGAGCCTCCTGGGAAGCCCCCACTATGGATGGAGCGTGGGGCAATTATTCTGAGTCAACAGACCCTGCAGCTAACAGAGGTGACTCACCCAGTGAGACACTGATGCCCTCCTCAGTGATCCCCCCGTCCTTCAGATTCCACCCAGGAGTCTCCACTCGGCTCTGTCACGCCTTAATGCCTCCCTGAAGCTTAGAGATCAGCCAGTTTTGACAGAGAGCAGGCCGCAGACTCAGAGCGTGTCCCCTCCTCCCCCAGTGTGGGTTCCAGCCCAGTGCACTGGGAGGCTCTTGCTGGTCGTCTCGGGGAAGCCCTGTGGGGGCAACTCAGCGAGGCCAGTGTGCCTGGGTCCTTTCTATTGCATCTGGTGGGGTCTCCCTCCCTTCATCCTGAAGGCAAGGGTGGCAGGGGCCGCTCAGGGCAGCCCGGCAAGATGGAAGCAAGCATGTGAGGGGATCACACAGCTGCTTCCTGAGACACAGGGCAGGGTGTAGGGCGCCCCCATCTCAGATCGACCCACTCCACCGCAAGGCTGCCCACAGGCAGGGAGGCCCAGCCTCCAGCCAAACAGCAAGTCTCTGGCAGAGCTGTGCAGAGTCAGGTGAGAAAAGAGAGCTCCAGCCTCAGAGGATGGGCAGGCCCAGGTTCGAATCCTGACTCAGGGTGCACCCCACTGAGAGCCTCAGTGGGCTTATCTCCCAACTCACCCCAAGCTCAAAGTACCGTGGGTTGCCCCCATCAAGAGGGGCATGGACTCCACTCAGAAGTCACTGGGGCCCAGACACTCGCAGGCGATTGGGAGGCAACTCCCTGGGTGTCAGAGGGCCCAGGTCCTGGAGCCGTGTCAGGTGTCACCCCAGGAGCTGAGCGAGGAGCACGTGGTCCCTGCCCTCTGAGAGCACCCAACCCAGGAAGACGCTCTTCACCCAGAGTCTGCCTATCGGAACCCTGGGGACAGGACTCTGCTCTGTGTGGTGATCCCACAAGTTGGAGCATCTGTACACTGCAGATGCTCAACACCTCTCACCACGCACAGTCCAACTTCTCTAGACCACAAGCTCTCGGAGAGCTGGTGTCAGCCTGGACTCCGGCTCTTTCTGCTTCCTGCTCCTTCTTCCTCCAGCAGCGTCACCCCACTTTTCTGGGGGGGGCTGCTCCTCCCCTGCACTCAGCTTGGGTGGAGGTTGCCCCCCTACCCCCCGCAAGCTCCTGGAGGGCCCTTGACCCAGAGCCCACTAACCAGCACTCTCCTAGCCCGGCCACAGTGATGGGCTCAGGGGTGAGCACACGACCCAAGTCCTGGGACCTGATCAAAGTCCTGGGAAGGGGAATTCTGTCCATTGCAGGGTGTGCGGGGAAGTGGAGTCATGCTGGAGTCTCTGGTGGCCACTGTGACGCCAAAATGGAAACGGGAGCCGTGAAACTGATCCAACCCTGATGATGACGTGCCTGACGTCAGTAATATCGCTTTTCTGTTACTTTAGCCAATACATTCCCTTCTTGGCTTAAGCGAGTTTGGGTTGAATCTTTGGTGACTTGGACTCCACCCAGTGCCTTCCTCATTCAGCTTCCAGGGCAGAACAGGGACTTGGCCAACACTGAATGAATGAATGAACAAGTGAACAGAACACAGATTGACATGCTCCCCAAACTCTGCCTTCAGTGGTCGCCCTGAAACCTAGACTTGAGCTGAAGGAGGTCGAAACTGGATGATGGGTTCCTAGCTGCCTCAGGAGTCCCCAGACTGGCAGGAGTGGAAAAGAGACACTGGGGCATTCTGGTTTCTGGCCGTCGAGAACTTGTGTGTTATCTGAGCGGCTCCTGTCAGGTGCCCCCTCCCCCAAATTTTCACAGGGCTCCTTCTGCAGAAACGGTAGCTTGAGGGAGAGTGTGGGAGAGCGCAGGAGCCCCTAAAGGAGATGAGACCAATGGTGAAGGGGCAGATCAGGGGGCTTCCTGGTGGCTCAGTGGTAAAGAATCTGCCTGCCAATGCAAGGGACACAGGTTCGATCCCTGGCCCAGGAAGATCCCACACGCCTCAGAGCACCTACGCCCACGCGCCACAACCACTGAGTCTGTGCGCCTCAGCTACTGAAGCCTACACGCTATACAGCCCGTGCTCTGCAACAGGAGAAGCCACTGCAGAGAGAAGCCCGCACACCCCAACCAGAGAAGAGCCTGCACAGCAACGAAGACCTGGCCCAGCCAAAAACAACTAACTAAATAAATTTCTAAAAAAAATTAGCAGATCAGCCCAGGTGGGGAGCCAGGAGGCCTGAGTCCAGGTTCCAGCCATCTGGGGCTACAGGGTGGCCCCAAGCAAGTCCCTCCTGTTCTCTGGCCTCTTGGGCTGAAGTCCACGGTCCTCCCTGGGCTCACCCTCCCTGTGAGTCCCACTTCCTCTCCCCTAAAGCCCAGAGACGTTCCTCCCATCACCTAAGGTCACACAGCCACTGAGGCAGCCAGGTCAGGATTTGAACACAGGGCCACCTGATTTCCCTTAAAAATGAGCTAACAGACCCCCAAGAGCTGGGCTCAGAGAAGGAAACCAACCGCAGAGGGATCCAGGCTGGGCTCCACCCTGGATTCTGCTTTTTCATCCCTGCCTCAGCCTCACGAAGCCCCAGAGGCAGCGGGTTGCTGTCACCCCCACCTGCTTTACCCCCACCCGCTTCCCTGAGCAAATTAACATCTCATCAGATATGCCTTTAATCTTCTCAGCCCGGCCCTTTCTTCCCCGTGGGCCAAGTGGTGTGACATTTCTGCTGCCCAGCTCTGCTGATCTAAATAAGACAGAGGCCCCCAGGCTCTGTATGGCAACGTTGTGGGGGGTGGGGGGAGGGGGGCGGTGGCCAGAACCCTCTTAACCGCTTCTCCAGGCTGGTGGAGGGAGGAAGTGAAGTGAAAAGTGAAAGTGTTGGTTGTTCAGTCATGTCCAACTCTTTGAGATCCCATGGAGTATAACCCCCCAGGCTCCTCTGTCCATGGGATTCTCCAGGCAAGAATACTGGAGTGGGTTGCCATGCCCTCCTCCAGGGGATCTTCCCGACCCACTGGTTGAACCCAGGTCTCCCACACTGCAGGCAGATTCTTTACCATCTGAGTCACCAGGGCGGAGGGAGAGGACAATGGCTATCCATCCATCCAACCATTCACTCTTTCAACCAGCGTTCTATTAAGCACCTTCTGAATGCCAAGCCGGGAGGTCCAGCCACCATCAGAACCAGTCTTCACCGCACTATCATTCTAGCGGGAAGGCAGAGTAAACGTCCCAGGATGTTAGAATAGAAGGCGAAAAATGCTAGAAATGAATGGAGCAGGGTGAGGGGTATGTGAGCACAGAGGGAGACGTTGCCAGTTCTAAAGAGAGTGGTCTCCTCAGAACCCACACTGTGGTCTCTAAATACCTTCTCCCAGGAAAAGGGTCCCCAGGGCTCCTCAGAGAGAGGCTGACTCCAGGACCGGTGCAAGATGAGCCCGGCACATCTCGTGTTGCTGTAAAGTAAGGGCGGGCTTGTGGCAGCGTTAGTGGTAAAGAACCTGCTTGCCAGTGGAGGGGACATAAGAGATACAGCCTGGAACCCTGGGTCGGGGCAGATCCCCCGGAGGAGGGCACGGCAACCCACTCCAGTATACTTGCCTGGAGAATCCCATGCACAGGGGAACCTGGCGGGCTACGGTCACAGGTTCACAAGGAGTTGGACACGACTGAAGCGACTTCACACACACACACATGGCCATGCTTGAAGGCTAATAGGGAGGGCTGAAAGGACACAGGAGCTGGTTTGAAGGGCTCCCACCAGCCACATGTGGGCCAAGCTGAGCATCGGAAAGAACAATGACTGCAAAACTGCAAAAATCCGTGTGTTCACGCTTCTCAAAAGAAAGAAAAGCCTCCTCAGTTCCTTTCGAGGGACTCAAGGCAACAACTGATTATCCTATGAACAGAAGATGCAGGTAAAGAATGAAGCATTTATCCCTTCTTTCTGTATGAACGGTACTCGAAAGGAACAAAATGAGGGACGTCATTCTTTACAGAAGAACCGCTGCAAATGGGTGCGGAAGAGACACAGAGCCGGAAAGCCGCCTTTTTGCAGCCCTAACGAAATCAGGGATCCGGCGCTGGGCATCAAGGGAGGGCAGAGCAGGACCGGTGACAGCAGGGCCAGGCAGACACCGCCTGCACCCCTGAAGTGATCTTAGCGTCACCAAAAGTGGAACATTCTGGCACGCGGGCCTCTTGATAGCATGTGGAAGGAAGCCCACAGCACCACCTGCTTTGCCTGCAAAATCAGACCTGAAAGAGGAGAGTGAAAAAGCTGGCTTAAAACTCCACATTCAAAAAAGCGAAGATCACGGCATCTGGTCCCATCTCTTCACGACAAATAGAAGGGGTAAAAGTAGAAACAGTGACAGATTTTATTTTCTTGAGCTCCAAAATCACTGCGGATGGTGACTGCAGAAATGAAAGTAAAAGACACTTGCTCCCTGGAAGGAAAGCTATGGCAAACCTAGACAGCGTATTAAAAAGCAAAGACATCACTTTGCTGACAAAGGTCCATATAGTCACTATGGCTTTTCCAGTAGTCATGTACGGATGTGAGAGCTGGACCAAAAGGCTGAGTGCCGAAGAATTGATGCTTTTGAACTGTGGTGTTGGAGAAGACTCTTGAGAGTCCCTTGGACTGCAAGGAGATCCAACCTGTCCATCCTAAAGGAGATCAGTCCTGAATATTCATTGGAAGGACTGATGCTGAAGCTGAAGCTCCAATCTTTTGGCCACCTGATGCAAAGAGCTGACTCACTGGAAAAGACCATGAAGCTGGGAAGATTGAGGAGGGCAAGAGGAGAAGGGAACGACAGAGGATGAGATGGTTGGATGGCCTCACCGACTCAACAGACATGAGTTTGAGCAAACTCCAGGAGATAGTGGGGAACAGGGAAGCCTGGCATGCTGCCGTGCCTGGGGTCGCAAAGAGCTGGACATGACTGAGCAACTGAACAACAAGATCCAAATCTCAGTCGATAGAAAGTACAAAGACTGAAGAATGTATTAATGACACCATGAGGCCGTTCCACAGGACAAATGACCCAGTTTTGCCAACACATAATTACAGTGAAAAAAAAAAAAAGACGGAAAGGCACTGTGAAAGATTAAAAGAGACTTGAGAGATTGACAACCAAATGAGATTCGAAGATCCTGGTTGGACCCTGATTTGAATAAACCAAGTGTGAAAAGACACTTGGGAGGTGAAGAGGGGAAACAGCACAAGGACTGAACAGGAGACGATGTGAAGAAATTCTGTTGGGTTGATGCTGTTATTTTAATTATATATAAGAAAAGGACTTTGTTGGAGATACATATGAAACAAACAAACAAAAAAAGCTGAAGATCTGCCCCTAAAATGCCTCGGGGGTATTCCTGTGCTATCAGTGCCATTTAGAAGTAAATGAAACGCTGAAATGTAAAATAAAAGTAAGTGGGGGGTTCACAAGGGCTTCCCTGGTGGCTCAGACGGTAAAGAATCTGCCTGCAAGGCGGAAGACACAGATTGGATCCCTGGGTCGGGAAGATCCCCTGGAGAAGGAAATGGCGATCCACTCCAGCACTCTTGCCTGGAAAATCCCATGGACGGAGGAGCCTGATAGGCTACAGTCCATGGGGTCGCAAAGAGTCGGACATGACTGAGCGACTTCACTTTCACTTTTCACTTTAGTCAGGGCACGGATTTTCAGAGAGGGACAGTGACTGTTCCAGCATCACACAGCTTCCAAGTAGCAGGGGAGAGGCTCCACCACGACCCAGCCGACGACCTTCTCCCCCGACCCTCTGCCGTCCACCCTCATCAGACCCACTCTGGGCCAGAAGCAGCCCCACGGGGGACTCAAAGCCCACCAGGCGAGCAGCTTATCCATCTGATGGCTCCTCAACTTTCCTGAGTCAAGGAAGAGAGTGCCATCAAGCATTTTCTGAGTGGGCCGGGGCGGCTGTCCGACAGGTGTGCCAACAGGGCCACCTGCCAGGAAACAGGTGGCATGCCTGTTAATAGTCCTGGCACTGCCCTCACAGCGCAATGATTAGGAGCAGACGCCTGGGCAGGACATTAACGAGCATGCAGATTAAGTCGTGGGGTGCTTGGGCAGAAGTGATGGAGATGCTGCATTTATGGTCGGTCCCGTGAGCCACCAGGGCTCCCCCACCAGCACCCATGCCTTCCCCAGCCTGACCTCCAGGGCTCCTCCCCAGGCTTGTCCACCGAGTCCCCGGGAGGGGACAGCCTGGGGGCAGCTTTAGCGGCCAAAGCACTGGGTTCAAATCCCGCCCTCCCCTCATCCATGTAGCGGGAATCCCATCATCCAAGTACACGGCCTCAGGAAATAACGCGGGTCTGGGGCCAGTCAGGGCTTCCCTGGTGGCTCAGACGGTAAAGAATCCGCCTGAATGCAGGAGACCTGGGTTCGATCCCTGGGTCGGGGAGATCCCCTGGAGAAGGAAATGGCAGCACACTCCAGTATTCTTGTCTGAAGAATCCCATGGACAGAGGAGCCTGGCGGGCTACAGTCCATAAGGTCACAAAGAGTCGGACACGACTGCAGCAACTTAGCCTGGGCCAGTCAGGGCGCTGTGAAAGGGACCTCCCTTATTATTACCTGCCAGGTGTCTGCTTTCAGACTATACCTTGTTTGAAAAATCTGAATAAAACCAAAGTTTTAATTGGACTCTGCACAAGATACTCCCCTTGGATGGCAAAATCAAGCCAGTCAATCCTAAGGGAAATCAAGCCTGAATACTCATCGGAAGGACTGATGCTGAAACTCCAATACTTTGGCCACCTGATACGAAGAACTGACTCCTTGGAAAAGACTCTGATGCTCGGAGAGATTGAAGGCAAAAGGAGAAGAAGGCGGCAGAGGATGAGATGGTTGGATGGCATCACCGATTCAGTGGACATAAACTTGGTTGAACTCCGGGAGGTAGCGAAGGACAGGGCAGCCTGGCGCGCTGCAGTCCACGGGGTCGCGAAGTCGGACACGACTGAGAGACTGAACAGCAGCAGCCAAGACCTCCCCAGCCTCTGCACACAGCAACCCTCCCCACGAGCCCATGATGTGCGGCTAAGATTAGTCCCAGATACCCGGTGGAGAGCTAGGCAAAGGGCTGGCGGGGGGTGCAGCTCTGAGCCTGAACCCCACAAGCAGGCTCCAAGCCAACCCTCTTCCAAACACAGACGCCTCTGTCGTGGTCCCTGCGGGAGCGTGTGGGCAGGTGTGATTAAAGACAGCGAATGTGGCAAAATGAGGGCTGGGGCTGCAGCGCACCCCGGGCTCTGGGCAAGCTCCCAGCCTCGCTGCCCTTCCCGCCGTGTGCCCCTCCCTGTGACCGTGCCTGCGGGCGCGCAGCCCAGGGTGGGGCCCTCGGGGGTTGTGAAAGCCCTGCATCCCCTTGGCCACCGCGGGGGCAGCACCTGGCATTTTGGGAGGGTGGGGAGGTTCATCCGGGTCTGTGTGTCTGCTTTCAGTGGCCCCGAGGCTGCAGGTGGATGACATCATGGCCTGGGGGAGCCCGTGGGAGGCCCCAGGAGGCAGCCACATCCAGGCATCACCCTTCCTGGGGCGGCCTGCAGGTCTGTATCCCCCAGCCTGGCACACAGAAGACCAGGAGCCCCCACGGAGGGGTACAGGGGCTTGTACCCATCCACCCATCACTGGCATGGTCTGTGAGTTTCATCCCAAACCCCCGACCTCAAGCACACAGGAAGGAGGGGGCTGGAGGTCACAGAGCTCATTAGTGGCAGCTTCAGACCGAATGCTTGCGCTACATGCTCAGTCTCTTGGCAGCATCGGACTCTGTGGCCCCCACGGACTGTAGCCCGCCGGGCTCCTCTGTCCATGAATTCAGGCAAGGATACTGCAGTGGGTTGCCATTCCCTTCTCCAGGGGATCTTCCTGATCCAGAGATCCGAACCCACATCTCCTGCATTGGCAGGCGGATTCTTTACCACTGAGCCACCTGGGAAGACTGAATGCTTGTATTCCCCCCAAATTCTTACGTTAAATACCTAACACCCAGGGTGACGGTATTAGGAAGTGGGGCCTTCAGGAGGTGATTGTGGTCAATGGGATCAGTGCTCTTATAAAAGAGACTCCAGGGACTCGCCTGGTGTCCGGTGGCTGAGAGTCTGGGCTTGCAATGCAGGGGGCACAGGTTTCATCCCAGGTTGGGGAACTAACATCCCACATGGCATGCAGTACGGCTAATAAATAAATAACATTTTAAAATAAATAAGTAAAAGAGATCCCAGAGAGTCCCTTGTTCCTCCCCTGACATGAGGACAGGGCAAGAAGGTGCCGGCTATGGAAGCGGGCCCTCCCCGGAATCTGATCTTGGACTTCCGGCCTCTAGAACCGTGAGAAATACATTTCTGTTGTTCGTAAGCTACCCAGGCAGCGTATTTCATTACAGCAGCCAGAATGGACTAAGACAGTGGGGCCAGAAATACCAAGCCCTGTTACCCACGCCCACCCCAACCCCATGCAGGCAGTAACCACACACTCCAGCAACACCCAGGGATGGCCCTGGTGGGGGGCGGGGTGCCAGATAAAGAAAGGGGGAGTGCGTCCCAAGGGAGCCCTCTGGGCTGTCCACAGAGAGACTGGCCCAGCCAGGGTGACCTCTCTCTGCCCACTTGTCCTCAGGGCAGAGGTATCAGTAATCTGAGCAAAGTCTTGGGGCTCTGGCCGCTCGAACAAGCCACCACCGCGTGGGAAACAGGGCCCAGGACGGTAGGAAGCCGGGTGATGGCCCACGGGGGCACAGAGCTGCCCCCGGGACAGGGACACGGAGCCACGCAACACGGGGGACGGGGTAATCAGCCACAAGGTCGCACAAGATTGGAACCCTGGAGCTCCAGCGTGCTGGGTCCAGGGCCACGAAGCACTCACCGTGGGACCACGCCTCGCTGGGACCTGGCCACAGGCCCCCGGGCAGCAAGGGACCGTGTCCGAGTGACAGGCACAGAAACCACGGCGGCGAGGGAACCCCAAGCCACAGGTCATCAGACTTAGGGCGAGGACAAGGCCAAGGAGGGCCCCGTGGGCCCCGGGCCAGGTCGAAAGGCACAGTGGGAATTACTGGTTTCTCGCCAAGCAGTCTGTGTCTCCCAGAAGTTCCCTTCCATAGCCCTGAGTCTCCCACGCTTGCCCTCAGTCCCACCAGACTCGTCTTCCCAAGGCAGTCCTGTGGCTACCATGTGACCCAGGACAAGTTCCTGTCTGCCCTGGGCCTGTTTCCCCACGGTAAAGTTAGGGGGATGGCCCTTTCTGAGGATCTGTTCGCCACCAATAATCTATGAAATGACCATCACTCGTCTCTCCTTCCTGAGAAGCTTCCATGGTTCCCAAAGGACCTCACTTGAATGAATGGACAAGGCACCCTCCTGAAGTCTGACCATCCCGCTTCTCTGGGCTTCCCTCCTGTGCCCCTCCTGGATCCCGGCCTCTGCTCTCTGTCCTCCAGCTTTTGTCCTTCGTTAACTGCACAGCCCCCTCCTCGGAAGGCCCCCTCTCCACCTCCCGACGTCCCCTATTCATGGATCACCTCCCCCAGGAAGCCCTCCCTGGCTCCTCCAGCCCTGGATAATGTCTCTCTTCACCCTGCTGGACCAACCGGACAGTCCTCGGCACCCCGTTACTCCCTCCCCCGTCCCTGTGCAGCTGCCAGCGTTGCTCCTCAGACAGCAGTGGCAGCCTCCTCCCTGGTCCCCCTGCCTTCCCTTCCCTATCCTTCCTAACCCACCTTCTACCTGCCCACCTTGAGGCAGTCAGAAATCAGATCTCATCTTTCCCCTGTTTATATCCTCCCATGACTCCCAGGGTGCTAGATGAAACCCAAATTCCTCCACAGGCCAAGGCCCCCTGTGACCTCTGGCCTCATCTCCTTCCACTCTCTTCACACTGACTCTAACGCCCACCCAGGCCCTCAACCACAGGGCCTTTGCACTCACTGCAAAGTGCCCTCTGCCGGAATATCCCCCCACCCACGTCCACACCTGCTGTCTGCACAGCTCCATCCCTCCCTCTCCCCTTTAGGTCCTTATTCAAAAATCACCTCCTCCATCTCCTGAAGGGGCTTCCTGGGTGGTTCAGATGGTAAAGAATCTGCCTGCAATGAGGGAGACCCAGGTTTGATCCTTGGGTCAGGAAGATCCCCTGGAGGAGGGCATGGCAACCCACTCCAGTATTCTTGCCTGGAGAATCCCATGGTCAGAGGAGCCTGGCGGGCTGCAGTCCACGGGGTTGGACTGAGAGTCCAGAGAGTTGGACATGACCGAGCGATTCACATGTTCACTTTCATCTACTGAAAGGTGCAGATTTCACCCCCCGGCATCCCTACTCCCTTCCTTGTTTTCTTCCCTCAGCATTTATCATCTGACAAGCCACTCTGTACTGGTATTTCTTATTTATCGTCTGTCTCCCACACTAGAATGGCAGCTCCACTAGGGCAGGGTGCATGTCCCAGCACACAGTAGGCGCTCAACGATAACCTGTTCAGTGAGGGACTCGAGGCACACCCGGCCCGGAGGTGCTTTCCTGCTCTCTGCCAACCCGAGGCCCCCTGGGCTCCCAGGGACTGGACGGGGGGCGATGCATCCTCTCAGTCCCTCTCCTAGGCTGCTGCGGGTATTTGCACAAGATCACCAAGCCATGAGGACAGAGCTGGGATTCGAACCCAGAACCCTCAGTTCCAAGCTCTCTTTTGATCTGTTCCTGGGCACTGAAAAACTCTGCAAGGAGGAAGAAGGAGGCACCCCGAGAGGAATCCTGGAGCCAGTGATTCAGAGTCCCCTGCCTCCGCATGGGTTCCAGCCGAGGGAGGCAGCCAGCCGCCGCCAGGACATTAAGTGCTAGGCCCCTCCCTGGGGACATGCCAGCCTCGGGGCTGCAGATCACGTGGTGTCCTGGGAATCCGGGCAGAGAGCAAGAGGTTAGGAGTGAGGGCACCTCACTCCTGGAGCTGCCGGGGCCTCTTCTCTGCCTGAGGCTCAGGCAGGGAAGGAAGAATAAGGAGGACGACAGCAGTGATAACCCAGTGGCACTTCTGCCCAGACCTCATGCGTTCCCAGCAGTCATTCACTCCCTTGCTGAAGACATGCTGAGCCGCGCTCATGCTCAGGCAATGAATAAAGCTTGTACGCACTAGGAGACACATACAAGAAGGCGGACAGAGATGCAGTCTAACGTAGGTGGAAAGAAGCACATCGAAGAAAAATGAGAGTCGGGTGAGCGGCCTGTGTAGGGGAGGCGGCCTCTCTGAGCAAGTCTTCACACGCAGGAAGGAAGCGGGGGACCCAGCCGGGCCGATCACCGAGGGAGGCAGAGGCGGCAGTCAGTGCAAAGGCCCTGAGGCAGAGTGGCACCTGGCCTGTCTGTGGACCAGGAAGGGAACCCATGTGGTTGGAAGCTGAGTGAGCGAGGAACTAGCTGTCTCAGGATGTCAGAGGTCACAGGGCAGACCACAGAAGGCTGGGTCTGTGGAGGGGGAAGTAGGGGCCATGGGAACAGGCACTGTGGCAATGGGGTGAAGGCGGGGAGGAGGCTTTAAGGACAAAGGTGTCTGATGTTCAACTGGGAGACGTGTGAGTTTGTGCGATGAAACCCTCTCCATTGCCTCTTCCTGGCCAGCATCTTAGTCAAGCCTGCCACCCTGCATCAGTCTCCAGGGCTTACTGTGTCCCAGCCTGAACTCAGATGGGCCTCATGGGGGCAGAGACCACCCCTGTGGGCAGGGATGTGATCCCTACCCTGAGGCAGCAGTAGCTGAAGGTCAGAATCAGGACCTGGGGGGTCGGTGTGGCTGCCCTGGGTGTACAGAAAGCTTGAGGGTATTTGGACCACCCGGGGTCAGGAATGGAGGTGTTGTGGCAACTGCAGCCTCAGCCAGACCGAGAGTGGAGCCATGTAAAGTGCAGCCTGTGGACCCAGGCCTGCCCTTGAATTAATTCTCGATGAACAACAACAGAAAAGTTCGGAAACAATAAATGGTTAGCAGCTCAATGCTGCTACAGCACCCAAAGCGCCTGATCAGGGCCTGTCTTTTCCGTGTGCTGTTTTCTTTCACTTTTCAAGAATTCATTGCTAATGTAGTTTTTAAAGGGCTTCCCTAGTGGTTCAGATGGTAAAGAATCCACCTGCAGTGCAGGAGACCTGGGTTCGAGCCCTGGGTTGGGAAGATCCCCTGGAGGAGGGCATGGCTACCCGCTCCAGTATTCTTGCCTGGAGAATCCCCATGGACAGAGGAGCCTGGGGGGCTACAGTCCAGAGGGTCACACAGAGTCAGACACAACTGAAGCAACTTAGCACGCACACACACATGTACTTTTTAAATGTATCAATATCCCATAGATTAAAAAGAAGAAGAAGAAGAAGAAGAAGAAGAAAATGCTGGCCCTTCACCAGACAATCAGAGAAGCACCGCTTTGGAGGAACTAACCAATGACAAAAAGCTGGTGCCCAGCCTGAGGTGTAACTCAGCATAAAGTCATGCTGCAAAATAAATGTTTAGCTTTTGAAATGACACAAAATTGTTATGTATGCTGAGATGGAGATAGCTTTGTCAGATCAGGGTTTCTCAAGCCCTGGCACAACTAACATTTTGAACAGGATGATTCTTTATGATGCGGGCTGTCTTATGCATCCCGGGATGTTTGGCAGCCTTGATGTACTCCTTCCCCAATTTGGAACCAGTCCATTGTTCCATGTCCGGTTCTAACTGTTGCTTCCTGATCTGCATACAGGTTTCTCAGGAGGCAGGTAAGGTGGTCTGGTATTCCCATCTATTGAAGAATTGTCCACAGTTTGCTGTGATCCACACAGTCAAAGGCTTTAGCGTCGTTCGTGAAGCAGAAGTTTTTCTGGAATTCTTTTGCTTTTTCTATGATCCGGCGGATGTTGGCAATTTGATCTCTGGTTCCGCTGCCTTTTCTAAATCCAGCTTGAACATCTCAGTTCACATACTGTTGACATCTGGCTTGGAGAATTTTGAGCTTTGCTTTGCTAGCATGTGAGGTGAGTGCAATTGTGCGGTAGTTTGAGCATTCCTTGGCATGGCCTTTCTTTGGGATTGGAATGAAACCTGTAGGCATATGAGTTTGCAAACCCTGGTGTCACCCGAAGGGGCGACCTGTCGGATCCTACCTCCCTAAAGTTGGCCCATGGAAGAGGCACAGCGACCACTGAGGACCGGTCTGAAAAGGTCACCCTGGGAACCAGGAGAGCCTCAGAGACGCTGTCCACACAGCGGTAAAGCTTCCTTCAATGCCTCCCAGAGCCCAGGGGCAGTAGACCAGCAGCTGGACAGAAGCCACAGCCTTCAGCCAGAGGTTGAGGCTGAGAGAGGGGTCTTCGTGAACGGCTGGTCAATAAGAAGCTGGATGACAGCCTGGAGAAGGGGAGCTGGTGGAGGGGACGCTCCTAAAGACGCCTTGGGAAGCTCGACTTTCAAACCGCCCGTGTCTGTGCTCCAGTGGGGGGCGGGAGTCGGGGGCAGCGCAGATTCAGAGGGACTGGATGCCTGTGCTCTAACCTGGGGGGCTCCAATTCACAGTGATCCAGCAGGGGTCTCAGGGTCTGCCTTTTTAAAGCTCACCAGGTGATTTTCATGCACACCAAGTGTTGAGACCTCCCTCCGAGGGCCTCAGAATCTCCTGGGAAGGTTGATAAGAAATAAAGGTTCAGGCAGGAAGGTAAGAAAAGAGGGAGGGAGGGAGGAACAGACGGAAGGGAGGAAGGAAGGAAGGAAGTCTGACGACAACAAGTGTGGGTGAGGATGTGGAACCACTGGAACTCACACGTGGCCTGTGGCGATGTAAAGCAGTACAACAACTTTGGGAAGGAGTTTGGCTGTCTCTCTCTAAATATGCATATCCTAAAACATACCTCGATAAAGCCGTTAAGAATATGCTTACCCTACGGGCTGGCAGCTGAACTTGAAGGTGTGTAACCAACAGAAACGTGTGCACCAGGCTACCAGGAGGCAGGGTCAAGAAAACGCAGAGCAGAAGTTTCTCATAAAGTCAAAAATTGGAAACAATCTGGCAGCCGAGCGAAGGAATCCTACACACACTGCTGCTACCCGGGCCGCAGTGAAGGAGCTCCCAAACCTGGTGCTGAGGGAGAGGAGCTGGACAGAATACACACTCAGTTTATGTGAAGTTCAAGAACAAGCAATAACAAACTTCATCATGGAAGGATATTTACAAGGGGTAATGTTGCAAGGAAAACGAACAGAACGATCATCCAGAAAGTCAGGAATGTGCATACCTCTGGGTGGAGTGAGGGAGATGCAGCTTGAGATAAACCCACAGAGAAAGAAATAGAAATTTCTTAACCCGAGTAGTTACAAGGGTGTTCACTTTTCATCATCTTTTCCTCCTCTTCTGCGTTACAATCGCATGCATATTTTACAATTTTCTTTATTTTAACATTTTTTATGCATCTATTCCCAGGTGGCGCTAGTGGTAAAGAACCCACCTGCCAATGCAGGAGACACAAGAGATGCAAGAGACACACTTTCGATCCCTGGGTCGGGAAGATCCCCTGGAATAGGAAATGGCAACCCACTCCAGTATTCTTGCCTGGAGAACCCCAGGGACAGAGAAGCCTGGAGGGCTATAGTCTATAGGGTCTCAAGGAGCCGGATACAACTGAAGCAACTTAGCACACACACACCTATTTATTGGCTGTGCTGGGTCTTGGTTGCAGCAGGTGGGATCTAGTTCCCTGACTGGGGATCGAACCTGGGCTCCCTGCATTGGGAGTGTGGGGTCTTAGCCACTGCACCACCAGGGAAGTCTCTACAATGTTAAGTTTCCCTTCTAGTTCCAGCAATGCTGATTCCTCAGGCTTGGGTTGGGGCCCTGGGATGAGCATTTTAAACATGCCCCCGCCAGCCCTGCACCCTGAAGATTCTGATTCCCAAGGTCCTGAGGCCACACCAACCTCTAAAACACCCATGTGTTGGGAAGAGGAGCCTAGAAAGCCAGCCCCCAGTTGGCAAGCTGGGCCGTCGCTGGTTAAAAGTGCCCAGAGGACCCCCAGCACCGTGGCCGGCCCACAGCAAATCCAGTCCGAGTCGGTGCACTAAAGGATGACCTTGGGGGTTTAAGGAAGGAAGTCCTGCCGGCGGGTGCCACTCTGGATGCGGGTGATACTGGAGGGGAGCGTGACACAGAGTGGGTGAGTCAGTGAAATCCCATCGCAGAGGGGCTGGCGGCCTAGTGTGTCCACTCTGGAGGCCAGGCTCGGTGACTGCCCTTTAAGGAAAACAGAAAGGATGAGGAGGAAGCAGTTAAGAGGCTGCCATCAGGAAGGCGTCTGCTCGGGCTTCTGCCGAGGCGTGTTCGGTCTCCCCAGAGTCCAGGTGGGGATGGAGGAGACGGGAGCGGGGCAGCTTCAAGCCCACCCTCGGCACGAGGCCATGGAAGACAGAGCTGCGTGGATGCCGCCAATCCGTGTCAGTTGCTACCCCATCACCACGGGAGGGAGTGGGCTACCCCCACAGTAGCTCCTGAATTGCTGATCGCCTGCTAAGTGCCAGGCCCTGGGGCAATGCTGGGAAGAGAAAGACGGCAGTCCCAGCCCTCTGCTGTGGGACTCAGGGCATGAGAGGGGGCAAAGGGAGGCTTTCCTGGAGAGAGGATGCTGGGCCAGGTCCACAGGATTAGTGCGGGTTCCCCAGGGAAGCCCCCTGTGCCCCAGAGGCAGAGAGAAGTGCATGGGCAAGGGTCTGGGGTGAGAGTAAGGATGAACACGCCTGGGTGCTCCCCAGGCTTGGCTCTGGGGCTTTATGCATCCACGTGGATTATCGCATGATGACACTTTCATGCAGGTGCTGCTATTCCCATTTGACAGATGAAAAGACAGGGCCACAGAGAGGTTAGGTAGCCCACACAAGGTCACACAGGAGGCCTGCGTGGCTGGAGCCCAGAGAGGGCAGAGGGAAGCGGGGATGGGAGAATGGAGGGGGCAGAAGTGCCGGGCCTCGTGAGAGGACGCTGACCTGCAGCAGCCAGGAGCCACTGAAGGAAGGAGGAAGTCAGGGCATCAGCCACGCTTCAAAGGTGCCCTACGGCCAGGGTACGGCCAAAGTTGAGCACCAGTAGACGGCGGACAGATACCTCTCTTGTTTTGCACTGATGGAGCCTCAGTGCACCATGGTCTTTCCTGCAGACAGCACGGTCCATACCGACTCCTGACAAGGCCATCTTGGACACAAAAGCACAAATTTTACCATGTGATGAACATAAGGAAGTGCTTCCTGGCACGAGCCTCGAAGACCCCACTTAAACCTTTGATTAATCCTCTACAAAGCGCAGTTAAGCCACTTCCGCGGTTTCTGTTGCCGTTTTTGCTTTACTGAGGTCGATTTCATCAAGACGGAGTCTTTCTTAATTAAAACCTGTAATGAAGATTTGACTCATCAATCAGTTCCTTTGCCCACAGCACACACCACTTGATCACAGCATCTTCTGCCACCTCAGATTCCCCGTTCCGGCCGTGATTTCTGTCCATTTCAATTCTATCGGGTCAGAATTTTGCAGATCTTAATGTTGGCATGGAGATTTGATTCTTCTGTCAATTTTTAGATCAATAACTACTTTTTTTTTTTTTTTACTGTGCACAGTTTTAGCCAATGTCAGTTTTATTTTGTGTCGGTTATTTCTACTGGCAATGTTCATGACAGATTGGACTGGAGACGAATGGTCCGTGATTTTTTTCTCCGGGAATCTGTGACAAATGGAAATATGCTTGCAAACCAGAAAAAGCACAGGGCTCTGAAGACGGGGAGAGAGAGCCAGACCCAGAGAGAGACCACAGATAGAGGCTACCAGGGAGACACAGAAAGACACGGAGGCGGGGAGACACACAGGGAGAGGGAGACCTGTGAAACGGCAGTGCAGCTCCTGATGGCTCCTCAGAGTCACATGGCGCTGTTCGAGCGAGTGGGCCGCCCTGCCCTGCTTCCTCTCCAGCCCCTTAAGGGACAGCCCCACCTGCAGGCGGGGGTCCTGCCTGGAAGGAGAAGAGGTTCTCGGAGTCCTTCCCGGCTCCGCCTCGCGTTCGCGCCAGGGGAGGGCCTTCCGCCAGGTGGACCTGGACTCTGAGACGGGCCGGGGCCAGGGCTGGTTTTGGTAGGTCTCCTCTCGTCTGCCAACCCCGATCCATCAGGAGTGGCTGCATGGAGATGGGTTTAAAAAGCCTCCGAGGTTAAGTCAGCAGGAAGCAGCGCGGCAGTCAGCTGGCAGTGGGCCGGGGGGCGGGTCTGGCGTTCCCTGCGTCTCCATTTGGGGCAGTGAAAGGCGAGGGCCCAGAGATCTGAGTTTGAGTCTCAGCCACAGCACCATCTCTCTGGGCCTCCGTCCATCTGGGAAATGAGAATGTTTCTATGATCTGGCCTCAGGAATTGTCGGGAGGATTAAATGAAATAAATGGGGCGCATGTGTGTGTGCGCTCAGTCGCTAAGTCTTGTCCAACTCTTTGCAACCACAGACTGCAGCCCGCCAGGCTCCTCTGACCACGGGATTTCCCAGACAAGAACAGCGGTAGGTTGCCATTTCCTCCTCCAGGGGATCTCCCCGACACAGGGGCTGAACCCGAGTCTCCGGCGTCTCCTGCACTGACAGGCAGATTTTTTACCGCTGGAAGCCCAAAGGGTGTATTACGCAGGCGCCAATAAATATTATGAATGAAGGGAAATTTGTTGGGTGAGTGGATGATGAGGTAAGAAGCCCTGGGCTGGACTGTCTCACACGGGGTGTGCCAGGTCAGCTGCTTTCTCTCTCTGGCCCTCAGTTTACTCATCCATAAGATGGGTCTGCTTCTTATAAGCAGCTGAACACACACTTGGCATGTAGCCCACTGGTCCCACTCCTGGGTGTTTAGCCAAGAGAGAGGAAACGTGTGTTCACACAAACCCTGGCCTAGAAGGGCTCCTGGCAGCTTAAGTCATAGTAACCCCAAACTAGGAACCACCCAAATGCCCACGAACAAAAGACTGAGTTAAGACACCCTTTTTCTTACACTCGGCAAGAAAAAGAAAGAGGTTCCGTCACACAGCAGCACTGGGGGAATCTCAAGACATGACTGTGCAAAACTATATGTGTATGATCCCATTTCTATGAAACTCTAAAAAACACAAATCAATTGATATTGATGAAAAGCAGATGGGTGCTTGCCTGGGTCTAGCAGGAACGATTTGGGACGGGCACAAGAAAGCTTTCACGGGTGATGGGAAGGCTCTATGCATGGATCGGGGCAGTGGTTACACAAGTCCATACATTTGTCAAAACTTTCAAACTGTACACTGAAGACGGGTGCATTTTATCATACGTAAATTATACTTCAATACGGTTCATTTTTAAATGGGTCCTGAGACAACCTTCTTGCAAAGTTTCTTGGGTTGGTCTATGATCAGATGGTATATACCGATGGACAGGCCAGACCTTGTCACCCTGGAACAAACTCTACAAGCGGGAGGGGTGGGGGGCATTTCTTTAGGTGGTACCGGAAAAAGGAGCCCACGGCACCAGCTGTGTTGAGATTCCCCTGTGAGGGTGACCCAGCTCTGGGGTCAGGCTGACCCGGGCAGGAACCCTGCCTCTCGCCTTCACCAACTCGCTGTGACACTTGGGGCAAAGCAGTTTTCCTGCCAGAGTCTCAGTTTCTAGAACAGTCCTGTTTGTTAGCTCCTAGCTCTGGGCTGAACACCAGG
This sequence comes from Bos indicus x Bos taurus, assembly GCF_003369695.1. Classification (NCBI taxonomy): domain Eukaryota; kingdom Metazoa; phylum Chordata; class Mammalia; order Artiodactyla; family Bovidae; genus Bos; species Bos indicus x Bos taurus. The sequence continues at coordinate 3,081,829 of NC_040097.1, forward strand.
CCATGCTATCAGCCCTCATCAAAATTGGGAGACCAGTACGGACATGAAGCGCATCTCTGGGGCTCCCAGCTCTGCAGAGGTGGCCAGAAGCTCTTGCATGCCGCTCCACTGGGCAGTGAGGCGGGCCTGCCCATCTAATGCGTGACGGTCTATCTGCCGCTAATTACTGTGATTCTCCCATCAGCCTCACAGCATCTCCCTTCCTCCAGCAAAGGGGCTGATGGTGAAACCACCTCATGTCAGAGTATTCAGACAGCTGCTGACCCCACCATGGGACTGCATGATGGACGCAGGAGGTGTCCCCAGCTGCCCCGACAGCTTGGGGGGCCTCAGAGGGTAAACCACCCTCTCCCTGACCACCAGGAAGCCTGGGAAGACCCTGCAGGTCTGGCCGCCCCGCAGTCCAGAACCCAGAGCAGATGAGAACCAACACTCGTCAATGAGCTCGGGATGAAATCTGCACCCAGCTGCCCCTCTGACCCCAGAAGGTTCTCCTCTTCTCTCTGCTGAGGTCATCAGCCTCTCCTGTACTTCCCTGAGTGGTTTCTCCCAGTCTTAAGTGAGAAGGGGACAAATGCACCTTGACGTTGCCAGGTGGGGCTTATTTCAACAAGCACCATGGTTGCTCTGTGACGGTTCCCTTTATGTGTCAACTTGGCTGCTCGGTCAAACCCCAGTCTAGACGTTGCTGTGAAGATATTTTCTAGACGTGATCGACATTTACAATCAGTTATTTAGTGAAGCAGATGACCCTCCATCACGTGGGTGGGCCTCACGCTGTCAACTAAATGTCTTAAGAGCAAAGACCGAGACTCCCCCCATAAGAAATCTGTCTCAAGGCTGCTGCACAGAAACCCTGCCTGGGGCTCCAGCCTGCCCGAGCTGCCCTATGGATTTCTGTATGCAAGCCCCAGCATCACTTCCATCAATTCTTTAAAGCAAATATCTTCTTTTTTGATAGCTATAAAGATAGATAGATCTCTTATCCCTCCTGTTTCTCCAGAGAACCCTGACTGATACACTCTGAGCCCACGCTCCTCATTTAAATGACTGAGGCCCCCACCACAGCAGCAGTTGTTTCTACCCCTCCATCATCCAGACTCAGGTCTTCTGGTAACAACACTCTGATTTTGCTCTGGGGAGACCCCCACCCCCACCCGCTGTCCATGCGATTCATGGGGCTGACCTTCCTTCCAAGGTGGGCATAGCTGATTAGAGTAGCTCACTCTCTCTGCCACCTGGACCCAGCTGTGCATTCTTGCCCCACGAGACTGTGGGATGGTATGAGTCTGGAGCAAAGCCAGCAGCACAGAGAAAGAAAGATAAGGAACGGGAGGACGGAGCGCTGATATCATCCTTCGAGTCCCTGGATTCAGCCCTTCCTGAAGCTGTCGTGAGCATGTCAGGCCTCTTCCTTGGGGTGCCACTTGGGGTTGGGTTTCTGTCGTTTCTAACCTGCAGCTTCCTGCCTGACACCGCCTCCTCTTCAGGCCTGAGAGTGAGCAGGTGGCCACGGCTCACGGAAAGGGCCCGGTTTGTTTTGGATCCTGGTGTGTGAAAGCCGGAAGCAGAGCTGATGAGCAGAGTGGTGGAGGGGAGGCTGAGGAGGGAGAAGGAGTGGGAGGAGGCACCCAGCATGGGGCTGCCAGGGGGCACAGGCTGGGGGAGAGCAGGGAGCGGTGGGCCAGGTGAATTCACCTGGCACTGCTGTGGGTGTCATACACTGGCCTCTCGTCTCTCCAGGGAGCCTGCAGCAAAGCGAGGTCTCCGCTCCCACCCTCAGCACGTGATGCCCCGCTGTGCCACCTCCACACAAATACTCAGCAGTTTCAGCCTTTTCAACGTGGGCCCTCTGCTGGGGATCTCTCTGTGCTTTGTTTTTTTTTTAAAAAATTACTTATTTATATCTGGCTGCATCAGGCCTTATTTGCGGCGTGACGGATCTTCATTTTGGCACGCGGGCTTACCTGCCCCGTGACATGTGGGATCTTAGTTCCTCAACCAGGGATAGAACCAGGGTCCCCTGACTTGGAAAGTGGATCCTCAACCACTGGACCACCAGGGAAGCCCCTCTCCGTGGCTTACTTTCCAGTCCCTCTGTGAGATGCTGCCAAGCACTTCCGCACACACTTTACTGGCCGTTTGGGTCTCCTCTGTGAACTGCCTGCTTGGGAATCTTGGTCAGTTCGCTTTGGGGTTGCCTGTCCTTTTCCTGTTGATCTTTATGTATTCTGGATGAGCCCTTTGTCTGTCAGCAATATAGGCTACATATGAAGGCGTCTGGACCTGGGCTTTTGTTTGCTGGAAGACTTCTGATTACAGTTTCAATTTCTGTGCTTGTGATGGGTCTGTTAAGATTTTCTATTTGTTCCTGGTTCAGTTTTGGAAAGTTGTACTTTTTGAAGAATTTGTCCATTTCTTCCAAGTTGTCCATTTCATTGGCATATAATTGCTGATAGTAGTCTCTTATGATCCTTTGTATTTCTGTGTTGTCTGTTGTGAACTCTCCATTTTCATTTCTAATTTTATTGATTTGATTTTTCTCCCTGTTTCTTGATGAGTCTGGCTAATGGTTTGTCAATTTTATTTATCCTCTCAAAGAACCAGCTTTTGGCTTTGTTGGGTTTTGCTATGGTCTCTTTTGTTTCTTTTGCATTTATTTCTAGGCTACATATGACTGCAAGGCGGGCCCAGAGAGAAACCACAGGCCACTCGTGGGGCTCACGCTTATTCAGGATGGGTCTTTGTTGTTCAGTCGCTCAGTAGTGTCCGACTCTTTGCGACCCCATGAACCGCAGCACGCCAGGCCTCCCTGTCCATCACCAACTCCCAAAGCTTGTTCAAACTCATGTCCATTGAGTCCATGATCCCATCCAACCATCTCATCCTCTGTTGTTCCCTTCTCCCCGCACCTTCAATCTTTCCCAGCATCAGGGTCTTTTCCAATGAGTCAGTTCTTCGCATCAGGTAGCCAAAGTATTGGAGCTTCAGCCTCAGCATCAGTCCCTCCGATGAATATTCAGGATTGATCTCCTTTAGGATGGACTGGTTGGATCTCCTTGCAGTCCAAGGGACTCTCAACAGTCTTCTCCAGCACCAGAGTTCAAAAATATCAATTCTTTGGCACTCAGCCTTCTTTATGGTCCAACTCTCACATCCGTACATGACTACAGGAAAAATCATAGCTTTAACTATACAAGTCTTTGTCAGCAAAGTGATGTCTCTGCTCTTTAATACACTGGTCTGGGTCATACGCAGGATGGGTCTAAAAAAAGTCAAGTTGTGAAGCTTAGATATTTTAGAAATCTCTGACCATTACACCACGAGTACAGGAAGACTCAAGCACAGGCCAAGCACAGGAGGGCAGGGGAAGGAGGAAGAAGTCCAGTGAGTGTCTGCCCTGTGCCAGGCCCTGTGCCAGGCCCTGTGCCAGAGTGCCACCTGCTTCATCTCAAGTGCTTGTGTGGCCCTGGCGTTCCCAGAACATGCAGACCTGTCTGCACCTCGGGGCCACCGCACTGGTTGTTCCCTCTGCCCATGCAGTTCCCTGCAGATCGGGCTTCTTCTCATCGTCCCAGTGTGTGCTTGACCATCCCCATCTCGGAGACACCTTCCTGAGGACCACAGGTGAGGGGAGCCTCCCGCTGTTTTGCCTGCCTGGATTACGTTCAATCTCATGCTCATCCACCAGTTGACAAGGCACTCGGCTGGCTAGCACAGTGGCATGGAAGATCCATCAGGCACAGTCCCATCTGTCTCATTCACACTCTACCCCCAGGGCCTAAGGCAGTGTCTTCACATAACAGCTGCTCAGCCAACAGCTGTCAAACAAATGGACGAACAAGTCTCACGACAACCCTGTCAGGCAAATACCAACGGTGTGCCCATTTCACAGATGAAGAAACTGAGACTCCAAGGAGTTGGGTAATGTGTTGAAGGTCTCAGAGAGAGTGAGGGGAATCCTAGTCCTTGCAAAGTCTGCAGGCTGCGCCTGCCCCCTGCCCGTCTCCAGGTTTCTTTCAGCCCTGGAGGGTGGCAGATCCCGTGAACTGTTAATCCTGTCTTAGAACTGGATTTTGTGGCTCCAGATGAGCTGGGCAAGGGGGACAGAAGAACTGAATGGGGAGTGGGGAAAATGCGAGGCTGGGCCCCCTGCCAAGAGGCCAGTGCATGAACAGAAGCAGGTCAAGTTTGCAAAAGCTGGGCCCACCAGCGTGTCCAAGGCATCTCCAGACACACCCTGAGTCCCGCAGCCCAAACCCCACCCAGGACAGAGGCCCTTCCGGCAGCAGCCTGAATGGGGCACTCAATGCCTCCTAGGGCAGTCTGGTTCAGTCTGGCCCAGCCCAGGGAAGCAAGAGCTGTGGGAGTTGTCCTCAACCTGAGCTTGGCTGGGAGGCCTGGAGGGGATGCCCAGCACCTCCGGAACTGGGAATTTCAAGAACTGCGGGATATCTGGCTAGAAATTAGGTTAAAGCAGGAATAATCAGCTCATTAACCCCCTTGCTAGACTCCACACACACCCAGCCTGTCTCAGAGTGACGCTGCCTACTGTCGCTGTCTGCCTAGATCCGAGGAGAGCGGTACAAGTGAGATATTTTATTTATGCATTGTGCATATTTATTAGGAAGAAGTAAATAAATTAGCTGCCTGCCATCTGCAACCACCAGCCCACACTAAGTTCCCTCCGTCCTCGTCTGCCTCAGCTGGGGCCACACCAGAGAAGCTCAGGCCCAGTAAAGAAGGGGTTCCTTTCTAGAAGGATTTTTTTTTTTTTTCTCCAGGGTTTGAGCAGCGCTAGGATTACCATTTTTCTGAAAAGAAATCGATATCAGGTACTATTCTAGGCCATTTGCCGACAGCTGCTCCTCCCATCAAGCCTGGGAGGTAGGCATATTGCCATCCTCATTTTAAAGATGAAGATGCGGAGACTCAGAGAGGTCAGATCACTTGCTCAGGGACACACAGCAAATGAGTGGAGAAGCTGAGCTCAAGTCAGGGGAGGCTGAAAGACTTCTGCGATGTGTTGGGGAGAAAGGTTGGGCCAAGAGGCAGTTATATTCCCATTCTGGTGCTAGTTGCTGTGAGGTCCAGGCTGGTCCCATAACTTTCCTGGCCCTTCTCTGTTGAATGGGAAAATAAAAACCATAGTACAGACTTCATACGATGGAAAAGCAAATCACCACCCGTCCAAAACCTGAGTGGCCTTCAAGCACACCCCGGAGGCTCCTGACTCCCCCCTGGTAAAGGGGCCAAACAGCGCCCCCCACACCTGCCCCAGACCTGCTGTGTAATTCCGGGCACATCAGTGAACCCCTCAGAGCCTCAGTGTTCTCCTCTGTAAAATGGGAAAACAGCTGGCTTGGGGAGGGCACGGGCTGTGGGGAAGAGGATCTCATGGGTATGGGAAGCCTCTTAGGTCTGGTGGAGGCAGGCGGCAGGTGGGGCCAAGGACAGAGGAGCTGGAGGGAGCCCAGAATACCCGGTGGTGCTCCAGAGCCCAGAGAAGGGCGGTGACTTGCCTAGAGCCACACAGCAATCACAGCCACCTGGAGTCTCATACCATCTGCCTCCCAGGGCGCTGAGCCCAGCACCGTCCAAGCTCAGCCTGGATCTGAATCTTTTATGAAGCGCCATAAATCTCCCCAGAATCACTCCTGCCCACAGCCTGCAAGCCCTGCCTCCCTGCCTCTGCCTCCCTGCAGGCCCTTCTCATTAAATGAAGTGCAGAATCCAAAGGAATTGCTTTTGATTTTCCCCGAGGGGACACCTGCCACCTCCCTCCAGGGTGCCTGCAGGGCGCTGACACTCAGACAGTGCGGAGATTTCTAGATAAAGTGTTATTGTTTAAGATATTTGGTTTAGCATCTCAGAGCCAACATGGGTGAGCCCCCTCTAGGTGCCAGCACAGCCCCCTGAAAGCCCTGGCAGGTAGAACTGGCCCAATTCACACAGAGGACAGTTCAGAGCAAACGCAGGCCCACCGGGTCCCCCGATTCCTGGGCCAGGGGAGCTGGCGGGAGAGGAGCTGCCGATGCATAAAACCAGCTTGTCCTCAGGCCACCGTCAGAGAGAGACAGGGGTGAGCTGCAGCAGGAACGGGACAGGTCAGACTCGAAGGAGACCAGACAGTGCAAGCCCGGCGCACTCGGCATCGAGCGAGTCTCAGCCCTCCGTCTCCCACACGACGAGGGTTAGACCCGGCATCTTCCGTGGGCCAGGACCTGCAATGGTTTCCCAGGATGCTCAGAAGAAATTTGGACTCCTCCGCTCAGCCTGCAGGGCCTGGTTGAGCTCTCCGCCTCACCCCACAAACACGCCAGGGGCACCCCTGCCCCAGGATCTCTGCCCCTGCCCTTCCCTCCACCTGCTGCGCTTCTCTCCTGGGTCTTCCCTCCGCTGGTCCATGCACAAACATCACCTCCTCCAGGAGGCCTTCCCTGACCACCTGGTCACCCTTTATCATCTCATCCCGTTTCTTTACTTAAATAGTTTTATTTATTCACCTACTTTTGGCTGTTCTCGGTCTTTGTTGCTGGGTGGGCTTTACTCTAGTCGCGGGGAGTCGGGGCTACTCTCTAATTGCGGCTCCTCTCACGTTGCGGAGCACAGGCTCTGAGGCACGTGGGCCTCAGTAGCTGCAGTTCCAGGGCTCTAGGGCACAGACTCAATAGTTGTGACGCACGGGCTCAGTTGCTCCATGGCCTGTGGGCTGTTCCCAGATCCGGGATCAAATGGGCAGGCGTATTCTTTACTGCTGAGCCACCAAGGAAGGTCCCCGTTAAAAAAAGATATTTATTTGGCTGTGTTGGGTCCTAGTTGTGATGCACAGATCTGTGATCTTTGTTGAGGCATGCAGGATTTTTTTTTTTTAAGTTGTGGCCTGCAGGATCTCTTTCAGCTTCGGCATGTGAATTCCTAGTTGTGGCATGTGGGATCTATTCCCTGACCAGGGTTTGAACCACCGGACCACCTGGGAAGTCCCTCATCCCATTTCCTCGTTTTCCTTTGTTTCCATGAACTCTTATTTATTTGTTCGCCTGTTTATGGCCCAACTCCCCTGCTCCATAAGGACAAAGACTGTCTCGTTGGCTGCTCCAGGCCCAGTTCTTAGAGCAGTGACTAGAACCTGGAGGGCCGTAGAATGGATGAACGCGAGGAAGGAAGGAGTCAGTCCACTAGGGGCCAGGCCAGGCAGGAGGGAGGCAGCAAATGCTTGGGGTCCCACATATGATGACAGTCCCCTCCTGGCCTCTCCCGCCCCCTCTCCCCCTGACCACCCAAGGCCAGTTCCCTGAAGCAAAGGTGTTAGGGGAGGGGGAGGCTTCCTGGGGCAGTAGGGAGACCTCATGGGATACAGAGGGCTTCCCTCATGGCTCAGTTGGTAAAAAATCTGCCTGCAATGCAGGAGACCCGGGTTTAATTCCTGGGTGGGGAAGATCCCCTGGAGAAGGAAATGGCAACCCACTGCAGTATTCTTGCCTGGAGAATCCCATGGACAGAGGAGCCTGGCGGGTTACAGTCCATGGGGTCACAAAGAATCAGACACGACTGAGCGACTGACCTACGGCTGCTACGGGATACAGAGAGCGAGAAATGGTTTAGAACATGAGGAACAGCAACACTCGAGGAGATTATGTAGCCATTAAAGATGACAAGTGTGAGAAATAACATCTGCAAGGGAAAAGCCCAAGCAGAATTGCCTTACAGGCTGATGACAACCACGAGGAAGCTGCGGCCTTCTTTGCAACAGCAGAACGCAGGAGACGCCTTGTGAGCCAGCTCGCGGGGGAGGGGAGCAGGTGAATGAATGGTGCCCCACACCGACACTCGGCAAGGCACCTGCAGCCACAATAACCCGGGGGGATGCTGACCCAGTGAAGCCAAGTGAAGAAAAAAACAAAAGCAAAACGCAGAAGGGCATGTCATATAACACCAGCAAAAACAGACAGTGGAAAGGAGACTCGGAGGGAGCGCATCAAAGCGCCCCTGGATGGCGAGTTGACAGAGGATGATTTTAGTTTTGTTCTTGGTCTTCATGTTTCTTTCCAAAATGGTCTGCTTTTAACAAAAAACGCACGCTCAGTCAGATAGAAACTTAATTTTTTCTTTCTTTTGGCTGCTCTGTGCAGCACGCAGGATCTTAGTTCCCCAACCAAGGATCAAACAGGCGCCCTCTGCATTGGAAGGGTGGAGTCCTAACCACTGGATAATCAGGGAGGTCACAGAAAGTAACTTAATTTAAAAGGATACTGTTGTTAATCTTTAATGATGGCAAAAAGCCAGAGGAATGTGCCCACATCAGTGTTACACGGAGAAGGAGGGGGCATTGGAATGCCTTTTTAAAAATCGATATTGCTGTGCCTAATTATTTTAAATAGTTTAAATGCCCAACAAACGTTTTATAAGATTTCTTTATTGCAAACAGACAAAGGAACAGACAAAACAGACAAAGGAAGAACCAGGAAACTGGTCAACAGGAGGGTCAGAAGACCAATTTCAGCTCAGGGACCAGGTGAGGCCTTTTCCCCTTGGGGCCTCAGTCTCCTGGTCTGTAGAATGGGATGAATCCTTTGCTTCCCAATCTTGCTGCAGAATCCAGGCCTCTAGAGAAGGGGTGTGCCCATGCCCAACACTTGGTGGAAGCTCAGTAAATGCTGGTGCCCTCTGCTCTCCAAGCAAGGGACATCCCAGTAGGGTCCTCCCTAATGCTACGCTCCCATCAGGTAGGCAGGAAGTGGTCCCCAAATGCTTTGGATCTCGCACTCCCATCTACAGAAAAATGTTTGTACGCTCGCTTGCAGCAACATATGCACATCGTTTATGGACTATCCATGCTTGACCGCATCTGTGTATCACGGCATACAACATGCAAAAACAGAAATAGTTAAATAGCGAGAAAACGCCACCATAAACTGAAACTCGATGTTTTTTTCCATCTTCCTCTTCAAGAGACGTCCTGGGTGTGGCAGCTGCACCCCGCTGTGGGGGACCACTAGCTGAGCCGCAAGCTTCTGGAGGGCAGAGGCCACCAGAGGGCTCGAACCGCCAACCGTCCCAGCAAACTGCTGACGTTCAGGGGGGTGACAGAGGATGAGGTGGCTGGGTGGCATCATTGACTCAATGGATGTGAGTTTGAGCAAACTCCGGGAGATGGTGAAGGACAGGGAAGCCTGGTATGCTGCAGTCCATGGGGTCACAAAGAGTCTGACACCACTGAGTCACTGAACAAGGGCAGTTTGGAGGGATGTCTGTGGTTCAGGCCGGTTTACATTTGAAAGAAATGAAACAATTGCAGAAGGTCAACCGCTCAAACCAGAGCCTGGCTCCTCCGATCTGAAGGAACTCTGGGCTCCTCAGAGGCACTGGGCCACACTCTCCCTCTCCCGGGGCAGTGTCCCCACCGAGGACCCGAGAGAACTGGACCGAGTGATCTTGGAGGGAGGGTCCTTCCTGCAGACCCCAGGCATCACTGCCCCCCAGTCCCTTCCCACCCACTCGAGGGAGGCGGCCTCTCTCCAGAGGCTGGTAGGTCCGTGATTTACATCCTCCTGGGGTCCAGCCTCACTGTAAAATACAGCTGTCCCCATCCTGCCAGCCCTCCAGGACTCCTGCCAACCCAGAGCCAGCTGCCCGTAAACCTCCAGACGTAAATCTTGAGACCCAGTTCCATCAGGACAGAAGGCAGGCAGTAAATTCATGGCTCCAGTGTCTCGGGCAGCAGCGCCTCCTGGGAGAATTCATTTTTCACCCTAGGATGAATCACCCTTGCCGGATGGGAGAGGGGAAGAATTTGTTCATTCAGTTGAAAAATGATTGTTTGAAAGGCATCCCCCTTCCGTGGGGTTCCCCAGCTGGGCTGCCAGCTCCCAGAGCTATGCCGCCAGCCAGGTGCCTCTAGCACAGAAGTCTCTTGGCAGGCCCCTCCCATTCAGCCCCCTAAAACCCACTCCTGCACATCCCCCAGCGAAAGATACCAGTGTAACTCCCCAGGCCCTGAGGAATCCTGATTAGGAAACTCCGCGCGTCACTAGGTCAGCTGGGTCCCCTGCATGGCCCGCTGCCTGCCTCCCTCCGGGGGCTCTGGGCTTCGGCTTCCACCTTGCTGGGCAGACAGACCTGAAGCCCAACCAAAGTCACTACCTGCCTAGCTTGGGGACCCCGAACAAGTAAAACCACTGCTTTATCTTTTTTTTTTCTGTAAAACTACACAAATCCCCAAAGGGAGTATACGTCAGAACAGCAGTTTTGGAGAGTCGTGTGGCCTTGGGGCGGGGCAGGATTTATTTCTCACCCGAGGTGGGATGCATTGGTGATTGCTTTATGTTGATCTTTAAAAGTACCCATGCTTGAAGAGCTCTTCTTTGTGTCCAGTATATCTTTTAATGAAAGCTCAATGTGCAGAATCGAAGGGTAGCGGGCCACCACTTAAATGAGGGGAAGGAATAGGAATGCAGAGTTGTTTATTACACACAGAAGAAATTTCTAGAGGCGTGCACTAGGAAGGGATGATGGTTTTACCTACTTCGGGAGAGGAGGGGCTTGGTAAACAGAAGACAGACACTGGGGAGAGACTCTTCAGGGAAGTATTTTGAGGTTTTCTATCTGCACCACGTGACCCTTGAGCTCTCAGGCCAGCTGCCTGCCAGCGGACAGTTGCTTTATGCTCTTTAATTTTTTTCACTAACATTACGATGAATGTCCTTATCCATGTTGCCTTATGCATCTACGTTAGATTTTTCCTGAGCATAGATACTTAGAAAAGGGAGGGTGGGACTTCCCTGGTGGTACGGCGGTTAGGAATCTGCCTGCTAACGCAAGGAACACAGGTTCCATCCCTGGTCGGGGAAGATCCCACATGTCGTGGGGCAACTTAAGCCCACAGGCTGCCACTACTGAAGCCCGCTGGCCTAGGGCCTGTGATCCGGAGTAACAGAAGCCATCGCAATGACAAGCCTGCACACGGCAACTAGAGAAAGCCTGTGCGTAGCAACGAAGACCTATTGCAGCCAAAATAAAAAGGTTTTACAAAGAAAAGGGACGGCTGAGTCACAGGATGTGAGCACTTTCCACAACTGTCAAACTGTCCCCCGAAAACGGTCCTACCCGCTGGCTGCATTCATCAGTCTCTGCTCGCTCACGGTCTCACCAGCAGTAGACGCTACTAATGTTTTCATTTCCCCTCAAAACTGGTAGTGTGCTACTGTTTCTATGAGCATTTTTCCTGACGCTAATACAGCAATCCCCCGAGATGGTGAGGCTGACCATCTTCTCATTCGCTTTCTGGTCATTTGTGTGTCTTCATCTAGTAACTTCCTGCTCAAATCCATTACACTCCTCCTAAATGGCTTTCTTTTCTTATTGATTTGCAGACTTCCTTACACTCTAGATATTATTCTTTTTTTCAGTTTAGTCACTCAGTAATGTCTGACCCTTTGCAGCCCATGGACTGCAGCATGCCGGGCCTCCCTGCCCATCACCAACTCCCAGAGCTTACCCAAACTCATGTCCATAGACTTGGTGATGCCACCCAACCATCTCACCCTCTGTCGTCCCCTTCTCCTCCTGCCTTCAATCTTTCCCAGCATCAGGGTCTTTTCCAGTGAGTCAGATCTTCGCCTGAGGTGGCCAGAGTATTGAAGCTTCAGCTTCAGCATCAGTCTTTCCAGTGAATACTTAGGACTGAGCTCCTTCAGGATGGACTGGTTGGATTCTTTGGTAATACTGATCTGTTTCTGGCTGTCTTGGGGCTTCGCTGCGGCACGCGGGATCTTCGGTTGCCGTGCGCAGGCTGTTCCCTCGCTGTTGCACACGCTCCAGAGCACACGGCCTCCGTGGTTGCAGCTCACAGGCTCAGCTGCCTTGTGGCACGTGGGATCCTAGTTACCCGACCAGGGATCGAACCCACGTCCCCTGCGTTGGAAGGCGGATTCTTAACCACTGGCCCACCAGGGAAGTCCCTGGAGTAGGTATGTTTTAAAGACTTTTCCTCCCGGCCTGTGGCTTGTCTTTGGACCTTGCGAATGGTTTCCTTGCTCATACAAAACGACATTTTTTGGTGGTCCAATCTCTCCATTCTTTCTTTCGTGGCATCTGCGTTTGGAGTTTCCATTCCCTCATCTGATAACCGGAGAAGGCACTGGCACCCCACTCCAGTACTCTCGCCTGGAAAATCCCATGGACGGAGGAGCCTGGTGGGCTGCAGTCCATGGGGTCACACAGAGTCAGACATGACTGAGTGACTTCACTTTCACTTTTCACTTTCATGCATTGGAGGAGGAAATGGCAGCCCACTCCAGTGTTCTTGCCTGGAGAATCCCAGGTACGGGGAGCCTGGTGGGCTGCCATCTCTGGGGTCGCACAGAGTCGGACATGACTGAAGCGACTTAGCAGCAGCAGCATCTGACAACCTGGCCTTGCAGGGTTAATACGAGGAGTGAATACGGCATGTAGTAGGGCTGAGCAAATAGGCCTAAAAATGACAAGGACAGTCGCTGGAGAGGGGGTGGGTCTTCCTGCCTCACCCTGCCTCCCAGTCCCCTGGCAGCCAGCAGGAGCTTTCTGAAGATAATCACTCTCCGCCTGAAAACCTTTCAGCTGCCTCAAGAAATGACGCATAAACTGCTTTCGTAGTTGAGTTCAAGGTCTCCCGCACCAGGCAAGTGCGTGAATGCGTCATGGGTTGCCTGGGGGTGGGGGGTGGTAACCACACTCCACAGGGCACAGCAGCAGGGCAAGCCCAGGGTCGCGAGGTCCTCTGAAGAGAGCTGCACATCCTGCAGTTTTCTAATGTGAAAGCTCCCCGCCTCCTCCCACCTACCCTTAAAATTTAACAGCAACTAATTTGTTTGAGTTACTGTCAGTGCCAAGCAAGGTGTATTCATGGGCTGGGTACGGTCGTCTCTGCCCTGCCAATCTGGCCAGACCCACCTTTCCAGAACAGAGCCCCACTCCCCAACCCCAGCCACTTCATGCAAGCCCACACTACACAGCTGTGGACACGGAACGCTTTTCTGAGCTTTTTCGCCTGCTAATCTGTGGGTCTAAAGTGCCTTTCCCTGATCCTTTCCTTCCTGGCCAACTCACCATTGCTCTTTGAAACCCCAGTCAGAAAGTGAAAGTCGCCCAGTTGTGTCAGACTCTTTGTGACCCCCATGGGCTGTACAGTCCATGGAAGAATTCTCCAGGCCAGAATACTGGAGTGGGTAGCCTTTCCCTTCTCCAGGGGATCTTCCCAACCCAGGGATAGAACCCAGGTCTCTCGCATTGCAGGAGGTTTCTTTACCAGCGGAGCCACAAGGGAAGCCCACTCAGGCCAGATGTCAACACCAGTTCCCCAACCCAGACAGAGTTCCATGCTCCTTCCCTGAGTGCCCCATCACTCGTGACTCTTGGGACTGGAATTCCAAAGGAAGCAGCCTAGGGTCACAGAAGGAGCCTTGGCTTGGGAGAAAGACACCCCCTGAGGTGAAATTCCTGCTGTGCTGCAACCCAGCAGTACATTCTCAGACAAACGACTTAACCTCCCTGCACCTCACGTTCCCAAGGGTTAGACGGAGATACTGAGCTCTGAACTCAGGCTGGGGTTCTGAAATGGTATAAGCCGAAGAACTGATGCTTTCGATTTGTGGTGTTCGAGGAGACTCTTGAGAGTCCCTTGGACCTCAAGGAGATCAAACCAGTCAATCCTAAAGGAAACCAACCCTGAACATTCATTGGAAGGACTGATGCTGAAGCTCTGATACTTTGGCCACCTGATGCCAAGAGCCGACTCATTGCAAAAGACCCTAAGGCTGGGTAAGACTGAAGGCAGGAGGAGAAGGGGACGACAGAGGATGAGATGGTTGGATGGCATCACCGACTCGATGGACATAAGTTTGGGCAAGCTCTGGGAGAGGGTGAAGGACAGCGAGGCCTGGTGTGCTGCATGCAATCCACGGGGTTGCAAAGAGTCACACGACTTAGCGAGTGACTGAACAACAAATAAGAGAAGGGACTGGCACTTAGTAGGGGCTTAGTAAGAGTTTGCAGAATGAAAGGACAAACTTTAAAAACAAACAAATATTTTCTCAGAATGCTCTGAACACCCCACATGGAAAAGTTAGCTAATTTTCTGGAAGGGAGCCCAGGGGTTCCCTACACTCCTGAGCAACCTGTCCTCTACTGCCATCTCCTGATTTCAAAGAAGGCCACGGACTATCTGCCCCTCCGTGGCATGCACTCTGAGGAGCCATTCAAGGCTGAGGACTGGGGAGGAGTCCCTGGAGGGTAAACTGAGGCAGACCAGCCAAAGGAAGAAGAGTGGGCAGATCCAAGCCCCTGGCGTTTGGGAAGCACCACCAGAGGCAGCAGCCCACAGGGCTCAGCCGCACACGCGCACGCTCTGTGAGAGCTCGGCCTCCTTGGTCTTCAGCACTGCGTGCCCACGTCTGGCACGCAACAGGAGCTCAAAAAACCATCCGCTGATTGAGTGGGCTGCTAAGTAAATAATACCAATAAGGATGTTTTGCAGGGACGTCCCTGGTGGTCCAGTGGTTAAGAATCTGCCTGCCAACATGGGTTCGATCCCTGTTTGGGGAAGCAAGATTCCACATCTGAGCCCGAGCACCCTAGAGTCTGTGGAAATCAACAAGACAGCCCGCTGCAAAAGAAGCCCACACCCTGCAACTAGAGACTCGCCGCCACTCACTGCCGTTAGAGAAAGCCCGTGTACAGCAATGAAGACCCAGCACCGGCAAAACACACACTGAACTCCTAAAAGGGCGATATGGCTAATAAACCAATCGGATCAGACCAGATCAGTCGCTCAGTCGTGTCCGACTCTTTGCGACCCCATGAATCGCAGCACGCCAGGCATCCCCGTCCATCACCAACTCCCGGAGTTCACTCAGACTCATGTCCATCGAGTCAGTGATGCCATCCAGCCATCTCATCCTCTGTCGTCCCCTTCTCCTCCTGCCCCCAATCCCTCCCAGCATCAGAGTCTTTTCCAATGAGAAACCAATAACATTAAAAAAGGCAGCGGGATGTTCTGCAAAGCATAAACTGCCGTAAAAATGCAGTTCCCCATGAAGGGGTTTGCTGCCCCCTCCACACTCAGATCTGTCCTGGCCGGCTCTGGAGCTGGGGCCCCAGGGCGGGACACTGAAAAGATGGATGGGACAGGGTTCCTGCCCTATGGAGCCCGAATCCAGCAGAGAAGAGAGATGAGCAGACACATGGTTATGTTCCAGTAGGAGAGGAGCTGGAATACAAATGTGGTGGGAGAGGCCAATTCTACCATGTTGGGGGGAAGGGACAACAGGAAGCCGCACCCTGCCCTGGTCTAAGGCAGGAACCCGAGGAGACACTAATTTGCTGGGTGAGAAGAGGGTGGGAGAAGAGGTGGCAGCCTGAGCGAAGGCTCAGAGGTGGGGCAGAACAAGGTCTATGCACGATTCTGGAGCAAAGAGAGGTTACTGCAGCCAGATCCCAAAGGGCTGGGAATATCAGAGGCCTCCAGCTTCAAAGGCAGTGTCATCTGACCCCTCAGAGTTCATTTAAATTGATGCTCAGCATTTTAAAGTTGGCCGGTAGCACTTAAAACTGGATCTTTAGCTTCTCTAGGAAAAAAGAAAACACAGCAACAACAAAAAGGATCAGAATACCTGGTGGGCTGAGCCAGGGCTCCTATAAAGCCTAACTCTCTGTTTCAACTCTGTCCTCCAGGCTCGTTTTGCTCCCTTCAAATATTTATTGAGCAAGTACTATGGTTGTTCCTGTTGTGTTTCCCCCCTCAAGCCTACCTGGGCTTCTGCTGTAGAAAGTCAACAGTGATCTAAAGAGAAATGAGGCAAATGAACTTATTTAAAAAACAGAGACAGATTCAGACTTAGAGAACGATATCATGGTTACCAAGGGGGATGGCCAGAGGGGAGGGATAGTTAGGGAGTTTGGGACAGACACATAGACACTGCTATATTTAAAATGGACAATCAGCGAGGACCTACTGTGTAGCACATGGGACTCTGCTCAAGGTTATGTGACAGCCTGGATGGGAGGGGGGTTTGGGGAAGAATGGATACCTGTGTACGAATGGCTGAGTCCCTTTGCTCCCCATCTGAAACTACCACAACATTGCTAGTCAACTATACTCCAATACAAAACAAAAAGTTAAAAAAAAAGAGGAAAAAGTCAACAGCAAAGGAAACACTTGGATGAGGTTTTTGCTTGTTTGTTTCCCCGCTCCCTTTATAAGCAAAATTAATGTGCAGATCTCTTGTCCTTTTGCCCACCAAGTGAAAGAAAAAGAGATACTATTTTTTAAAAAAAGGAGAGGAGAGAAACACCAGATCTACAATGTTATACCATCCTCGGCTGGGCGGGGGAAGCAGGCGATTCTGCACACTGACATCACAGTCTGCATCACGGGACACAACTTCCGCCACTCAAAGCTTGCTGTGCGTTTCTGGAGGTACAGGGAGACGTTTAAAGTCGGCTTCAGTGTTGACACCGCAGTTATTAAAACCAAACAAAAGATCCTTTCTCAAGTCTGGCTGGCTCTTCTGAAATTTCTCTGAGCCCCCACTACCTGATTTAAGGAAACGAGCAGATGTTTCACAGCAGGAAGCACATTAGCTCCAGATGCCGCCGCTTTGTTCAAGACGTGCACACAGACGCACTGGCAGACACACACACACACACACACACACACACACACACACACAGAGGACTTGGGGCAGCGAACGTTCGCGGCTCCCCTTCCAGCACTTGGCATGCCCACATGGACCATTTGTAACCTCTGCCTGCAAGTCTGACAGAAAGATGAGCAGCGGGAATAAGTAGCCAATCAGATCCCACCCCATCGTCTTCCCGCTGTCTCCTAGGTAACCAGCAAAGGGACACACCAGCTAGCTGGGTACCACAGGGACGGACACACACACACGATCCCCTAAAAGTCCATAATTGCAGACCCGCTGGATGAGCCTGTCAGAACCCTGGACAGTTCCCCCAGCGCGCTTTCAGTGCCTTTGGTTCCTGCTCATCCGGCAGTCTTAGCTCCTACAGCTCTCCCACCTCCGCCCCTATACCCATGCCTGGCGTGCCTCTCCCACTGCCATCTCCATCAGTCAAAACCTTGCTCATCTTCAGAGCCAACCCAAGTCCTTGGTCAAGACTTCCGATGCCTCCCATCGCAGAATAAAACCCACCCTCCTCTCCTATGGTGATCTGGCCTTCCGTGACCTGGCTCCTCCAGCCTCTTCACTCATCACCCTCCTCCCTCGCTTCTTTCTCTTCCTCCAATAGGTCAAACCCGTCCTCCCCACACTACCCCTTGGAAGTCAGGGCTTTTGACACTTGCTGTTCCCTCTACCTACACAGGAGAAGGAAACGGCAACCCACTTCAGTATTCTTGCCTGAAGAATCCCCTGGGAAGAGGAGCCTGGCAGGCGACAGTCCACGGGGTCACAAGAGTCGGACATGACTTAGCGACTAAACCACCAACAACCCTACCTAGACAGCTCTTCCTTCTGCTCTTGGCATGGCTGAGCTTTCTTGTTCTTCAGTCTTGGCTCAAAAGTCACCTTCTCAGAGAGGCCCTCCCTGACACCCTCCTTGGCCACCCTCTCTAAAGAAGTCTCCTCCTCTGGGACTCTCCACTACATCACCATGTTCCTGTGTTGTCTTCCTTTCACCATTGATGCTGAGACGATCCCATTCCTATTTACTTGCTTACTTGCTCCCTGTCTCTCCCCAGAATGTAAAGTCCCTTACAGAAGAGTCTCTGGTTCATGCTGGTTTCCCAGCCCCCAGAACAGGGCCCAGGAAATATCTGGTGAGTGACTAAAAAGTCATTTCCTCCTGACTGCTTCTGTATTTCGCCCTCTCTCTACTAAGACAGTCGGGCGTGATGAGTTCTATTAACCCTCCTGGCTAACATTCCAAAAGTCCATTAGAGAGCAGAAAGGACTGGCATAAGGAGGAAAATTAATCAGGCCACACCACGGGAAGAACTTGCTGGTGGAGATCCGACTGTCTCCACTGGGTCGCAGGGCCCTCCTCCTCCGAGCAGCCTCTCTCTGACCGGGAATTGGCTGCTGCTTTCAACTCCACGTTCCCCAGGCACTGGGCACCTTGAACTTTTGTTATCTGAGGGACTGGGGGGCAACCTGAGGCTGAGGACTGGTGTTTATTTTTCTGATCCCACACAGAGATCAGCAGGAGCCTGGAGGAGAGAAGCGAGTGTCCTCTAGAAGGGTTTATTGTGGCGAAGAGAAGGGAATCTGTTGCTGTCTATGGGGCCACAAAACTCAAGGTGATGGTTCATTAGAACACAAGTTTCTCTCTCTCCGTCTCCCATCACACACACACACACACAAACACACCCCTCAAAAGCATCATGAAGAGTCGCAGAGTTCCCCAATTCCTGTGGCCGCGTGTGTTTCTCTTCAAGAGACACGACTACTACATGAGGTGCTAAGTACTGTGCAGTGACCCAGACACACACACTGGGTAAGTGTGTGCTGAGCACAACCACACTTTTGGCCAACCTCACTGGGCAAGGCTGGCCGATGGATACAAGTATCCACACAGCAGACACAATCCAGACTGGATTCCCCCAAACCCTAGGACTTCCGAGCCTCAAGATGACTGCTCATAATCCAGAAACCCACCCTGAGTCTTGAGTGCTCCACTGACCAGAACACTAGATCACTTCCCCAAATCTAAGCACGCGTGCATGCTCACTCAGCTGTGTCCGACTCTTTGCAACCCCACGGACTGTAGCCCGCCAGGTTTCTCTGTCCATGGGATTTCCCAGGCAAGCATACTGGAGTGGGTGGCCATTCCTTCCTCCAGGGGATCTTCCTGACCCAGGGATCAAACCAGTGTCTCCTGTGTCTCCTGCATTGCAGGTGGATTCTTTACCTGCCAAGCCATCTGGGAAGCCCCGTCCTCACCCCACCAAACCTGAAGTGGATATAAAGATCAGGAAAGGAAGATGGGGATTAGTATTTCTTGAGCACCGACCACTTGCCAAGCCATGTTAACACTGACTCTCCAAGACCACATGCAAGGGTACCTTTCCCACTTCACAGATGGAAAACCGGAAGCTCAGAAGAGCTAAGCACTGGGCCCAAGGTCACACAGCTGGCCAGCAGAGACGCTAAGCTGGGGCCCTGGGTCTGGTCTCCAAGCCCACTCTCCTTTCCCTGGGGCCTTAACTTACGCCGCCCAACAAGCAGACAAGCTGGTCTTGTTCAGAATGTCCCTCTTGCTGGCTGAAGCTCTTCTCTGAGGATGCCAGGCCTGCAGCCCCATCTCTGCAGCCATCTCTCTCCCTCACTCAAGCTCGGCTGACCTCCCACAGGGCTCCTGTCCAGCTGGGCCCACCTTGCAGAGTTTCTCATCTGAGACCTGGCCCACGGGAAACCATTTTCCCATGGCCCAGAGTCAGCTGGGGATTTTTGTCTTTTTAAAATAGCAATTTCCTGCCAGGCAAGGGTGGAGACACCAGTCACCCTCCGATTCAGTGCCGAGCTCAGAGATCAGTCTTAGGTAAGATTTCCCAAGGAAAACTCAGACGCTGGGTATCTCATGGCATTGAGGCAGGGGACGGGGGCTCCTCTTCAAGACGGTGGCCAGCGGCAGGTGAAAGGTCTGCAGGCGTCACAAGACCCCCGCACCTCGTACAGGTCACCCGTGAGCCTTGGGCAAGCCCACGTGCATCTCAAACACGCCACCCGCGTGCCGGCATGCACACCTCACACACACACACACACACCACCCACGTGCCTCACCCATGGCGAGTGGGAATCCAGGAGCGAGGCAGCAACACCCTCCGTCTCAGGACATCACAGCCTCCCACTTGCCAGTCTGCCCTGGGCTGTGCGCAGTGCCCAGGGGCCAAGATCTCACATTTTCCTCCCTAGGCAGGCCCTCCCCTTAGGGACACAGAAAGTGAGCCTCGCAGAGCCGGAAGTATTGGTCCAAGACCACGGAGCACGCCTGTGGCTGAGCTGCGCTGTTTTCTGAAGGCACTGGGCCCCTGGCTCTGAAGATGCACTTCTTAATTTATTCCTCTCCTTTGGGGCAGCTCCATGGTGCCCGCTCTACCCACCTGCCCCCTCCCTCCACCGAAAGGAAGGAAGCCTGGGCGCCTGCCCCGCCCCCACCTTTGCCCGTTTTCCAGAACTGACCTAGCGTTGGGGACAGGACAGGAGGGGCAGGGACCTGCTCTCAGCTGTCCCTCTCCCCGCTTGCCTCATGCCCCATTCAAGAGCATCCTGGGCTGGACTGGACACGAATCCTTTCCCAGGAACTGAGCCTGGTCCGACTCTGGGCGGGCAGAAACGGGAAGGAGTCGGGGCAGGGGGCTGGCACGACCGAATTCTCGCCAGTAACGCAGACCTGGGTTCGTTCACCTCCAGCTTTTCCACTCAGCGGTGCCGTGACCTTGGGCGAGAGGCATCCTCCCTGGAGCTCAATGCCCTCCCTGGCCAGGAGGAAAGAACAGCGCCCTCCCCAGGGGTGGCCGCGAAGGTGAAAGGCAGAGGCGGAAGTGTGGGCCCGGACGCACAGTGCCCGCTGCCTGTAAGCCCGCCTTCGTGCCCCCCGAAGTGAGCCGAAGGTGGGCACTGCCATCCCTGCCTGGCTCTGCCCCCTCGACACCGTTCTGGCAATTCACCGAAGCCGAACTTCCCTCGGCGGTGGCCAGACCCGGGCGCGGGTCCTCCTTAACCTCCAGCCCGCGCGGCCAGCGGCCCCGGCCACAGGTAAGCTGCGGGGCAGCCCGGGGGGGCGGCCGGCGGAGGCGGCTGCGCCGCTGCGCTGCGGCAGGGCCCGGCCGGCTCCCCGCTCTCCGCGCACCCCTTCCCGCCTCCCCTCCGGCCTCTCTGCAACTTTGAGGAACTGCAGACTCTGGGGTCGTCGCGGGGCGGCTGCCGGGCGCGCGGAGGAAAGTTGAGTCCCAGCGACGGCAGCCTCGGGATCCCCAGGCCCCAGCCGCGGTGAGCGCGCGCACACAGGACCCCCCCACCCCGGGCCAACTCGCGGGGACGCACGTGGTCGCTGCGCCGGCCCCGGCCGCTCCAAGGACCAGACTCGCGCGCCGGTCGCGGGCTGCGCCCTGGGGCGTCCAGAGCCCTTCGCCCCCGACCCCCAGCCCCAAGCCGTCGCCCGGGCCCCGGTCCCACCTCCGCGCGCCCGGTGCAGCCGCCCGCTGTGTCCCCCCGGCCCGGCTGCGCTCCAAGCCGCATGTCCTGCGGTGACCCTTCGGGCTCGGCGCTTCAGGCGCTTCCCTCCCGCGCCTGGGAAGCAGACGGCCGTCCGCCCCTCGCCTCCCGCGGGGACCCCCAGCGGACGCCCCCCGATCAGCCCCGCGCTGGGCCCGCCCTCCTCGCCCCGCGCCGCGCCGGTGCTCACCGGCCTGGGCGGCGGCCGCGTCCTACCTTCGTCCGGCAGCCGCTGCAGGCAGAACGCGAGGTTCCTCCGCCAGCCCCGCATCCCGGCGGCCGCCCTGCGGCCCGGCCCGGCCTCGCCAGCCCGGCCCCGCCCCCGCCGGGCCCGGCGGCGCAGCGCAGCGCTGGGGAGGGCCGTGCGCCCAGGGCGCGGCGGGCATGGGCGGCCGCCGAGGGTCGAGGGTCTCGAGCGGCCGCCAAGCGCTCGGCTCAGCTCCGGAGCCCGCCGCTGAGCAGAGGCGCCCCGAGAGCGCGCGCTTTCCCGGGCGCGGGGGCGCGGCGGCCGGGGCTGGCGGGGGCGGCGCGGAGCGCGGCCGGAGGGGCCCCCGCAGCGGCCTGAGCCGGCTTGCCGCGCCAGCCTCCCGCGAATCCGCACTTAGCACGTCCCAGGAACGCTCATCACCGCGAATCAGACCGTGAATGAATGAGTGCAAACAATGAATGCCGGAATAAATGGGTGAATAAGGGAGGGAATCAGTGAGTGAACACATGGGTGTATGGATGAGTGCGAAAACGGTGACGGAATGAGTTAATGAATTAGTGAATGGGTGTATGATTTATGTAAATTAGCGAGTGAATAAATGGGGGGTGGGGAGGAATACATCAATAAGTGGCTGAATAAATGAAAGAACGAGTGAATCAGCGAGTGTCCCCGGGCTTCAGGCTTGTAAAAGGCAAACGACTTTCTGCAGCAGCCCTCACCTCTGCCCTGCGCGTGGGGTCTTCGAGTTGTATCTTGGGGTAAAGGAGGCTCAGAGAGGGCAGGCCCTGCCCGTGGACCCAGCAAAAAGCTGGAGGCCAGCGGTCAGAAGGTCTGTCTATCTGCAGGCTTTGTCCACTGAAGCCCACCAGAGCTCGCTTCCATCAGCCCAGCAGCCACTAAGCTCCGCAGGGCGCAGTGTTTCTGAGGAAGAACAGCCAGGGAAGGGGCACTGGGAGTCCTAGCCTTGGAAATCAGACTCGCTTCTTCCTTTAGAATGCGGGGAAGGAGGTGTGTGAGCAATCCAGACAAAGGAATACCACACAGCCATTAAAAAAAGGAGGAAAGGTCTCTTTGGAAGAGGGCAAAGTGGAGTACATGTTTATAAAATGTGCAGGGAAAAAAAGTGAAGGCTCTGCCTTCATGTTTGCTCGAGCATGTGGAAAATTCTCTCTTGTGGACACACAGATCCCCTTGACAGAGTGGCCGGGGGCAGATGCGGGAGACTCTCTTCTCAATGCATCCTTGTTTGTGCTTCTTGAAAATTTTAAGTGACTTTATTTGTTATTTAAAGTTATTTTAAATCGTTTTGTTTATTTTGGGTTGTGCTGGGTCTTCTTTGCTGCAGGGGCTTTTCTCTAGTTGCGGTGGCTCCTGCTGTTGCGGAGCACAGGCTCTAGGGGCGCTGGCTTCAGTAGTCGCGTCTCCCAGGCTTTAGAGCACAGGCTCAGTAGTACTCAGAGGCGCGTGGGCTGAGTTGCTCTGCCGCATGTGGGATCTTCCCGGACTAGGGATCGAACTCGTGTCTCCAGCATTGGCCGGCAGATTCTTGACCACTGAGCCACCAGGAAAGCCTTTGAAATTTTGAACTCTGGAAATGCGTTAAGGAGTTCATCCTCAGTCATGTCTGACTCTTTTTTTGACCCCCATGGACTTGTAGCCCACCAGGCTCCTCTGTCCGTGGAATTCTTCAGGCAAGAATACTGGAGTGGGTTGCCATTTCCTCCCACAGAGGAACGTCCCTGCCCAGGATTGAACCTGCGTCTCCTGCACTGGCAGACGGCTTCTTTACCACTGCGGATTACCTATCTAAGAAAATTACTTAAGGTTCTTAAATAAATAAAATTTTATGACAGCAAGAAAAAGCATTTGTAACTCAGTAAAGGCTGCCTCCCCCCTGCCCAATCAAGTCACCATGTTTGCGTAGCTGCCTCCCTCCCCGCTCCTGCTCTGAGAGGGAGGGGGTCTTGCTAGTCAACAGCAGAGTAAAGTACGAATGCGGGGCTCAGCAGAAAACACTGCCCTCCACGAGCACTGGGGGAAGACAAGTGGCCTCTGCTTGCATCTTGGGTTAGTCTGTGTTTAGCCAGGTGTCCTTGGGCAAATGACCTTATCTCTTTGAGCCACAGATTCCCCACCTGCAAACGAGGAACCATCATAAGTGTCCTTACAGAGTCCAGGAAAGCTGGAGCCAGGTGCTTGTATTCCAAAAGGCAATCCCAGGTGTCTTGATCCTATCAGTGAAGCCAACCTAACCTTTGGCCTTCAGAAGTACCCCTTTTGTAAGGTAAGCGTGGGCTTTTATGGGATCTTAGACCCCCAATACTTCTGCAAAGTTGGTGTAATTAACCCATGTTACAAAGGAGGGCAGTGTGGCCCAGAGAGGTTGTGTCTTTCTCAAGGTCACACAGCCAGAAGTTGGCAGAACTGGTCATCAAACCCAGATCTGCCCAGCTCCAAGCACTCCCAGACAGTGCCACACACTCAGTCTATCTGATCCACCTATCACCTATTTGTGCTCCTAAGACCCTCAGATGGGTCACACCCCAGCCCCGTATTCATCGTGAATCATTAATCACTTCAGTATGTCGGGAGCAGGCCCAGGGGGTTGGGGTGAGGCCGGGGCAGATCAGCACAAAGGCCCGAGTCCACAGAATGCTGACTCTACAACTTGTCTTATTGGCCAAGAGCTTTTGACGAGGAAGTAAGTCTTTCCCGGCCGCAGAATCGTGAATCACTGCTGTCTGTACCCAGATGGATGGCCTCATGCATGGCCCAGATGCCCGCAGCCCAGAGGGTGACGGGGCTGGGATGGCTGATGGGACAGGCAGCGGTTCCAGTGCCAAGGTCAGGAGGCTCTGGCAGAAGAAGGCAGTTAGCAGGGCAGGGCAGAGTCCTGGGCCTCTCCAGGATGGGCCGTGTGGGTGAGGGGAGAGTCTTTCAACTCCTGCTGCTGCAGAGTATGCCACCCTAAAGTCAAGTGGTGTAAAGCAGTCAAGTTATTATGGCTGTGAATTCTAGGGTCGGGAATCTGGACAGGGCAGAGGGCATGTCTCAGTTCCATGATATCTGGGCGCTCAGCAGGGAAGGCTGGAGGCTGGCACCATCCAGAGGCCTCTTGCCTCACTGGTTCCTGAGCTGGATGGTGGCCTCAGGGCAGCTGAACTGCTCACATTGGGCTCAGAGGTCCCAGAGTAAGCCTTTCAAACAGCACAGGTGGAGCCTGCTCCACTTTCACGACCCTGCATCAGACGGCACAAGCCTCACATCCTGTTTATTCTTTTTTTTTTTTTTTTTAGTTTTAAAGCATCTCTTTATTTAAAAATGTTATAAATGCAATATGTATTGTTGTGAATAAAATAAACTCAAATAATACAGATGTATCCTTAAAGCAGCCACCAGCCTCCCAAATTCCAAGCACAGACTCCCCCTCTTATGGGAGGAGTGTTGAAGGATTTGCACATATTTTTGAATCCCACAGAAGGGAAAAAAAAATGTCAGAGGAAAGAAGAGGAGGAAGAATAACAGAAGAAATCCTATTCGCTGAAGGAGAAGAAAGAGAAAAAGTTATAGAGATGATGAAGGGTCAGAGAAGAAATCATTTGCCAGGAGGAGCGATCAGAGAAGTAGCAGTGATGAGAAGAGTGGTGCCTGGACAGGTAACGCTAAGGACAGGAACAAGTAGCAGCCGGAATACGAGGAACTGCAGAAGGAGTCTGCTGTTGTTCAGTCCCTGAGGCGTGCCCGACTCTTTTGACCCCGTGGACTGCAGCATGCCAAACTTCCCTGTCCTCCACCATCTCCCTGAGCTTGCTCAAACTCACATCCATCGAGTCAGTGATGCCATCCACCCATCTCATCCTCTGTCGTCCCCTTCTCCTCCTGCCCTCAATATTTCCCAGCATCAGGGTCTTTTCTAATGAGTCAGGTCTTCATATGAGGTGGCCAAAGGATTGGAGTTTCAGCTTCAACATCAGTCCTTCCAATGAACACCCAGGACTGATCTCCTCTAGGATGGACTGGCTGGATCTCCTTGCAGTCCAAGGGACTCTCAGGAGTCTTCTCCAACACCACAGTTCAAAAGCATCCATTCTTTGACACTCAGCTTTCTTTATGGTCCAACTCTCACATCCATGCATGACTACTGGAAAAACCATGGCTTGGACTAGACGGACCTTTGTGGGCAGTAGGAATGGGAGGGTTAAAATAGGAGAGGCTGTTCTATGGGAGGGAGCGGAGAAACAGAAGTGTGCAAACAGCAAGGCAGTCTGTGCAGGGTAATGCCGGGGAAATAGCAACCAGAACGGCAGCAAGTGAGTAAGCTTGCAGTGTGATAGGACCAGGGGAGGAAGTAGTAGGGATGGAATATTGTAAGCAGAGGAGCAGAAACGGGAAGAGGAGCCAAGAGTGTGGGAGAAATGAGTTCTTGATGAGGGCAGAAGCAGCAGAAACGAGAGGTGGTGTGGCAGAGAGATTCAGGATCCAGAAGGCTCCGGAAACAGGGAGTAAGGACCACGTTTCCAAACCAAAGAAACAAACAGCTGGAAGGAGGCATCAAGTTCATCTAGTCCACCTTCCCATTTTACAGGTGAGGAAACTGAGGCTTCTAAGCTTAGTAAGCTTTCTTACTGCATGTGTAACACTGACTGATGTGGGGTTTTGAGACCTCATTCTTCTGGCCCTCAGGGAGGATGGATTGGTGAGGCAAGATCAGAAGCAGGGAGGCTGATGAGGGGTGTGTGATGGTCCAGGTGAAGGTGAGGGGCCATGCCCTGGGGCAGGGATCCTAGAGATGACTGAAGGGGAGGAGGCACATATGGTAACATTGTGTGATGTGGCTATGCTCCAGCAATGAAGGCTGGAGCACCCCACATGAATGAGTCTGGAATCTCCACTGTACTGGTAGGATGTGTGTGTGTGTGTGTGTGTGTGTACATACATATAGATATTGATATATCGATATATAGATATTTAGACATAGATAGGTATAGACAGATTTATTTTTAGAAAAGAGCCTTCCCTGGTGGTTCAGATGGTAAAGAATCTGCCTGCAATGTAGGAGACCTGGGTTAGATCCCTGGGTTGGGAAGATTCCCTGGAAGAGGAAATGGCAACCCACTCCAGTATCCTTGCCTGGAGAATCCTATGCACAGGGGAGCCTGTCCATAGGTGGGCTACAGTTCATGGGGTCATGGAGTCAGACACGACTGAGCAGTCGACTAACACATATGTATGGAGACGGAGAAGTCTAGTCCTGGGAAAGCTAATGATGAAAGTTCCAGTCTGAGTCCTAAGGCAGGAGAAGACCAACGTCCCACCTCCAAGACTGGCATAGAGAAAAGCTTCTTTCTTAGCCTTTTATACTATTCAGGCTTTCAGTGGATTGGACGGGGCCCGTCCACGCTGGGGAGGGCAAGCTGCTTTACTCAGTCAACTGATTGAAATGTTAATCTCATCCAGGGACATCCACACAGACACATGCAGTGTAACATTTGACTAAATACCCGGGCGCCTTAAGGCCAGTCAAGCTGACACACGAAATTAACCGATCTCATTTAATGCTTCTGATCAAAGAGGGGTTTGTGCCTTTTCCTTTGCAGCTGAGGGAACTGAGCCCCAAGGAGGCCAAATGTGTCTGAGCTGGAGCCCCAGCCTGATCATGCCAAGGCTGACACTGGGCCAGAGCATCAGCCAGGCTGACAAATGACCCAACCCAGATGCACTCATTACAGGAACGTTACCTGCAGGACCCAACAGACCGCTGAATCCTTAGTGGCGCAAATACGAGATAAGCTTCTTTCTCACTTGTGGGAAGCTCCAAATCAGCTTCTCCATGTGGTCATTCAGAGATCAAGTTTCTCCTGTGTTGTGACCCCATTTCCACGTGATTTATGCACACTGAGCGGGTGAAAGGGAACAGGACACAGGGATGCTT
Organism: Bos indicus x Bos taurus; assembly: GCF_003369695.1. Taxonomy (NCBI): domain Eukaryota; kingdom Metazoa; phylum Chordata; class Mammalia; order Artiodactyla; family Bovidae; genus Bos; species Bos indicus x Bos taurus. The sequence continues at coordinate 3,109,181 of NC_040097.1, forward strand.
GAGAGGGCTCTAGGGTCCAGGCCTGGAAGAGGCTTACATCACATAAGATATGTGGATATAGACATATACATACAGGACTCCCCGGTGGCCCCAAAGGTAAAGGATCTGCCTGCAGCACAGGAGACTCGAGTTTGATCCCTGGGTCAGGAAGATCCCTGGAGGAGGGCATGGCAAACCCACTGCAGTATTCTTGCCTGGAAATTCCACAGACAGAGTAGCCTGGCAGGCTATAGTCCACGGATCTGCAAAGAGTAGGATGCGGCTGAGCAACTAACACACACACACACACACACACACACACACACACACGGGCGCGCGCGCGCGCGCGCGCGCGCATGTATACACAGGCTTTCCCTGGTGCCACAGTGGCAAAGAATCCGCCTGCCAATGCAGGAGACCCAGATTCCATCCCTGGGTTGGGAAGATCCCCTGGAGAAGGGAATGGCAAACCACTCCAGTATTCTTGCCTGGAGAATCCCACAGACAGAGGAGCCTGGCAGGCGACAGTCCATGGGGTCACAAAGGTTCTAACACGACTTAGTGACTGAATAGGAGCAGGATACACACACACACTGTCTTAGATTGGGCCAAGCCTTAAACAGGCATTCTTGTGCACACATTTATGTAAGTAGGGGAGAGAGGGAAGCCAGATGAGGCAGGGAAGAAACCAGGCAAGCAGGGATGTGGTTTCAGGAGAAGTCCGGCCTCAGCCTGACCCCACGGGTTGCTCTGGAGCAGGAACAATACTTGAGGGAACAGTGCTTGCCCCCTTCCCACGGGAAGAGTGTAGCATCCCTGACTCGGCCTCCGGGAGGCTCCCGCTGGCTGAAAGCCATTCTCGGGGGCAGGTGCAGCCAGAGCTCTTAGCAGTTGGCACACACAGCAGCTGGGAGGTGGGTGCTCTGTTTTGGTGACGGGAATCTGGGTGGAGCGCACTCAGCATCTCCTATGACAGGAGAGAGAGAGAGGAAAGGTTTCCTGCAGGAGAAGGCTTTTGATCAGGGTCTTGAAAAATCAGCTGGGGTTTTCCAAGAGTGGGGAAATGAAAGTACTGATTTGGGGACTTCCCTGACGGTCCAGTGGTTAAGACCTGACCTTCCAGTGCCGGGGGTGGAGGTTTGATCCCTGGTCGAGGAGCCAAGATCCCACATGCCTTGTGGCCCCAAAACCAAAAGCCATAAAACAGAAGCAATGTTGTAGAAAATTCGATAAAGACTTTCAAGGAAAAATGATCCACGTTAAAAAAAATGTTTTTTTAAATAATATCGATTTGGCACCTACTATGAGCCAAATGAATAGGACAGGGAAATTTACCAGTGATAGCTCAATGGAAAAGGACCTGCCTACCAGTGCAGGAGACTGGTGGGTTCAATCCCTGGATCAGGAAGATTCCTTGGAGAAGGCAATGGCAACCCACTCCAGTATTCTTGCCTGGGGAATCCCATAGACAGAGGAGCCTTGCGGGCTGCAGTCAGTGGAATTGCAAAGAGTCGGCCATGATTTAGCAACTTAATAACAACAACAGTGAGCCAAATACTCTCCCCCACCCGAGCTTGCCTCGTCCCAGGTCTGCAGCCTTGGCACACTGTACGTGAGTGTCCCTGCCTGGACTGTGTGTGGCCTTCTGAGGACGAGTTCTGGGTCTGTTCGCTTTCATCCAGGGCCCCTTTCTCCAGCTCCATGCCATGTACCAGATCCACAGGTGCCAGAGTCCCCAAGGGGCTGGGGGACCCCAGGGTGACACAGACAGGTGGATAAATGGGTCACCACCAAACAAGGGTGGCCAGGAAATACCCCCGGAGCAGTCCCAGCGCCTGGCCCCGTGCTTGTTCAGAGAGGGGCCACGTGTTTGCTGAACGAGAGAAGAACGGCCTTCCCAGTCCTGCCACGTTCCCAAGGCCTCACTGCATCCCCGACACAGAGTAAGATGCTCAGCAGGGATTTGTGGAGTGGGTGTCCGTGGGCATGTTTTGGGCCCAGAGGAGAGAAGCAGGTCGAGCCCGTTGGGGGAGCTGAGTGAGGATCCCAACTGCTGAAAGACTCAGAAGAAAGAAGGCTGTGGTCAGAAGTGAGGCTGGGAGAAATGGCGAAGGCTTATCCCACGGGCTCTGTAGTCTCATAAGGAGTCTGTTCACCCGTTTATTTGTTTACTTTTTGGGCTGAAATGGGTCTTTATCGTGGTGCGCAGGCTCTGGGTTACCGCACCCAGGCCTCTCTACTCGCAGTGCATGGACTTCTCCAGGTGTGGCTCACGCGGGCTTGGTTGCTCCGCGGCATGTAGAAACTTAGTTCCCCGATCGGGGTAGAACCCTCCCCTGTCCTCTTGATGGAAGGCGGATGCTTAACCACTGGACCACCAGGGAAGCTCCCTGTAAGGAGTTGGGATTTCACTCTAAAGGCAACAGAAAGTCGTGTGGGATTTGGGGCAGGGGAGAGACACGGTCAGATTCACGTTGCTAGAAGTCCCTCTGGATGCGTGGCCTGCAAGAGTCCATTCTGTGAGGGAACGGATGTCAAGTGTGGGTGAAAGACGGGGTGGTCATTAGAAGCTGGGGAAGGGTCTACAATTGAGCTAGTGGTGGTCTGGCAAAGCAGGGGAGTGCAGAATAGGTGACGGGGGGTAGGTTATACCGCTCGGTCTTAACTCTTTATCTCCTGGAGCTTCACCCTTTGCCATTGAACTGTGCAGTGCCTGTTCCTTGACGTCGGACTTGGCCATGTGAGGTGCTTCAACCAATGGGATTTCAGTAGATGTGACCCCAGCAGAGGCTGAAATGGACCCCTGCACTTGGGCAGTACTCGCCCTGAGCCTCTGCCATCACCATGCACCAGGCTGGCCTGGCGGAAGACGGAGACATGTGGACTTGCCCCAGGCCAGGACCAGCCTAGATCTGTGGCCAACCAGCAACCCCCAGGCACATAAGAGCCCATCCAAGGCTAGAGAACTGCCCAGCCCACCCCCGGCTGATCCTGGACCCATAAACAGATGCTACAATTGGATGCTCTGAGGTCCAGAATTGTTTGTTATGCAGTGAGAAGGCAATGGCACCCCACTCCAGTACTCTCGCCTGGAAAATCCCATGGGCAGAGGAGCCTGGTGGGCTGCAGTCCATGGGGTTTCGAACAGTCGGACACGACTGAGCGGCTTCACTTTCACTTTTCACTTTCATGCATTGGAGAAGGAAATGGCAACCCACTCCAGTGTTCTTGCCTGGAGAATCCCAGGGACGGGGGAGCCTGGTGGGCTGCCGTCTGTGGGGTTGCACAGAGTCAGACACGACTGAAGCGACTTAGCAGCAGCGGCAGCAATATACATTTCCCCCTCTCCGATCCTTGAGGAATAAAATCCATGACCTGCAGAGATGCCTAAAACCACGAGTAGTACCAACGCCTACACGGAGTGTGCTTTTTCTTTTTTACTGAACTGAAAAAATGTGATTTTGCTCATTTATTCTGGGCTGTGCTAGGTCTTTGTCGCTGTGTGGGCTCTTCTCTAGCTGCAGCGAGCAGGGCTCACTCTCCAGTTGCAGTACCCAGGCTTCCGCTGCAGCGGCTTCTCTTGAAAGAGCGCAGGCCCCAGGCACTCGGGCTTCAGTAGTTGTGGTGCACGGGTTTAGTGGCTTGCCTGGGAAAGAGCCCGCAGCATGTTGGATCTTCCCAGATCGGGGATCAAACTCATGTCTCTTGCAGTGGCAGGCAGATTCTTTACCAGGGAAGCCCCCAGACCATGCTTTGCTTACGATAAAGTGTAACGTAGAGATTAGGCACAGTCAGAGAATATCTGAGATGCTGGCATCGCTACTCTTGCACTCAGGGACCACTGTTAAGTCAAAGAAAGGCAACTTGAACACGAACAACTCGATACCAGGACAGCCCATCTGATACCTGAGATGATTGCTAAGTGACTGACACCAGAAGGGAAGCGTATCCAGCGTGGACGAGTTGGACAAAAGGGTGATTACATCCCAGGCGGGAGGGAGCGCCACAGAGAGAGATTTCAGCACACGACTCAGTGCAGCGAGCGATTTGAAACTCATGGATTGATTATTTCTGGAATCTTCCACGTACAATTTCAGACCACGGCTCACCCTAGGTAACTGAAACACCAGAAATCGAAACCGTAGATGGCATGGGAGGGGTGACTAGGTTTTCTTGCTCTGTGGCAGAAAAGGAGGGGACAGAACCAGACCACTGTGCCATCGATTGCATATGAGAATGAGGTGGGGGGGAGTCTGGAGGACCCTAGTTCTCCGAGTGATGGGAGCCCTAAATAAAGACAAGGAAGAGGGGGTTCAGAGACTAGCCAGGAAGCAGGTCTGTTGTGAGGAGCAGCAATTCCATTATCTCCGCTCTGAAGGACCGCAGGAAGTCACTCAGGGCTCGCAGAGCCCCACAGTGACCTGGACCACGAGGAAGGAGGTGCCCTGAACCGAACACCCGTGGGGCTTTCCCAGAGGCGGAACTTAAATGTCCTTTGTCCCTTGTGTTCCCAGAGAGAAACAGACCGTTTCCCCCTTTTCCAGTTGCTAGGACACTAATCTGTCGGAGAAAGGCGTGGGAACATCTGGTTGGTGGGAACAGCGCTTCTGGGAATATCCTTTGTATCCGTGATTCTATAGACTCTCCTGGTGCTCCTGAGGGCCAGGGCCCTCCAGCGAGGGGCTGGCAGCTTGGGCTGGTCACCCGGGCAGTGGCGAGGGGGCAGGGCCCCTTTCAGGGACCTGCCTGGAGGCCAGCGAGCCCGGGGGGCCGTGGGTGCTGCTCGCCTCCCCCAAGGGGCCGGCGCTCAGAGTGAAGGGACCGCCTTAGCTTCCCCTGCTTTATCTTTCTTCCCAAGATAGATACTAGTTTTGCGTCTGTTATTACCTGGCTCCCTAACGGAAGCTCCATGGGCTGACGCTTTGATTGGTCACCACGGTACCCCTGGTGCATGGAGGAATGTCCGACATGTAGAAATAATAGTTCTAAACATTTGCAGGGAGTTCGCTAGCTGCATGGAATTTTTCTGATTTCTTTAGATATACTAATCCTTTTTTTGTTTTTAATTTATTTTGCATTGGGGTATAGCCGATTATCAATGTTGTGATAGTGTTAGGTGAACAGCAAAGGGACTCAGCCATACATGTATACTCATCCAATCTCTCCCAAATCCCCCTCTTAATATTGAACAGAGTTTCATGTGCTCTACCGTCTTTGTTGGTTATCCGTTTTATTTTTTTTAATTTTCCATTTTTTGATTTATTTTTTTATTTTAATCGAAGTCTGGTTATCCGTTTTAAATATAGCAATGCGTCCGTGTCCATCCCAAACTCCCTGAAGATCCCTTCCTCGATCCATCTCCTCTCCTACCCGGCCCCGCCCTGCAATCTTAAGTTTGTTCTCTAAGTGAGTGAGTCTCTTTCTTTTTTGTAAGTTCATTTGTATCATTTATTTTTAGATTCCACAAGGATATACTAACCCTTTTAGACTTCAAAATTACTCTTCAAAATTCTGGGAGTATTTTCCTCTCCATTTTACAGGTGAAGAAACTGAGGCACAAAGAGATGAAAGAACTTAATTGAGGAAGCAGCAGGGTGAGCCCCAGAATCTTGCTCAGAGGGGAAGAACAGCTTATCCAATAAATCAATGACCTGGCCCCCAAGTCACGCTGGGGAACTGGCGTCAAGAGCCCTGCGCCCTCCCTCACACACACAGCAGCAGGGGGCCTCGTCGCTCTCATCTTCGTGGGGTGTGGATTTCCGGAAGGGTGGGGCTGGGTTTTACCTGCTGCGTCACCTGGCCGGGAGGCCACAGGTGGGCTCTGCTCAGAACCATCCTGGTGCAAGTTCGCAAGATTTCCTCTGGGCCACCAGCCCCTTGCCAGGCTCCAGGCACCCTTACCACCTCCAACGGGGTGAGGAGCCAGAGCTGTGCACAGGGGCATGTCAGCTAGAAACAGAGGCCCCTCAGGGCACAGACGGGCCCTTCCTGCTAATCCTCTGAGTAGCGGTCCTCACTGGGCACCACTAGGACTGCCAGATCTCTGTAGCCCTGTGCCCCTTGCCTGGGCTCCCTCATACTCATCTCCTCCCCGCTTTCTCAGTCTAGAAAACCATCCAAAGTTCGGAGGCCTAGGTCACCCGCCTCTTTGTCTCTTCTCCCCAAATCTATTGGTTAGCACACCAAATCTGTGCACTGATTCAAGGCTTCACTTTCTGAAACTCCAAAGGTCAAACTCGGGAAAATAACAATGGCATTCGAAACTTATCAATCTTGGCCTTGGAATTCAAGGTTTCCAGCATTTGAACCTCGGAAGTCTTAACTTTCAAACAAGAAAGGCTTTGCTTTTGAAATTCTTGGCATTTGACTCCCAAGAAGTCTAGACTTTTATTTATTTATTTTTTTTTTAAAGTCTAGACTTTTAAAAGTCAGCTCCCCAGGCCACCCTGTGTTCCCGTTTTATCTTTCTTTTTCTGAATCAGTGTAAGATGGGAGAGAGCAAAGGACTGGAGGAAGGGCTGCTGTGTGTGTGTGTTCATATGTGTGGGGAGGAAATACCTATGGATGAAGAGTTAAACAAACCCCCTCTCCTTCTCTCAAGAACACGTTTGACCTTGGGTTAACTTACCATCTCTGTTAACCCCAGAAACTGGAGGAAAGTGGCATATTGGCTGTGTTGCCAGGCAACATTGCTTATGTTAAAAATGACTCTTGGTTGGAGAATTGCCTCTGAACTAGAATGACCACGAATGAATTCTAAAGGCTCAGTGGGGACATCAAAACATTGAACTCCCCCATGTACAGAGTCTGATTACTGGGTGTGTCCCTTCCAGGCTCCCAAGAAACTTCTCGCATGGAGCTGTTGTTACAAGAGACATCGACGCCTAAGGCAGGAGTCTTCGAGGTCCACACTTCTTGCCCAGCGCGGATTTCGGCTCTGGACCCATGTTGTCCCCTGAGGACCAGACACTCCTGAGCTGCTGTGGGGAGTCCCAGGGGCGGGAAGGGCTTGGTGCTGCCCTTAGGCAGGCTGTTTCTTGGACTGTGTCCTGAGCGACAAGTGTGTCTGACAATCAGGTATGGATTTCATTGTCTAGTCGAACCCAGAGAAGACCTCTCCTGGTGGCCTCCCCTTCTTAGCTCACATCTCTGTTTCAGTTACAGCCAGGGAGGCACTTGGAATATAGGACTTGGCTGGAGAAATGTCTAGAGGGAGGGGAAGGCTGTGCCTACTACCTGCCTAGGACTTCTGCATATTGTGCAAGAGTTCATCTCATCTCACAACACCCTGTTCAGGTGAGGATAACCATGCCCGTTTTATGGATGAAAAGACTGAGGCCTCAGAGGTAAAGAGACTTGCTGAAGCTGACGTGGAAAGCTGATGGCAGAGCTGATGTCGGGAAAACTGTCATGTACTGACAAGTGCTGGTTCAAGTACAGGCTCTGCTGGGTATGAGCCAGCAGACCTTGTGGGCTACTCTGAACCTCAGTCACTTGCTCAAAATAAATGGATATAATCATATTACCACACAGGAAGGCCATATGGCTTGAAGTAGTCCACTTTCAGATGTCAAGGGCTACAGTACAATAGAATTCAAGATCTTCCCCAGTCTCCCCACTCTGTCTGCTGCCAACCCACCCAGGGGCTGTACTATTGGACAACAGTCTCTAGCTGCCACTGGCCACGCGGCAGACGTCCCCAGTTCTGCAGGGCAGCATTTCTGTGGCACCGACTGTCCCAGGGCCCAGCTAGAACAGTGGTTCTGGCTGTGATGATAGCCAGATCTCATTCAAAATGAAAAGCCGGATCGCTGGCATTCCAGAACTGCCTCTGGCAAATGTGAGTCAACACAGCTGTTGTTAAGGCAGCTGGAAAGAGTCCATCCATCCGATAAATATTTGATGAACGCCTACTATGTGTGAATGTAGTAGGCATTGTGAATACCGTAATCTATGTGTACACTCTTGTGGCTCTGCTGGTGAAGAATCCACCTGCAATGCGGGAGACTTGAGTTCCATCCCTGGGTGGAGAAGATCCCCTGGAAAAGGGAAAGGCTACCCACTCCAGTATTCTGGCCTGGAGAATCCCATGGACTGTATAGTCCATGGGGTCACAAAGAGTCGGACACGACTGAGTGACTTTCACTTCATTTCACTTCTACTGGGTGTGGGGCATTGTGAATACTGTTATCTGTGAGTACATATAATCCTTCCCCTTAGGAAAGACAGACAAGAATCAATTAACTGCTCAAATTTATATATAGTTTTTAAAAGCCAGCAAACGTTACCAAGGCAAAATTGCAGGATGCTATTTTGTAATAGGTGGTGTAATTTGAAAACTTGTAACAAGTGGTCTGTTGTAAACTACTGGAGTTAATGCCCACCCAGCCTCATACCTTCATTTTCTCAATTTTCCTTTGGGGACCCACCTTTACCTTCCACCAGTCCCTATGATTCAGGTGGTGATGGTGAGTTTACGGTAGGTGCACAACCCTGGCCAATCAGAGCATTCCATTCCGTGACCACTCCAATGATTGGTCAAAGATATACGTGTCACCTAAATCTGGCCAATGAGATTCAAGGCTGGGACTTTAGTGGGGGACAAGTGGAAAAAGACGGTTCTCTTTCTGCTCGGTGTTTCTAGGTTGGAGGATCAAAAATCTGGGTTTTTCATGAGCACCCAAGGGAAGAACCTGTCTAAATCTGGAATCCTCTAGAGGAAGGTGGAGAGATTTTTACTCTTTTTTTTTTAAATTTATTTATTTTATTTTTGGCTGCGCTGGGTCTTCATGGAGCTTTCTCTAGGTGTGTTGAGTGGGGACTCCTCTCTAGTTGCAGTGTGCAGGCTTCTCACTGCGGTGGCTTCTCTTGCTGCGGAGCACGGGCTCTGTGGCCCGAGGGCTTCAGTCGTTGTGGGACACGGGCTCAGTAGTTGCGGTTCTTCTCAGCTGCCCTTCAGCATGTGGAATCTTGCTGGATCAGGGATCCAACCTGTGTCCCCTGCATTGGCAGGTGGATTCCTCACCACTGGACCACCAGAGAAGTCCCTGAGAGCTTTTTCAAGTAGCTTCCTGGTGGTGTAATTTGAGACCCTAGATCCAGCTGTACCTGAAGCCGTCACCCCCAGGCTTTTCTGGTATCTGAACCGATTGTCATCCTTTTGGACTTAAGTCAGTTTAAGCTTGTTTCTCCACCACTTGCCATTGAGAGTGTGCCTAATACAGGACTAACGGGTCTTGGAGGAGTCAGTGCCTGAGGACTGACACGCTGAGTGCTGAGGGATGGGTAAGAGTCAAGGACGCAAAGAGACCAAGTCTGAAGGCAGCAGCTTTGGCTTGCCAACCTGAGAATTTAGGACTGGAGAGGGGCCTGCACTCTGTGTAGGCAGAAACAAAACAAATACAGGAAGATGATCATGGGGAAACGGCCAGTCTCAGATCACATGTGCACGTAAATCATTCCTTGTTGTTCATTTCAGTGAACACAGAAATGGATTTTGCTAAGACCTAGGCTTCCCTGGTGACTTAGATGGTAAAGAATCTGCCTGCAATGCAGGAGACCTGGGTTTGATCCCTGGGTTGGGAAGATCCCCTGGAGAGGGCATGGCAACCCACTCCAGTATTCTTGCCTGGAGATCCCATATACAGAGGAGCTTGGCAGGCTGCAGTCCATGGGGTGGCAGAGAGTCAGACACGACTGAACAACTAGCACACATATTACAATGAGTTCCCTTTGCAGATGGAAAGATGCCTGTCCCGACACGGCCATTCTCACAGGACAAGGCCCAGGCCTTCAAAGGAATTTCTGCTTCTGGGTTTGGAGGCAGAAAAAAAAATTTCCTTTTCAAGGGAAGGCACAATTAAAACAAATAAATAATAACAGATTGAAAACGAGGCCTATTTTTAAATGCAAATAACCATTTCTTAAGTTTTATAACTGTGTAATTTTGTGTTTTAGACTTTCTTTAATTTTAAATGTTCTTTTTTTCATTATGAAAGTAATGTAACAACATTCTGGAATATACAGAAGAGAAAAAAATGACCCTTTATAATTCCCTCATTTCAACCCAACCAAAGTTAATTTGGGGCATTTTTCTGCCCTTTTTTTTTTTATTGGCTACTCTGGGTCTTTGTTGCTGTACACAGGCTCTCTCTAGTTACGGTGAGTGGGGCCACACTCTAGTTGCAGTGCGTGGGCTTAGTTGCCTGGACCGTGTGGGAACTTCTGGACCAGGGATTGAACCCGTGTCCCCTGCATTGGCAGGTGGATTCTTAGCCACTGAACCACCCAGGAAGTCCTTTCTTCTGTCTTTTTGTTTGGCTAGTTTCATGTAGCTCAGAGCCCAACACTTTTCACCTGGGGACTTGTTAAAATGCGGATTTTGACTTAAGAAGTTCTGGTGAGGGGAACAGGGCTTGGGTTCTGTCTTACTAATAAGCTTGTGGGTGATGCCCCTGTGGCCCCAGACCATGCACAGAGTCATGCGGAGTTGCGGTCAACTGCAGGCTCTGTGGCCTCATGCAACGCCCTCAACATCTGCACCCCAGTCCATGAGCTCTGTCAGCCCCTAGACTGGATTAAAGAGCCAGATAACAGGAAATGCCAAAGGCACCAACATGTAAGTACTGCTGAAAGTCACTGAGAAGACTGTGTGGGTTTGCCAAGCCTCCGAGGCGGGGGTGAGACTCTTGAGGTGGCTGCTCCAGGGGCAGGCTCCATGGGCCCTGGTGCCTTCTAAGAAAGGTGGTCCCATAATTGCAGGGCTCTGTCTTCCTGAGGCAGTGGGATGCAAGTTTCGGGCCAGAGTGGAATTGCTCAGGGTGGGGAGCAGAGGTTGAAGCTGCCGCCCACATCTTCCTCTCCCTTCCCATGCAGCACCTGCCCCTCTGCCACGTGAATGCTGAGCACCTATATCATTAAGCTTGGCGACGGAGGAGGGAGGTGGGAGGTGGTTAGCTTGTCCAGGGTCCCCCAGACCTCAGCCTTGACCTGTGTTCACTGAGTGTGACCTCAGCTGACAGCATATGAAGCCCTTAGATAGCTGCCTGTGAGGAGGACACTGTCTGTGAGAGACATTCATAAAGTCTCTACAGTTCCGTGAGGCCTCATCCACCTTCCCTTCTGCTTCCCGCATACAAGCATCTACTCTCTGCTCCCCCAGCCTCCCACAGGAGAAAAGATGACCCTGGCAGCCTGACATTTGACTGTGATCCGGCCCCTTCTAGCATCCCTGCCTCATCTTCTTATGTCCCATATTCCAGCCATATTGAAGGACCCCCAGGTCCCCCCTCCACTCCTTTATGTTACTTTCTCTGCCTCAAATGCCCTTCCCTGCCTTAATCATCAAAGAACAAACTTCTACTTATCCCTCAAAACCCAGATCAGAGGTCTCTTTCTTCAGAAGATTTCCAGACCCTTTATTCAGTGGCTGATCTCTTGTTCAACTATGCCTCCTTCGTGTCTTGCACACTCCTTTGCATGATTCTTGGTAGCAGATGGCTTAAGAAAAAAAGTGTTTTTTTTTTTTTTTTTTTTCTTTTAGACCATTGGTTTATTTAGTGGAAACACCCATGTGGTAGAACTGCTTTGAACACAGCTGAGACAAAGGGTTAAACTGAGCCACCTGGACTCTGCTTCCAGCATCCACTGGCTCTGCCTTCCTTTGTGTGGGCTTCTACCTCAGGCAGCCCCCAGAAACCCCTCCAAGCTCAGCTTTCACCTCCCAGCTTGAAGTTCAGTCCAAGGCTGCCTCTCCCAGCAAACTTGTGAAAGTCCCAGGATTGAGTCTCATTGGTCAGTCCTGGGTCATGTGCTGGTCCTTGGACCAATCCCAGTGACCAGGGGATCAACAGCTCTGATTGGCCTAGCTGGAGTCACATGACACCCTGTGAAGTCCAGAAACTAGAGTTGGGAGGAACAACTTCTGGAGGGAAAGTTCAGGGTGCCCCCAGGCCAAGAGGGGACCCAGCAGCCAAAACCCACAAGTGCCTACCATAGATGCCTCTTAGAGCCCTTTTCACACCATACAATTATTTGTTTATTTGCGTCTCCTCCAGCTGGTAGGGAACAAGGGTCCTTCTCATTTACAATTCCAGAGCATCATTCCAGGCCAAGGGAAGAAGAGCTTAATAAGTGGCCATTAAATTGTACTTTTCAGGCATTTCCTTGCTATGTGACCTACATAGCAAGTAAATCAGAGCAATCTGACAGAGATTCTTGTGACGCGTATATTAAGGCAATGCTTCCTGACATTTAAACGATCATAGATGGTTTTCTCAGTGTCCACGTCCATTCAAGGTGAGTGAGTCCATGTGTCTCTCATGGAATCTTCACAGTGCTTGGGAAAGGAGACACTCTCCTTGACAGGTAGGAAAACTGCGGCTCAGATGCCTTAAGTAGCTTATCAAGGTAACACAGCTGGCTAGTGGCATTGCTGGGAGTTAATCCCAGGCAAGCTGACTTTCCGATGGTTTGCTGGAGGGGTTCTTAATTCAGCAGGACAGAAGGAAGCATCTTGGGATCGCCTTTGGGGCTTTTAAAAAATATTCCTCTGTCTTAGTTGGGTTCCCTCAGAGGCAGACCCTGAGTGGAGAATTCAAGTGCGTGCATTTTTCTTGGGAAGGGAGCCAGGGTGCATGGCTGAAAAAGCCTGGATGAGACAGGGGAGGCAGCCAGCGAAGAGTGCTCAGATGTGGGCAATTGGAGCGGAAAGCCATGGAGACTTAGCTGAGGGTCAGGGAGGAAGTAGCTCAGAGTTATCCTACCTGAAGGGCAAGGGGGCTGGCACACTTATTCCCCGACTCTCTGCAGCCATTGGTTGGGGCTGCTCCCAGGGGACAGTGCACTGCCAGCATGTCCAGCAGCCAGAAAGGGGCCTCGGGCACCACCAGATGGACAGGCCAGGGCCCCTCGCAGGACACTGACAGAGGCTGCTGGGACCCTTGTCCTCCCAAGCTGGGAACCACTCTGTAGAATTACAGACCAAAATATCTGCAATTGGGGCCATCCCAGACCCTCCACGATGGGGCAACCCACATGCCTTTTCATCCCCAGAACCCTAGGGGCCCAAGGGGTGGGCGATGGGAACACAGCTGATGCTCCTGAAACATGACTGACATTGACTGACTTCCCTTTACCCCCAAGAAAGTACAGGGCTGGAATTGCCTGAATACCACGTAGCCAACGTGAGACGGAGCTTGTCAAGAACAGGATCTGGTGGGAAAGCAGCTCCCTGGACAGAGCTCCACGAGAACAGGGACCCTCTCTGCACCAGCGGCACACAGCAAGTGCTCGGTTAGTTGTTCAGTCGCTCTGCGTGTCGGAATCTTTGCGACCCCATGGACTGCAGCACACCAGGCTTCCCCGTCCTTCACCATCTCCCAGAGTTTGCTCAAACTCATGTCCATTGAGTCAGTGATGACATCCAGCCATCTCATCCTCTGTCATCTCCTTCTCCTCCTGCCCCCAGTCTTTCCCAGCATCAGGGTCTTTTCCAATGAATTGGCTGTTTGCATCAGGTGGCCAAAGTATTGGAACTTCAGCTTCAGCATCAGTCCTTCCGATGAATACTCAAGACTGATTTCCTTTAGGATTGACTAGTCTGGTTGGATCTCCTTGCAGTCCAAGGGACTCTCAAGAGTCTTCTCCAGCACCACAGTTCAAAAACATCAATTCTTTGGCGCTCAACTCTCACCTCTGTGCATGACTGCTGAAAAAATCCACAGCTTTGACTTATTGGACATGTGATTGGATAGTCTGAGATGTCCTGGATCCCAACCTCAAGACGAAGGTGGGGCCACCCCAGAACTGAGAGCGAGGGGCTTGCCTCTGAGGGAGAGGGCATTGCTACTGTGTTGGTGACACCCCTGAGGCTGTAGGCCTGCCCTGGCTTTGTGCCTCCAAAACCCTCCCTGGGGTTTGGACCCAAGAGAGAAGGGGTGGTCAAGTGAGCGTGTGGGCTTGTGGGACCCGTCCCAGACTGGGAGCAGCAAAGCGGGGCCTCACACCTTCAGACTGTGACATTCGGGTCGGGGAGCCACGTTCTGCGTGAAGTTGAGGTGGTGCTTTGTAAAACATTAACAAAGTCCTATTTTAAATGCAAAATGGAAAGGAATATAAATATTGTCCCCTTCGCACGTGCACGTGTGCGTGCACACACACACACACAGGCACCATTGAGAAGGAAATTCAAGTGTCAAGCATTTTCAAAGCAGGCAAGCCGCGACAATTCTGTCATACTGCACTTCTGCCACACGGTGGCGCCACTCAAACCATAAACAAGTTGCCTCAGTTCGGTCCTTGGGGGTCTTGAAATGTGAGAGTTTTTAATTATGCCTGGTCTTTGGGAACACATTCCTCATTGTTTGGGTTTGGGTTTTTTTTTTTTTTGGTGTCGTGTTGTTTAAAATGTTCATTCTTTCATTTGAATCACGTAAAATATATTCCTTTGTGACACTGTTTCTTCAGTGTTTATTCTATCAGACTGGCTTAGTGTCTTCGTCTCTAATGAAAGTGAAGGGAAGTGAAAGTTGCTCAGTCGTGTCTGACTCTTTGTGACCCCATGGACTATACAGTCCACGGAATCCTCCAGGCCAGAATACTGGAGTGGGCAGCCTTTCCCTTCTGCAGGGGATCTTCCCACCCCAGAGATGGAACCTGGGGTCTCCTGCATTGCAGGAGGATTCTTTACCAGAGATTTGCTTTCCTGTTGACCCTGGAGAGATACCCTTAGTCTCTCCTTCCCTCATCCATCCATGCCTCCCCAGAGACTTCTGTGTGTATGTTCATGGAGTAAATACTCTCAGGCACCCACATGGAAAAGGCCTGGTGCTGGCAACTGGACCTCAGAGATGGACCAGCCAGGGCTCCCCAGCACCTAGAGGCTGGGAACACCCAGGGGGGCCTCCTGGAGGAGGTGATGCCTAAGCTGAGTCTTGGCATCGTTAGGTTGAGAGTGTGGACGTGAACATGAAATTATTAATTACCACCTACGTGTTTATCTTACTGACTGGACCGTGAGCTCCTTGAGGTCAGGAAACACCTCATCCACCTATTTTTCTGCCCTTCTAGTTAACAGAGAGACTGGCAAGTGAGTGAAGTGTACTAAGTGCTTTGAACCATGCCTGACTACATGCTGTTGAGGTTTTAGCCAAATCACTATATATGGAATAATGTACCATGTAAATGAATGAGTGAATAAGCAAGTGGTGTGGTGGAAAGACTTCAGACCAGAGACCAATGGCCTGGATTTGAATCAAGGGTTTGGCCTTGACTAGCTCTGATCTTGCCTGGAGAATCCCAGGGACGGTGGGCCTGGTGGGCTGCTGTCTATGGGGTCGCACAGAGTCGGACACGACTGAAGCAACTTAGCAGCAGCAGCAGCAGCTCTGATCCTCAGTTCACCATCTATAAAATGGGGATAATAAAATCTTTCAGGACTAGGCGTTATGATGGTGAAATACAATTAGAGGACACACATATAAAGCATCCAGCACCTAGAAGATGTTCAAGGCCAATTCTGCTCACCCTCCTGTGTTCCCTGGGTGGTTAGCGTCAGACTAGGTATGCGTATGGCCTCAGTAAGTATTTATTAATGGTTCCTTCAGTAATGGGCTTCCTGGGTGGCGCTGGTGGTAAAGAACCTGCTTGTCAATGCAGGAGATTTAAGAGACGTGGGTTTGATCCCTGGGTTGGGAAGATCCCCTGGAGGAAGGTACGGCAACCCACTTCAGTATTCTTGCCTGGAGAATCTCATGGACAGAGGAGCCTGGCGGGCGACAGTCCACGGGGTCACAAAGAGTCAGACACGACTGCAGTGACTGAGCATGCACGAGTGATATTCTTACTGCTTTAGGAATAATAAGCATGGTTCATGCTCACTGTCTCAAACCCTTAGCCAGGAATGGGAAATATCTGACACGTGAACCTCTGCTCCCTACTCACGTGCCCAAGGCAGACATTACTAATCAATCATGACACTCCGTTAGTCAGGATTCTTCTGGCTGGAAGAGATCAGCTTGAGGAAAACGGGATTTATTGTACGGATACTGGAGTACCTCAGAAAGCCAGAGAAGAGCTGCAGGCGGCAGGGAAGCTCTGGGCTCTCCTGGGAACCTCATCGGGTCCCCGTCTCCCCTCCTCATCTATCCCTTAGGCGTTCGAATGTTTGCTGGCATTAAAGTCTCAGGCAAGGTTCTTGGTGACTAGAAGCTGGCAACTCTGAGGTTATCTCCTTTCTGCTACGAACCTGGGGGAAAAGTTGAGAGCATGCCCCTCTCCCTCCAATTTGAACATTTCAGGAAAGATCTCAGATTCGCCAGCATGGGCCATGTGTTCAGTGGTGGGAGTGGGTGTTGGTCTCCCGGACTGGCAGCCCACGGAATCACAAGGAGTCCGGAAGGAGCCAGTCTCCTGAAGGAAACAGAACGAGAAGCTACATCAACGATAAAGTCCAACTCCTCGACACGGAGCATGAATGAAGCCTCAGAATCCTCCTCAACACAGTGACCGGAGTCAGCACTCAAGGCAAAAATGACTGCACGTTTATATCAAGGCCACAGGGAGGTTCCTGGTGCAGTAAAGAGATGGTTTTATTAGAAACTGCTCAGCCTGGGTTTGAATCTGAGTTGTCAGCCAGCAGCAAGTTGCTTAGCCTTCATGAGCCCCAGTTTCCTTATTTGGGTAAATGAGTATCGGGCTTCCCGGTGGCTCAGTGGTAAAGAATTTGCCTGCCAAAGCAGGACCCCTGGGTTCGATCCTTGGGTCGGGAAGATCCCCTGGAGAAGGAAATGGCAACCCACTCCAGTATTCTTGCCTGGGAAATAACTCATGGCCAGAGGAGCCAGGAGGGCTATGGTCCATGGGGTCGCAAAGATTCAGACATGACTTAGAGACTAAATAATAAATGAGTGTAACAGCGCTGACCTCAGAGGTACTGTAAGGGCAGGCGAGACAATCCATGTAGAGTGTAGCGTTATCCCTAGCAGAGTAGACGTGCAAATAAATGCTAGCTCTTATCCGAGGCTGGGTTCCCCCAAAGCAGACTCTGCGACTTGAGATGCCTACACGCGTAGTTTACCTGGGAGGTGTTCCAGGCTGTAGGGATGAAGGAACAGGGGAGTGAAGAGGAAACAGGAGGGGAAGTAAAGAGCGGGCTGTGGGCAGTGGGACTCGATGCTGCTGGAGAACTCCGAGAGATGGCTGAGGGTACCCCTCAGAGTTGTGCCCGTCACCAGCGGGGAGGCTGGGGTACTGATGCAGCAGCTGCCACTGATGGTTGTTTCAGGGGCGCTGCTGGGCATTAACTCCCAGGCGTTTACAGACTGCCCTGTGCCTGGGCCGGGTTTACTCCTGCGCCCAGAGAAGCACTCGCTGGCGGAGTCATGGGTGTTTGCAGCCGCAGGCAGGGGGGCAGGGACAGTGTGGGCTGCAAATGTTACCATTAGTATCTGTAAGCTACAGAGCCCTGTGTACTCATAAGGGATTTAAAAACAAACAAAAAAAATCTTTGGCCACACCGTATGGCATGTGAGATCTTAGTTCCCTGACCAGGAATCGAACCCTAGAACGCTGTGTTGGAGTCTTATCCACTGGAGCACCAGAGAGGTCCCCTAAGGGATGAAAAGTGAAAGTCTTAGTCACTTAGTCGAGTCTGACTCTTTTCGACACTATGGACTGTAGCCTGCCAGGCTCCTTGGTCCTTGGAATTCTCCAGGCAAGAATACTGGAGCGGGTTGCCATTCCCTTCTAGAGGATCATCCTGACCCAGGGATCGAACCCGTGTCTCCCGCATTGCAGGCAGATGGTTTGAAGACATGGTCTTTTCTACAGGAGCTGGAATTATGTGGAATGGTCCCCATCTTCTTCAGTCCACAAACCCTGCCGCTCGTTACACTCGTTTCTGCACCTCGCCTTTCACCTCTCCCCTGGGACAGGGGATGCCATTCCTCATCTTTGATCTGGGCAGTGCTCCAGCTCCATGGGGCACTGCCATCTGTGGACGGGCTGGGGCCGGCTCGCTCCCCCACTGAGGCAAACCCAAGGGCAGACTGACGGCCTGGAACATCCACTGCTGGGGCCGGCTCGCTCCCCCACTGAGGCAAACCCAAGGGCAGACTGACGGCCTGGAACGGGCTGGGGCCAGCTCGCTCCCCCACTGAGGCAAACCCAAGGGCAGACTGACGGCCTGGAACACCCACT